>NW_027456737.1:0-362627 GCF_040206685.1 Ascaphus truei | reverse complement strand
ACTCCTTCCCTGCAAGCCCCCTTACTCCCCGCCTGCAAGCCCCCTTACTCCCCACGCGAGGCAGGTGTTCCCCCTTCTCTCCCTGTCCCCGCTTAACTTTGCTTCCCGCTGATTGCAGTGGGGGTGTTCCCCCCTTCTCGCCCTGTCCCGCGTCCCGCGCGGGGCAGGATATTGCAGTGGGGGTGTCCCCCCCCTTCTCGCCCTGACCGGCTTCCCGCGTGGGGCAGGAGATTGCAGTGGTGGTGTCCCCCCCTTCTCGACCTGTTCCCGCATTCCGCGTGGGGCAGGAGATTGCAGTGGGGGTGTCCCCCCTTCTCGACCTGTCCCGCTTACCTGGCTTCCAGCCGATCCCCGCGCGGGGCAGGAGATTGCAGTGGAGGTGTCCCGCCCTTCTCGCCCTGTCCCCACGTCCCGCGCGGGGCAGGAGATTGCAGTGGGGGTGTTCCCCCTTTCTCGCCCTGTCCTGGCTTCCCGCGCGGGCCAGGAGATTGCAGTGGGGGTGTCCCCCCCCTTCTCGCCCTGTCCCGGCATCTCCAGGCTGGAGATGGTCACGGGGGGGGGGGGGAGCGGGGCAGTGGTGGTGCTCGGTCCCACTGCCTTTCCTCTTCCCCCTGTCGTGTATGTGTGCGTATGCATGTGTGTGTGTGTATGCATGGGTGTGTGTGTATACATGGGTGTGTGTGTATACATGGGTGTGTGTGTGTGTGTGTGTGTGCGTGCGTGCATGTGTGCATGGGTGTGTGTATGGGTGTGTGTATGCGTGTGTGTATGCGTGTGTGTATGTGTGTGTTTGTGTGTATGCATGTGTGTGTGTGTGTGTATATATGGGTGTGTGTGTGTGTGCGTATGTGAGAGTGTGTGTATATATGTGAGAGTGTGTGTATATATGTGGGAGTGTGTGTATATATGTGGGAGTGTGTGTATATGTGGGAGTGTGTGTATATATGGAGTGTGTGTATATATGGGAGTGTGTGTATATGTGGGAGTGTGTGTATATATGGGAGTGTCTGTGTATATATGTATGTGTGTGTGTGTGTGTGTGTGTGTGTGTGTATATATGGGAGAATGTGTATGTGTGTATGGGAGTATGTGTGTGACACCAGAGGTACCCCGCCCCCCAATCAGTCACCTGCCCTGGTCAGTCAGTCACCCCTGCCCCGGTCAGTCAGTCACCCTTGCCCCGGTCAGTCAGTCACCCTGCCCCGGTCAGTCAGTCACCCCTGCCCCGGTCAGTCAGTCACCCCTGCCCCAGTCAGTCAGTCACCCCTGCCCCGGTCAGTTAGTCACCCCTGCCCCGGTCAGTCAGTCACCCCTGCCCTGGTCAGTCAGTCACCTCTGCCCCGCTCAGTCAGTCACCCCTGCCCCGGTCAGTCAGTCACCCCTGCCCCGGTCAGTCAGTCACCCTGCCCCGGTCAGTTAGTCACCCCCTGCCCCGGTCAGTCAGTCACCCCTGCCCCGGTCAGTCAGTCACCCCTGCCCCGGTCAGTCAGTCACCCCTGCCCCGGTCAGTCAGTCACCCCTGCCCCGGTCAGTCAGTCACCCTGTCCCCGGTCAGTCAGTCACCCCTGTCCCGGTTAGTTAGTCATCCCTGCCCCGGTCAGTCAGTCACCCCTGCCCCCTCTCTCTGGTCTCCCCTCTCTCTGGTCTCCCCTGTCTCCCCTCTCTCTGGTCTCCCCGTCTCCCCTCTCTCTGGTTTCCCCCCGTCTCCCCCCTCTCTGGGTCTATCCCCTCTCTGGTCTCTCCCCTCTCTCTGGTCTCCCCCATCTCCCCTCTCTCTGGTCTCTCCCCTCTCTCTGGTCTCCCCCTCTCCCCTCTCTCTGGTCTACCCCCTCTCCCCTCTCTCTGGTCTCTCCCCTCTCCTCTCTCTCTGGTCTCCCCCTCTCTCTGGTCTCCCCCTCTCTCTGGTCTCCACCCTCTCTCTGGTCTCCGCCGTCTCCCCCTTCTCTGGTCTCCCCCATCTCCCCTCTCTCTGGTCTCCCCCGTCTCCACTCTCTCTGGTCTCCCCTCTCTCTGGTCTCCCTTCTCTCTGGTCTCCCTCTCTCTGGTCTCTCCCCTCTCTGGTCTCCCCCTCTCCTCTCTCTCTGGTCTCCCCCTCTCCCCTCTCTCTGGTCTCCCCCCTCTCTCTGGTCTCTCCCCTCTCTCTCTGGTCTCCCCCCTCTCTCTGGTCTCCCCCCTCTCTCTGGTCTCCCCCTCTCTCTGGTCGCCCCTCACTCTGGTCTCTTCTCCCCTCTCTCTTTCTCTCCCCTCTCTCTTTCTCTCCCCTCTGTCTCCTTCTCTCTCCTGTCTCTTTTTCTCTCTCTCTCTCTCTCTCTCTCCTCTCTCTCTTTCTCCTCTCTCTCTTTCTCTCTATCCTCTCTCTCTTTCTCTCTCTTTCTCTCTCTCTCTCTCTTTCTCTCTCTCTCTCTCTCTCTTTCTCTCTCTCCTCTCTCTCTCTCTCTCTCTCTCTCTCTCTCTCTCTCTCTCTCTCTCTCTCTCTCTCTCTCTCTCTCTCTCTCTCTCTCTCTCTCTCTCTCTCTCTCTCTCTCTCTCTCCCCTCTCTCCCCCTCTCTCCCCCTCTCTCCCCCTCTCTCCCCCTCTCTCCCCCTCTCTCCCCCTCTCTCCCCCTCTCTCCCACACACACACACACACACACACACACACACACACACACACACACACACACACACACACACACACACACACACACACACACACACACACACACACACACACGATTCTGGGAAATGACATGCAAATGAGCACACAGTGTCACTTTTTGCCTCAAAAACCATTTTTAACATGGCTGTGCTCAAAGCTGTGACCATGCAGCAAGCTTAAGCCTATAGGGAACCATGTTAAAAATGGTTTTTGAGGCAAAAAGTGACACTGTGTGCTCATTTGCGGGGTTGCAGACCTGCCTAAGACATGCAGATGAGCATACAGTTGTATTTGTATATACATATACGTTTACATACACACACACACACACACACACAGTTGTTAAAAGAATGCAAAAATTCCAATTCTAAATTACTAAATGCAAATGGAAATGTGTATTTGTATTTGAAAAACATAGAATAGAAAATATAGAATTTAACATGATATGAGACTTACTTGAAAAAAAATGCAAAATAAAATCTATATTAAGTATGTTCACTTTGTTTTGACACTGATAATCTTTTTAGAGCTTGTTTTAATATATTGATCAAAACTACCTAGCTTCCAGGTTTGATTTCTCAGTTAGTATAACTATACTTACAGTATGTACATAAATATTAATAACCTTTCTTTGTTGGATTCAACTTTTCAAACTGAAATAAAAATCGGTTCCCTGTAAGGATTATGTTTAATATAACACATTTTGTTTGAAGAAAGAGATTGAATTTAAATTGAAATGAATGAGTCACTAAAATATTACCAAATCACAAACTTTATTGCAAGTAAGTGTTTGTTACAGTTTTTCATTATGACTGCTGTACATCATTTCCTATTCTTGTAAAGGTTTTGAAATAATGGTTTGTGGAATTTTTATTTTAAACTTTAAGGTAAAGTCTTGGTCAGAGATAATTAAAAGATTAAAAAGTGAGAAATAGAGATGTTAAGATTAGTTCAGAGAAGTGTTTATACTGAAAAAGCACTAATAATTAAACATATTTAATTGATATTTTTTATAACAGTGTATTATGCATAACACAACATTTCCCAAATAATTCATAAAAGGTGCAAGAAAAGTGATGCTAAGGGGGCTATGCACTAAGCAGTGATAAGTCATTTTAAGAACGCAAAGTGCTCTTAGAACGTGAAGTTCCGCCGAGAGCTATTCACTAAGCCGCTCAAACAGGCACTTTGCGCTCTAAAACTGACTTTCTCCAATAAATTTTTCAAAGTCCAACTTTGAAATCCTGTGAATCTTGCCTTTCTGCGGGATTCACTAAGCAACGCAAACTTATCGTACGTGAAAGTTGCGCTGAATAAAGCTCACTAGCTAAAGGCAGGTGATAAAAAAAGCAGGACTTAGAAAAATGTCTTTGTTTACATTTTTGCAGGCACAACACCAATACAACAGGCCGGCGGGTGTCCCTGGCTAACCACATGGGTGTCCCCGGCTGACCCCGCGGGGTTCCCCAACGGAGGCCGGGGGTCCCGTAGTTGTCCAGGGGTCCCGCAGGTGTCCGGGGGTCCCGCGAGTGTTCAGGGGTCCCCGCTGGCATGCGGTAGCAATCGTGTGCCACCCCCAAAAACAACTATCCTTAAAAATTCATACAACCCCATAACACATACAGTACAGTATTGTGCAAAATTAATATTCTCCACATATGGATAATACTGCATTTTACCTTTTAACATACATGAAGTTGAAGAAAGAAAGTACATTTAATTAGCATTCAGAGGGGTCCAGGGGTGGTCCTCGCTGCTGTCTGGGGGTCCACGGATGTTGGTGTGAATATATCTGTGTTACCCGGAGCTGATTAACAATATTTGTTATTGAAGCAGAACACATGATTAAATGTAAATTAATATCATTGCGTGTATGCCCCTAACTTTATAGTGTACCAGCAAACGCTAGCAGGGGGTTAATTTAAAGGGCAATACTTCCGACATCACAAAACAACCATCCTGAAAATAATCCAAACTTCAGACACCCCTTTACAGAAACAAACGATTACTTCTTGTGATGTAACACCTTCATGACTGAACATGTTACATACAAATGTCATGATTGAGTCATTATTTTATAGCAATTACTCATATTGTGTCACTGCATTGCTTTCACTGTGGATTCAGGAATGTTGTATATTTGATGATTACATCACATTTCATAATGTGTGTAACACATCTGAATTAAAATTGAATGAATTGTTGAATTACTACAATTCATATGTTCACTATACTAAACAATACACATGTCATCATTTACAATCATGTGACTAATTAGTCTGCCTATTTAAACGATAGAAAGAGCCACTTACCTTACAGGGTGAAATGAATGTGGCACCAGATTACGCTTTTGTGTTTGTTTTTTGCGAGGAGGGACATTATGTTGCAGAGGAGAGAGAGGAGAGAGAGGAGAGAGAGGAGAGAGAGGAGAGAGAGGAGAGAGAGGAGAGAGAGGAGAGAGAGGAGAGAGAGGAGAGAGAGGAGAGAGAGGAGAGAGAGGAGAGAGAGGAGAGAGAGGAGAGAGAGGAGAGAGAGGAGAGAGAGGAGAGAGAGGAGAGAGAGGGAGATCCGTGTTGTCAGACATATAGCCCCACGCAATTTTAGGCAAAAAAGCTCCCTAGAGGGCTTGAGTGAGGCTGCGATTATCAGCCACTATCGATTGAACTCAGCTGCTATCTTGGAACTGTATGAAGTGTTAAGAGAAGATTTAGAGCCAACAACAGACAGGAGTCACGCAGTACCTGGCCTGATTAAAATGCTGAGCTCATTACATTTTCTTGCTTCTTGGTCATTTCAGACAACTGTGGGCATAGTAGGCGGGGTCTTGCAGTCGGCATTCTCGCGGGCCTTTAGCCAGTTTCTATGTGCACTGACTCAACGCGCTAATGATTATATACATTTTCCTAGCGAGCAGACAGAGTGGAAGGAACTGAAGACTGCATTTTATAATGTAGCTGGGCTACCCAATGTGATGGGTGCTATAGATTGCACACATGTTGCACTGACCCTGCTACGTGAAGAGGAGAGGGATTTCAGAAACAGGAAACATTACCACTCGCTCAATGTGCAGGTCGTATGTGACGCATACATGAAAATTCTGAGTGTGGTAGCCCAAGTTCCAGGTGCCTGCCATGATTCACATATTCTGAGGAGCTCATTAGTGTTCTGTAAATTTGAAGCGGGGGAATTCGAGGATGGTTGGCTATTGGGTCAGTCAATGTTACAGAAACTGCACTTACAAGTACATTTAATGTAGAGTTAAATGTTTCATTATGTGTTGCTAATATTGTAAGTAACCACAAATCCTTAACTTTTGTGAAGTTGTATATCTAATCCATGTAATGCATCGTCATCTTAGATAATGAGGATTTGATTGTTAGGGCATGTGTTGTATATTCTTCCCTTTCATGTACCAGGAAATGCCAATAGCCAATGTTTTGAATATTGTTACATATTATATTAACATTCATGTGATTTGACTGTTTATAGGTGACTCAGGATATGGAAGCCGGCCTTGGCTTCTGACCCCACTGGGTAATACTCAAACCCCTGCAGAGGAACGATATAATGCCGCACACGTATGCACACGCTCGGTGATTGAGAGGACATTTGGAGTGTTGAAAAGTCGTTTTAGATGTCTTTATAGATCTGGTGGCGCGCTACAGTATTCGCCAGCGAAGGTTGGCGACATAGTGATTGCTTGTTGCATTCTGCACAACATTGCCATACGTCACAATCTTCAAGGCAACATTTGTGAGGATTTAGAGGAGGATCCTCCCATGCCTCCTTCAGGGGTTAGGGCGCATACAGCCAGTGGGGTGGAGATTCGCCGGACGTTAATAGCTAATTTTTTCACATATAAGATTTTATTTGACATATAATATCATCTATAATCATCTCGTGATGTGTGTCACATTGCATTGTGTATCTAATCATAGGATCCTGCTCTCTCCAATGAACTGCACATTTTGGAGTGAATGATCCTAAGTTCATCTGCCAACGGTATGTCAATGTTTAACACATTTGTTCTTGTATAAATCATGTTTCTCCCCACCTGTACAATGTGTTCATCCTTAAATGCAGAATGTTGTGCATTAAGTGAAGAGATAGTGGTATATTGCTGAATATGCATAATGTTATATTACAACATAACAACTACTCTACATGATTATATATAATTTTCATAACAACTTGACAAATTAATATTAACTTATAAACCATTATTTAATAATTGTCTTCTTAAATACTTTGACAATAGTTATGGTTCACATTCCTTAATTAATATTATTATTGTCACTTAGGTAACTATTACTACATACATAATTGGAATGTCTGCAGGAGTATGAGCAGATGATGACATGGTGATATCTTCGATCAGTAACCTGGCATGTATCCCTAACAGAATTAATAATTGTAGGTTTAGAACACACATTTCAATATTAGTCTTTCATGTCAATGCTTGGACTCTTAGTCAGGTAGAAATTTAAGCAATACATTACAGTTCCAGTATCACTAAATGTGTCTTTCTTCACACGACATAGGAAAACATTAATTGTATTAGAGTCATGTCAAAGTGTCATCAGCATGACATTGACAAAAATGTAGCACTAACACAAGATGTAATTGAAAAGTTTTTTGTAATATTTACACACAATTCAATGTAATCAAAAATTCCCTAAAATCTATATTATTTCAGCTAATCTCATTATATCATCTAAGATTAGATAGGATATATAAAAGTTTGCATGTTCACTTTCATGTATATCATAGCATGAGTGCCCATGTGATGTATTTGGCAGTATGTAAAAGCTCGCTGTTGGTCGGTGTTTGGATACATCCAAACACATTATCTTCTGTCTGGAACGGAGATGTCAACATCTGTTAAAGAAGTAGATATGTAATATTAATTACAGCAATGTAGAGGTTAAATACAAATTTAATGATGCATCTAAACACACGTGTTTTCCTACTGTAACTGTGTACTACACGTGAAGCATGCCGTTGTAGAATATTACACTATAGCTTCTAAATAACTACTTACTAACTTACAGTATCAAACCACGGATTTTCTGTTATATATTTATATTCTGATTCATCCACGGAAAATGCTACAAATGCTTGGACTACACAAGGTTTTGTTTGTCCACATGCTATCACTACAAACATGTTATATACAGAATGCAAAACAACATTAACTATTCAGCATAATGTGACCGATTTGCTGTTTAAGTGCTGCCTTTCCTGCCATTTATCTAAGTGACAAACCTGAATCAACAGACACATAACATTATAATGTTGCCATATGCAAAGTACACATATTAGGAATATATGTACTGCATTTCTGCACATAACATATCAATGTAATTTTGCAAATTGATTATTTTTTCACAGAGGGGCGTACACGTACTGTAGTGGACTGACATGTAAGGGCTGCGCAGGAATATCTGTGATTTCAGGCGCCATTGCACAGAACTTTTAAAAAGTTTGACACGTATATCGTTAACTAGAGCTTACCTTCTTTCAGTACTGTGTTCCGGCATATTGTGATCTTCACACCGCGATCTCTGTTATATTATCAGAAGAAGGCGAAAAAGGTAAAAGACACACGTTAATGTAGACAAAGAAAAACTTTTCCCGTATGGTACGTGCATGCGTCATGAATCGAACGCATATGCCTGTCATTCGGGAATAAGCGATTCACACATTGTATAAAGTACTAAAGTTATAGTTACCTGCATGATATTGCATTCATATTTGGTGCAGTCATGGAAGGGGTGTTTGCGAGGTAGCCGCTGTAGTCAATCAATTAGTTGTTCATTGTGTTCAGCTGGGTAGGGTTGTAGCTGACTCCATAACAGTTTGAATCTTGTGGAATGTACTGAGTCGGATTCAGATAGTAACTTTGTGCCATATCAGCTGGACGTGCAACTCTGTATTATGCACGTTATCATAATAACTAGCTCCGTTATGGTTCTGGTATTGGTTGGGCAACTCCGGTTGAAAATAATAGAAATTCTGCTGAACATTTAAGGCACCGCAGCGGGCACCTATATCCTGGTAGTTGTGCCCGAGAATTGTCTGTCTTCTGACATTTCCATTCACAGACATACGCATACCGGATTCATAAACTGACCAACAGCCACCCCTGTTGCCGAGAGATGGTGGGTTTCGAATAAAAGAAGGATTGGTGTCACGGCAGACTCCTGTGGCGGGTAGGATCTCGGTGCCCGGAACAGCAGAAGCATAGTAGGGGTCACAATCTGAGGTCCAAGGCAGGTGGCAGATAGTGTAGTCGGGTAACAAGCAGGGGTCCGAGGCAGGCGGCAGATAGCGTAGTCGGGTAAAAAGCAGGGGTCCGAGGCGGGCGGCAGATAGCGTAGTAAGGTAACAAGCAGAGGTCGGCAGCGAGAAGACTGAAACAGGACAGGGGAGCAGGAACAGGTCTGGGAGCAGGGACTGAGAAGGGGGAGCAGGGACCGAAACCGGTGAGCATGGACTGCGACCGAGGAGCAGGGACTGAGACCAGGGAGCAGGGACTGAGACCAGGGAACAAACAGGGACAAGCCAGATTACCAGCAAGGGCCTTTACTAATAATAGAATAAAATACAGGACTGGTACAGGAACAGATCAGGATCAGAGACAGAAGCATGTGCATAGGAGTCTGACTCAAAACAAAGGCAAGGGAACAAACAGGAAGCAGAACTATAAGACAGAGAGAGGAGCAACAAGAAGACAGACAGAGGAACCCTGAGCAAACAGAAAGCAGCAGCACACCCGGTGGACAAGGAAAGAACTATGGCTAGGCAGGAGGTCTAGGAGACCCTGACATTACCCCCACTTCTCGAGAGCATTCTCTGGACGATCCTCCAGGCTCTTCCCAGAGGCCTTGATGAAAAGTGGACTCAAGGTGCCCCACCTCTGGTGGTTTGTCAGCAGGCAGAGGGTACTCCACAAGTACAGACTGAAAAAGTCCATCAGAATACAGATAGAGGAATTCAATTCTCTCTTGGAACAGTTGAATGTCCGGATGCATCAACCCAAAAGCCAGAGAATCAGTAAGCAGTAAGCTTGACTTTGCAGAGTAGGTCACAGGCTCAGCAGAGGACGCATCAGCTACTTGTAGATAAATGGTCGAACGTGCGCTTGTCTTTACAGCGAGAGCAGAGGAGACAGTAGATCCTCCTGACGACACTCCAGGTTAAGCGGGGTATCCCTGATGGAAAGCCGACTCACGATGGCCTTTGGAATACACTCCATGTTTCGCAGGAACAAAGGAATCAGCAACAAGTCCGGACAACCCTCCAGGCTCTTCAGGGAAACCTTGATGGAAGCCAACTTAATGTGTACGTCAAGTGCTGATGGGAAATCTTTGAGAGGTGCATTTATCCTCATCACAGGAGCGTAGGCATCAGCATCAGGTACATTAGGCATAGCAAGGTACTTCACAAGTGATCCGTCTAACGTCATAGCAGGGGCATCGGGAACAGATACATCAGGCTCTTCACATGCATCAGTGGGGACATATAGTTCACTTTCCATGGTCTCTTTATGTGACCAACATATCTCTTTTAGTTTTGGAATCAGGAACTTCCCAATGGGTACATTCAACTCAATCACAGGGGCATGGACCTCAGGAACATAGGACTCAGGAACGGGTGCATCAGACTCTCCGTACAAGTCAATGGGGACATTAAGTTCACTCTTCGTGGTCTCTTTTTGTGACTGCCATTTTATGCCATTTTATGGTATCACTTAAATGCTCATTAAGACCAGCTATTTGAGTTTTCAGCTCTTGAAGCTGTCCTTCTGCACTTCTTTTCCCATTCAATGCAGTTGTCAGTTCAGCTTCTTTCATTTTTAGGTGTTGCAATTTCCACTCAGCAAGAGGCCCCTGGTTAAGAGCATCCTGCAATTCTCTTCTCAGGACTTTCATCTCTTCACTGTGATCATTTTGAGCTTGCTTCCATGCATCCCTCATCATGTCTTGGAGCTCTGCAAATTCCTTCACTAGGGTCACAGCAGCTTACCTTTTCCAGGTCTCTTTCTCTTGGGTGTACTGGCAGTTAGGGATAGAGCAGTGTTTCTGCTCCTCTAACTCCAGCTTCAGTCTCTGGACCGCCTTGTGCTCCTTCTCATACAGGGTTACCTGGGCTCTAAGCTCCTCCTCCAGCGAGGCTCTGGTTATGTTCAGTGTGGCCTTCAGCTCCTCATGCGTTCTTTGGGGACACACTGGTTACTTAAATACTCTTGCAGCATTTTTACTTTGTAGGCAATCTGGAAACTTTCTTCCTGCAGAACTCGCTGCTTTTCCTCAGCATTCACCCATTTCTCTTCCGTGTCATGCAGATGTGTACGCAGTTCTTGCAGTTGACTCTGTAGCATATTTTCTGCTTGTGTGCACTGCTCCAGGGAGGCACTCTCTCTGCATCCTGCAGTGCTGTCTGCACGTCTAATTTTTCCCAGGCCAACTGTTTCTTCTCCTCTCCTAATTCATGGAGTTTCTTGTCTCCTTCACTGACTTGGACATAGAGATTCTTGCACTCTTGGGTTACAGTTTCAAAACTGATATTTAACCCTTTGAAGATTTCTCTCAATGAACACAGTTCTGTGTTGAAGTGGCAACTCTCCTCCTTAGAGGCTTCCAGCTCTGTAGTAAGCCTGTGAACCTCTTTCTGAGATGCTTCCAGCGCTGCGTCAACTTGAGCCATGAAAGTCTGGTTCTGGGCAGTATCAGCGTAGGCCTTCTCCAGCTTACTTGACAAGATCACCCTGTCATTCTCCAACTGATATTTTTCTTTTTCTTTTCCCAGTCACCCTCTGCCATTTCCAGTGCAAATTGCATCCTTGACTTTTCTTCTATAAATAGTCACTTCTCCTCTTCTGATTCATGGAGTCTTTTATTTCCTTCACTGGCTTGGACAGAGAGGGTCTTGTACATTTAGTTTGTAGTTTCAGACTCACTTTTCCACTCTTCGAAGTCCTCTCTTATAGAACGTATCTCTGTTTTCCAGTAGCATCTCTCCTCCTGAACGACCTCCATCTCTTTTTTGAAGTAGCAAATCTCCTCCTCGGAGACTTTAAGCTCTGTATTAAGCCTGTGAACTTCCTTCTGAAAGGTTTCCAGCGCTGAGTAAGCTTGATCAATGAAACTCTGGTTATAGGCAGAATCAGCATATGCTTCTCCGGTTTACTTGAAAGGATCACCCTGTCCCTCTCCAACTGATCTTTTTCTTTCTCCTGGAGAACACACTTAGCAATTGCTGAGGATAGACAGCTTTGTTGTGCAGCCTTGGTTTCTTGCTCTTTATCTAAACGTCCATGAAGACAATCAATCTCTTTCCGTGCAGAATGAAGTGTCTGAGTTAGGGCATCTTTTCCTTGATTTAATACATCTTTCTTTTCTTCCACTATTCTTGGGATAAGTCTGTGAGTTTACTTAAGCTGCAGCATATCTCTTTCATCAATTGCAGACTCTCCTGAGGTTAAAGGTTCATCCTTAATTCCTTCTGCAACTTCCACAGTAATACCTCCTTTCCTTTTCTTCTTCTTCCTTGCTTTGAGAAGTTCTGAAGAATCAGTGGTGCTGTGTTCACATTTATTGCCCAAGACTGTTTTCAGAGTTGTAGCCATAGCTTCGGACATGGGGAAACCAAACTTCCCAAGAAACCAGTAAAGAGGAAATGTGTCTTTAAGGCAGAAGCATTAGAATGAACAACAGAAATATTAGACACAGAGAGACACAAGATAGGAGCGCTGACCTTTTGAGACCTTAGCATCAGTTGGAGATATCATAAATGCAAGGAAAAAACATAGACAGAGAAACCTGTAGTTATATCTGAATTTTTAGACATCAGGCGTAAGGGTTTCATATAGACAGAGACAACCTGCAGTTAAATCTGAATCTTTAGACATCAGACGTAGGGATATCATAGTGGGTAGAGGTGACAATGGAGCGGGACACCATGCACATGTAAAGGAGAGATCACAAAAATAGTACAGTACTGTATAGCACAAAAATGATAATCCTATGAAATTCTGCAAAGGTTATACTCACAAGCAGACAGTGAGTAAAGGCATTTCACACATAGTGTACAAGGACAGTAGTCCCACGTGAGGGGCGTCTGGGGACCAGGATGGGATGGATAGGGTGAACTACAGCAGAGGACAAGAACACACCATAGCGCAAACTGTGCAACAATTTAATGAATTAAAAAACACTTCACAAGTGCTCACTTACAATGTATAAGAAGTTATCAGGCAATTAGGAATCAGAGGTATAGGCAAAATATGATCTCACCACCCCTTCCTCTCCAGGAATCGCGATTAGGTTTGGAATGGAGATGCTCCGCCACAGGTGCTCCTAATTGCGGCTGCAAGAAGCAACGAATAGCTCAGCATCTCTCCTCCACGTGTCTTGGTATCTGCCTCGATTTGATGCGTTTCGCTAGAGAAATAGATTTGTCAGGAATCTGGCACCCTATCCTACACTTGCTCTTAAATACTGTCAGTTAGCTCTTCATTGGTGGTGTATAATGGTCTCTGGTGATGTGGGATTAATGCGCTGCATCTGTGACCACAGTCACCTGGGATACATGATACAAAGCCAATCCAAGATGGCCGCCATCGGGACAAAAGCTTACAAACCCCTTGTATAACTTTATCAGCCACATTGTCTTAGTGACACAGTGTTGGAATACATGATACAAAGCCAATCCAAGATGGCCGCCGTCGGGACAAAAACTTACAAACAGCTTGTATTACTTTATCAGCCACATTGTCTTAGTGACACAGTGTTGGGAATGGACAACAGGTCACAAACCCTCTTAAATTGAGTAGTCAGCAATGGAAAGACATTGCATACAGTTAGAAATATACCCAAAAAGCAGTGTTTATACAATACTGAGAAAAAGTAATTCTAAAAGTACATTTTGAAAAGAATATAAACATATTTAAAAAAATACATACAAATTACAATTATTGCTACTGTTTAAGATTTTTAGTGGTTCTCTCTAATAGTTAAATGACAAATTTAAAAATAAAGAATAGTATCTTTATTACAGTAAAAATTACTATAATCCTAACTAATTCTAATTGCTATCCTTGTAGTCCAACCAGGCAGCATATATGAAATAAAAGAGAACAAAGTTAGCAAGCACATAATATACTTTCGGAGAATATCTTAAAAAGGCCACATATTAAAATTTTAAAACAGTGAGAAAAACTGCAGAAGTCCACTATCATTTTGGGTGATGTATCATGGTCCAAAAGCGTAAAAAGTAATGAAAAAGCAGAATGATTTTTGGGACAGTATACAGATACCAGCCAGTGATCTAATTATTGAAAAATTAATTTTTTTATAATATTGGTTGTTGAGAAAATTATTATTAATTGCTTTTTGAATATATAAGATCTCCAGTCATATTCATTGAAAGCAACTACATACCTTAGTGGATCCGAAATGTATCAAACGTACATGTACAGTAAAAGAAAAAAGCATATATAACAGCAATGAAACATGGTACTTTCACCCATCTTAACATCACTGGTTTCACATCTCATTACAACCGTCAGTAAAGAAAAATGTATTGCAAATTAAAATGAAATAAAGTATAATCACACTAAGAAAGCTCCCAACTCAAAATCAACATTAAGACCTGACGGGATCAGAGTTTTTAATTTATAAATCCAGTGTGTTTCTCTCTTTGTTAATTCTGTCTCCCTGTTACCGCCCCTCCAGTGTAATTTTACGTGTTCAATCCCTTTATATTTCAAGCTATTGGGATCTGATTGGTGGCAGAGTTCATAATGTCGAGATACACTGTGTGTGGGAAGTTTTCTTCTGATGTTACCCAGGTGTTCTAAAATTCTCACTTTGAGAGGTCGTGTTGTCTTCCCTATGTATTGGAGGCCGCATGGGCATTCCTGTACATAAATGACGTATTATGTAAGACACGTAATATGGCTGTCAATGTCAAAAGTTTCTCCTGGGACATTTGACCGAAAGGACCTGTTAGTTGTATCTTTATTCCTACAGGCCTTGCATGAAAGACAGCCAAAAAAGCCTTTGATCGGTCTCAGCCAGTTATCATTGGGGATCTTTTTTTCCTCTATCAGGGCACTAGGAGCTAGTTGATTCTTCAAATTTTTACTTTTCCTATATATAACTTGAGGCATATCAGGTACGATTTCTTTAAGCACTGGATCATTCTTCACTAGATGCCAGAGCTTTCTTATTATTTTCCTTATATTGACTGCTTCTCTGTTATAGTTCGTAAGAAACGCCCAATCTAAATTGGTCTTTTTGCTGGAATTATCCCCTTTCGCTCTAGGTTTTAGAAGGTCTTTTCTGTCCAATAGTCTGGTTTTACGAATAGCCTCCTCTAATTTCTCTTTTATATATTCTCGATCTAAAAACCTTTTAGTTAGAATTTCAGACTGTGACTCAAAATCCTCCTCATTCGTGCAATTCCGTTTAAGCCGCCGATATTGTCCAAGAGGGACATTGTCGACCCAATGGGGATGATGGCAACTAGATGTTAGTATGAAATTGTTAGTGTCCACAGGTAGGGATATCATAGGTTGCAGAGAACAAACTTCAGGGGAACTTGCAGGTAAAATCACAGCATGCAGTAACAAAATAATGGAAGCACTCTTGTCTTTTGAAATGGGAACCCTGTGAACAGCAGTGGTCCAACCAGGGAAAGCAGTAAATCAAGGTAACCGTCTTAAATAGAAATGTGAGTCTGAAAATCTGCAGTGACCCACCCACAATGCAGAGACACTCCTTGTCCAGGCAATGAAAGTCTAAAAATGGCGAAAACAGGTAATGCAGAGAAGGTTTTTTTTGTAAAAGGGAATTCTTCTCAGGGAGAAAGTGGCACAAAAAACCCTGCAGAAACCTTTGCAGCAACAAAACCTTCATGGTCCCAACTGGGATTTCTAAAAAAAACAAAAAAAAGTACTTATCTTCCTCCAAGCGGATGGGGTCTGCTGAAGCAGGAATGCAGAGAATCTGTTCCGGCGAGATCCAGAAGTGGCCTTTGTTTTCTGTCACGGGAGACTCCTGTGGTGGGTAGGATCTCGGTGGCCGGAACAGCAGAAGCGTAGTAGGGGTCACAATCAGAGGTCCGAGGCAGGTGTCAGATAGCTTAGTTGGGTAACAAGCAGGGGTCTGAGGCGGGCGGCAGATAGCGTAGTAAGGTAACAAGCAGAGGTCGGCAGCGAGGAGACTGGAACAGGACAGGAGAGCAGGAACAGGTCTGGGAGCAGGGACTGAGAATGGGGAGCAGGGACTGAGACCGGGGAGCATGGACTGAGACTGGGGAGCAGGGACTGAGACCGGGGAGCAGGTACTGAGACCAGGGAACAAACAGGGACAAGCCAGATTACCAGCAAGGGCCTTTACTATGAACAGAATCAAATACAGGACTGGTACAGGAACAGATCAGGATCAGAGGCAGAAGCATGTGCATAGGAGTCTGATTCAAAACAAAGGCAAGGGAACAAACAGGAAGCAGAACTATAAGACAGAGAGAGGAGCAACAAGAAGACAGACAGAGGAACCCTGAGCAAACAGAAAGCAGCAGCACACCCGGTGGACAAGGAAAGAACTATGGCTAGGCAGGAGGTCTAGGAGACCCTGACATTACCCCCACTTCTCGAGAGCATTCTCCGGACGATCCTCCAGGCTCTTCCCGGAGGCCTTGATGAAAAGCTGACTCAAGGTGCCCCACCTCTGGTGGTTTGTCAGCAGGCAGAGGGTACTCCACAAGTACAGACTAAAAAAGTCCATCAGAATACAGATAGAGGAATTCAATTCTCTCTTGGAACAGTTGAATGTCAGGATGCATCAACCCAAAAGCCAGAGAATCAGTAAGCAGTAAGCTTGACTTTGCAGAGTAGGTCACAGGCTCAGCAGAGGACGCATCAGCTACTTGTAGATAAATTTTCGAACGTACCCTTGTCTTTACAGCGAGAGCAGAGGAGCCAGTAGAACCTCCTGGCGACACTCCAGGTTTAGCTGGGTGTCCCTGATGGAAAGCCGACTCACGATGGCCTTCGGAATACACTCCATGTTTCGCAGGAACATAGGAATCAGCAACAAGTCCGGACAACCCTCCAGGCTCTTCAGGGAAACCTTGATTGAAGCCAACTTAATGTGTACGTCAAGTGCTGATGGGAAATCTTTGAGAGGTACATTTATCCTCATCACAGGAGCGTAGGCATCAGCATCAGCATCAGGTACATTAGGCATAGCAAGGTACTTCACAGATCAGGATCAGAGACAGAAGCATGTGCATAGGAGTCTGACTCAAAACAAAGGCAAGGGAACAAACAGGAAACAGAAATATAAGACTGCGAGAGGAGCAACAAGAAGACAGACAGAGGAACCCAGAGCAAACAGAAAGCAGCAGCACACCCGGTGGACAAGGAAAGAACTATGGCTAGGCAGGAGGTCTAGCAGACCCTGACAATTGGTTGATAAAGTGCGGCAGATAGAATTTCTCCTTACCTTAGGTTTTGAATGATTTTGTTAATAAGGGTAGTTAACCGTAATATATTCATATATCTGTGAGACAGTAGCTTTTTTCTGGATCCGGTTTTCAATAGCGCTATATATTATATTGGCGTAAGAGAACGGAGGCTTTTCGTAAGAACACATCTCAAACGGCATGTTTTTTCAGGGAATGGAGTACAGTAACCAAAACTATCCCTTACATTCATCTTCTTACAAAGTATCCAAACTTTCGTTATGTGCACAACACTGTACAAGGTCATTATACAAAGGAAGAAGTGTCCATGTATTATTCTCCCACATACAGGTATTCCTGAGAAAGGGCAGTGCATGTCCGAAACGCGTGGGAGGAGGTTGCTCTATTTTTGTTCGTCCTGAGTGTTCATTTTTAATGTTGTTAGAAAAAACTTCAGTTTTATTTTTACCTGGTGAGTCCCTGTGCTATTTGGAAAGGCAGCGGTATCGATCTTCTATCTTTCTCTAATGCTCCGGATCGGGCCAGCGCCGGGGAGTGACGTCATCTGTGTGCGCACACACTGACATCAGAGGATGGCTGAATCGTGAGTTAAGTGCTACGCCAGGCTGATCCTGTCTTCCTGCATGATACCACATGGACATTATTGTCACATATAGCAGTTATACTCGCTATATCTCTCCCCCAGAAGCTCCCTATTTTCCATTGCTACAGAAAGCATTGGCAGACGCCATTAGGTGCTACCTTTGAGCTTCTCAGTCATTTTTTTCTCCTCCTATTTTGTATTTTGGCTTGCTTATTCAACATGATTCTGTAGCAAACTCAGAAACACCCATAAATTGGAAAGAATATTGTTTGAAAAGAACATGTGAAAGTGTTCAACAATGATAATGACTATTTTTCCCTGTTAATACAAAATAACTATATATATATATATTTGTGATGTTAGCATCAGATAGATTATTCACACATGAGAATTCCTATGCTGTTTAGTTCACATGTATGCACCTGAAATCTGTTCTTATACACACTTGATTATTGCACATTGTTCAGCATGTTTCTTGAACATTAGTGAAGGGAAAGCATTTAAGAAGAATAAGATTAGAATAAGAAATGGCCTACTTTTTTTTGTACTTCTTTGGGATGACCGTGTGGTAGGCCTTGCCTTGTAGGCCTTGGGATCAGGTGCACGGTGACGTGAACGTAGCCTTGTTCTTGCAGTTGGTGGTTGGGCCAGTGCCTGGGGTTGGTCCAGTGGCAATGGTTGGGCCAGTGCCTGGGGTTAGGCCAGTGCCTGGGGTTGGGCCAGTGCCTGGGGTTGGGCCAGTGGCAATGGTTGGGCCAGTGCCTGGGATTGGGCCAGTGCCAAAGCTTGGGCCAGTGCATGAGGTTGGGCCAGTGCCAATGGTTGGGCCAGTGCCAATGCCACTGCCAGCTGATGTTGCTGAGGCTGTGCCAGTGCCAGGATTTGGGCCAGTGGAATAGCCTGTGCCATTGGATCCTGCTGTGCCATAGCCTGTGGCTCTGGCTCTCTTTGTGGCTCTGGCTCTCTTTGTGGCTCTGGCTCTTTTTCTGGCTCTGGCTCTCTTTCTGTATCGGATTCTAGCTCTGGCTCGGATAGTGGCTCTGGCTGGGATTCTAGCCCTGGCTCGGATAGTGGCTCTGGCTGGGATTCTGCCTGTGGCTCTCTTTCTGTTTGGGATTGTGTCTCGGATTGTGCCAGTGGGTCTGGCGGGGGCTGTGTCTGGACATGTGCCACAACCTGTGCCATACATTTCGCAATGATAGTGAGGCTAGTTGCCCTGTTTAGGAGAGTCTCTTGTTGTTGTGTCATTATGACAGTCATGTTTTTCATTTCCTTATACATGTTTTCATTTATTTTAGACTCTCTGTCTGCTTGATCTTGTTGTTTTTGGAAAAACCTGCCCTCTAGGCTGGTTAGATTAGACAATGCTTCCGCACAAACCTGGTCTCCCTGTCCCGCTTGGATCTGACCATTGTCTTCATCTGTTTCAGGATGTTGTGTATCCTGTAGTGCACGAAAATCTGGTCCGGAATCTTCAGGCTCTGTGACAAGAATATGTGGTGTATCCACTACCATCTCATCATCACTTCTAACATCTTCATGTTGTTGAGTTGCTGACACATCTGATTCCGTGTCCTCAGCAATAACTATATAATAAATAACAACACGTTACAATCAACATAATGCCTAAGTTATTGTGCTCCTCTTTATTTGCCTGTACATCCAGTGTGAATGCACATATTGTAATTCTATCTCATTAATCCATGCATCAGTTAAATAACAAGCATGCTTTTCATAAAATCAACAGTGACATGTGTAATTTTGACATTACATGATCACATCATCTAAACAGATGATTGTAGTTTAATGTTTGTATAAGTGCTTGCATTTAACACTATTGATGACTTAAATATTTATGTCATAGCATACGACTCACCAGGTGTCGAATGAGAGGTAGATGGCCCAATATCTCGGTTCCCTCCAATGCCAAAAATTAGTCGGGGATTCATTATTGAATACATTTTTTCCTCATAGGAATGTAAATGCAACGATGCTGGAGGGCCGCCTCCTGTCCCACATGCATGGCTGCCAACATCTGCCATCTCCCTCTTCAGTCTGAGTTTAATATCACCAAAGCGTTTCATACACGTCTCAGGTGTCCTTTTAAACATGCCTGATGCTGAGACAGATCGGCATATTTGTGCCCACAGTTTGTACTTCTGACTTGTCTTCGTTTTACCTGTGTGTATATATAAAAATGTTTTTAGACATGCCTATAGGCTCATATACATTTAAGTTGTGTGATTTAATTATGTATGGTAATATATGAAACAGTTTTACAACATGTACATATAATTACCGACCCCTATTAGGCTATGTAATGCGCGCATTAGTGACACATTACATGTGCCCAATCATCAGCACACATCCGTTATAGCATACATGTTTACATGCTCAATGTTACGTTACTCATGTCTTGATTAAACATGGATGCAAATTTGTTGCATTTGTTTTAACACTGGGAGGAATTTAGTGTGATGGTGTAGGAAAGTACCATAGTCCCACTTTGAAGTGACTGAGAATGGGCCTGTAGAAGGGGTAAGTGACCACGAAACGTGACGTTTCCCCTGTGTCTCACCGCACCCACTTGTTTATCATATCCCTCACTTTAGTGATGTCACATATCCCCCTTCCTTCACCATCCCTCCCCCTCCTGTTAATTGTATGTGATTACAGTTTTTTGGCACATTGTCAATTAAAGTTCTTCAGTTTAGCTCATTCAGATATCAGCATTTCAAGTATAATTGATTGTTTAGTTTTCATTATGAGTACAGGGAACACTTTTTATGTTCTATATCTCCTTATGAGATTAGAGGTCTCCTCATTGTTCCCCAGCACCCACAACTTACATATGTCAAATATAGTTCATACATTAGGTAGTGCGGTCTATACATCAAACTTTCTATATTATAATAGAATAATTTTTAAAAATACTTACATGATAATGATCCATATAGTAATCATAGGAAGACATGACACCTTCAACAAGGAAGTCATTTTCCCGACGGGTAAATCGTGGGTTTCTTAGGCCCTCCGTATGCACCTGGCTTGATGCTGGCCCCTCATCACTTCCATCCTCCTCCTCCTCATCACTGTTCGTATGGTGGACAGTGTCCCTCTCTCCCTGTCCACTTCTCCTGCTACCCTCACCCACCTGCACTCCCCCACCTGGAGTATCATCACGGGACGTCCCGGCATGGGATGTACCTGCCCTGGCAGGACAGACCATACCTCTACATCCCACTCCTCTCCCACGCTCCACCACTCCCCCACTCCCACCAGCCACCGCACCTCCTCCACTCCCACACTCCACCACTCCACCAGCCACTGCACCTCCTCCACTCCCACGCTCCACCACTCCACCAGCCACTGCACCTCCTCCACTCCCACGCTCCACCACTCCACCAGCCACCGCACCTCCTCCCCTCCCACGCTCCACCACTCCACCGCACCACCTTCACTCCCACGCTCCACCACACCACCAGCCACCGCACCTCCTCCCCTTCCACGCTCCACCACTCCAACAGCCACCGCACCACCTCCACTCCCACGCTCCAACACTCCACCAGCCACCGCACCACTCACACGTTCACTCACACGTACACTCCCACATCCACTCCCACATCCACTCATCCTCTCTATTTCACTCAGTCACAAAAAACAAATATAAACAAAAAGGACACACTAACAAATTTCTTTCACACCAACAATACAAAAATGTAGAGAAAAAAAATATTATAACACAAGACAACTCACACAATAATCACCAACAAATCACCAACTCTCTCCTCCTACCACCAAGTCCACTCTATCTCTCCCTTCCTCACAACTGCACCCACACACGCTGAAGAAAATGGGTGCTTTATATAGGGTGTCCCTCAAAAATCGTGGCGCGAAAGTGTGATTAAAATTGGTGTCATGTGCTTCGCTAATTTCCTCACTTCCATCTTGTCACCACTTAACCCCTACAGTACCATGTCCATACAAATATATATACAGCTCAACCCCGTTATAGCGCGGTCCTCGGGGGCCACCCGATCCGACCGCGCTAGAACCGGGGTTGCGCTATTTTTTTTTAAAAATGGCCGCCGCGCACCCGATCGGGAGGAGGGAGGAGGTGGCCGGAAGCCCTAAACGTCCCCCAGCAGCCACCAGGCCCGCCAACAGCGGCCCTCCGAGTCCAGCCGCAGCCTGCTCCTTACCTCCCCCCCACCACCAGAATCCACCCCCCTCTACCGGCATCCACCTCCTCCTCCCCTGAGGCCCCCACACCTACCTGCCCGTCGCCCTGGCATTCAGAGAACCTTTGCTCCTGACCTCTGTCTGTGTGTCTCTGACACACCACTCCTACGCGGCATAACCAGTTTTTGGCCTAGCCCACATGGCCCTCCGAGTCCCAGCCTGCTCCTCACTCACCCCCCCCTACCGGCATCCACACCACCCCCCCCTACCGATACCCCCCCCTCCTCCTCTCGATGACAGCTCTGCTCCGATCTCAGCAGCCGACACCAAAAGTAGGGAGGGGGAGCGGGAGGGGGTGTGTGAGTGTGGTGTGAGTGTGCTGTGAGTGTGCTGTGAGTGTGCTGTGAGTGCAGTGTGCTGTGAGTGCAGTGTGCTGTGAGTGCAGTGTGCTGTGAGTGCAGTGTGCAGTGTGCTGTGAGTGCTGTATGCTGTGAGAGTGTGCTGTGAGAGTGTGCTGTGTGCTGTGTGCTGTGAGAGTGTGCTGTGAGAGTGTGCTGTGTGCTGTATGCTGTGAGAGTGTGCTGTGAGTGTGTGCAGTGTGCAGTGAGTGCTGGTAGTGTGCAGTGAGTGCTGGTAGTGTGTGTAGTGGACTGTGCAGTGTGCAGTGTGCAGTGAGTGCTGGTAGTGTGTGCAGTGAGTGCTGGTAGTGTGTGTAGAGGGCTGTGCAGTGTGCAGTGTGTGCTGGTAGTGTGTGTAGTGGGCTGTGCAGTGTGCAGTGTGCAGTGAGTGCTGGTAGTGTGTGCAGTGAGTGCGTGTAGTGGGCTGTGCAGTGTGCAGTGAGTGCTGGTAGTGTGTGTAGTGTGCAGTGAGCGTTGGTAGTGTGTGCAGTGTGCAGTGTGCAGTGTGCAGTGTGCAGTGTGCAGTGTGCAGTGTGCAGTGTGCAGTGTGCAGTGTGCAGTGTGCAGTGTGCAGTGTGCAGTGTGCAGTGTGCAGTGTGCAGTGTGCAGTGTGCAGTGTGCAGTGTGCAGTGTGCAGTGTGCAGTGTGCAGTGTGCAGTGTGCAGTGTGCAGTGTGCAGTGTGCAAAAAAAATCTAAAAAAATGTAATTATTTTTTTTTTTTTAATTCGGGGTCCATGCTCAAACCGCATTATAGCGGATCGCGCTATAACGGGGTTGAGCTGTATATATATATATATAGATATATATATATATACACTGGCGACACACTTTATTCGAGCTTGGCTAGTTCCACGAATTCGGGTATACCCGGGTGTATTGAGGTTTGTGACTGTTTTCTGCCCGAGTGCATTGAGTTATTTTCCAAGCAGGGATTGAAGCATTTTATTCCCGCTGGCTGCAATACTGCACAGTATATATATATAAACTGCATTACAATTCATGAATTTATGCCATCTGGTAGACACGCGAAGCATTGCAGCCTATTAAATCCTAATCATTATCATTTAACAGATCAGCCGCCCATCAGCCAGGCATGAACCCAGGCTGGGAAGGCAAATGCAACGGGGCTTGTCAGAGGTTAGGAGTGGCGCATTCCAGGTATCTGCCAGGTACATACCGGGTATTTGCTCAAATAAAGTGTGTCGGTGCAGTATATATATATATATATATATATATATATATATATATATATATATATATATATATATATATATATATATATATATATATATATATATATATATATATATATATATATATATAAAAGTATACATTACCGCATAGCAGCAAAAAGGGAGACAGCACTCAGGTGAATGAAAATAAATGTATTAAATACAGCACATAACTCCAACGTTTCGATCCCACAGGGGGATCTTCCTCAGGGTGGTGCAACAGACACAGGACAGTGAGTGACTTATATACCCCAACCCTCTGATGTTTATAATGATCTAATACGTTTAAAGAAGAGAGAAGTGGATTTCTACCTTCATGCTGTAACGCTATCTCATTACCACAAGGAGAAACTCCTTCCCCGTGGTTTTCGGATAAAAAACCAACCTACGATTGGACGCACGGATCCGGAATTCTGTAAGAAGTGGGTGGCCATTTTAAATAAATGCTCCTTTGACCTGACCCTGCTGGTTATTGAACAGTCCACGAAGGAAATAACGAAAATTAAACAGGACATTGCTGACATCAAGGACAAACACGGACACATTCTGGAATCAGACTCTTCAACTAATTGGATTGACAAACTTCAGACCGCAGTTGACCTACACAGGGCCAACCTTATCAAATACAAACGGGATAAGTTGAAGCAGGTCAAATCTGATTATAAAGAACGCAAAGTGTATAAATGGCTTTTGGGGCTTAGTGACAGCACTCAGGGTAGACCAGGGCAAAGGAGATACTATTCCAAATCCAGAAAGGCAGCTTTTGGAGGGTCAAGATATAATACCAGTGACACGGACCTATCTGACACCCAGGACAACACCACTACTGAACCTTTTTTAGCAAAACCACAGAATCTCGGCAAGAAACCACCGTTACCAGATTCAGACGCCGGGGACCAATCCGGAGGGGCGGTTGGAAATCAAAGGTCTCTACCACGAGAGTCGAAGACGAAAGGGGCGAGGGGAAGAACACAGAATCGGTAATCTTTAATTTATCGGACTATACCCTCACCCCGGCAGAGGTGGCGGTACTCCATAAAGGGCTCTCTTTTGTTCCCACTAACGCACAACAGCCCTTTGACTGGGAAGTAGACCTATACAGGATGCACCGTCAGCTGAAATTGAAAGACTTTTTCTGCAAGAGAGATGAGTCTGCTACCACTGGCAGAGGATTGAGCGTCTATTCGGATACTAAGAAATTCAGACCCAGAAGTGTTTTTGATCCGCAGATTACTAATCATAGCATTTCCACCTTCATGGGACTGGTTGAATCAAATACTAAACCACGAGTTATGAACCGTCAGATTAGCTATCACAATCTCACCAAGAGTGAGCGTCTGGCATTAAGATCCCTTAACAACAGAAGGGAAATTATCATCAAGCCTGCGGACAAAGGGGGAGGCATTGTAATAATGCCATACTCCTATTACCGCAATGAGATTCTGGGTCAACTCGCCCACCAGGACCATTATAAAAAGCTAACCGCAGATCCTACAGCGGTATATAAGCGTGAGGTGGATTCAATTATCACAATGGGACTAAATAATGGCTGGATCTCAGAGGATTTGGCTAAATTCTTGACCACTGACTTTCCGATTATGCCTGTACTCTACACCTTGCCTAAGGTACATAAATCTCTCATAGCACCGCCGGGTAGACCAATAATCTCGGCGCGGTCATCACTATGCCACCCACTGTCACAGTTTGTTGATTTTCACCTACAGCCTATGGTCCTACAGATGTCATCATATATTAAAGATACTACGGACTTCATAACTAAACTGTCAGCACTAACATTGGATTTAACAGATGTCCTGCTTGTGACACTTGACGTGTCAAGCTTGTACACTAACATCCCCCACCAGGAGGGGATGGAAGCTGTCAGGAGCCATCTACACAGTACCGGCCGAGGAGATGGTCCTCCATCAGAGTTCCTTATGACTCTCATAGATCTTATATTACATAAGAATTACTTCAGATTCGAACGGACGTACTATCTCCAACTCATGGGAACTGCTATGGGGTCTAATATGGCCCCATCTTATGCGAATATCTATATGGACACATATGAGCAGACACACCTTCTACATGATTCTCCACACGCTGAGTCTATTTTATATTATGCTAGATTCATCGATGATGTGTTCCTCCTGTGGGGTGGGGGCGAACATGATCTGTTGGAATTTATTCATTATGTGAATCTCATACCATCAAACATACGCTTCACGTACCAGTACAGTGCCACTAATATAGTGTTCCTGGATACCGTGGTATACAAGGAAAATAATGTATTGTGTACTAGAATACATACAAAGGACACAGATAAGAATACTCTCTTAGACGCTCAGAGTCATCACCCTCCCCCTCTAAAGAGGGGACTCCCCTTTTCACAAATGCTCCGGGTACGGAGAATTACAAGCGATCCTACGCATGTTGAAGCAACTTTACAGAAAATGGCAGATCGCTTCAGAGAGAGGGGCTACGATCGGACAGAAATTGATCAAGCATTAGCCAAAGCACGTTTACCAACAAGGGGTGATCTACTGAAACCTACGGTGACAACCATTGAAAATGATCGGTTTCACATAGTAACAACATATAGTACTGCCTCAAGCCAGATACAACGCAGTATAAAGCAAAACTGGCACATTTTGGCGAATGATAAACGTATCGGAAAACATTTTGAGTCCCCACCCCTCTTTTGCTATCGGCGGGGTCGGAATGTGGGGGATTACCTCATAAAGGCGGACCCAGTGGATAAATATGCAGCGAAAACGACCTGGCTAACAAAAGCTCCGGGGGTGCACAAGTGTAGAGGTTGTGTAAATTGCCAGTATTTAATGCTGGGCAACACTTTTATGCATCCGCATAAAGGTTATCCAATTAAAATTGTGGATTTTCTCAATTGTGACTCAAAATTTGTAGTCTACATTATCAAATGCCCCTGTGGGCTTCTTTACGTGGGCAAGACATCGCGTATGCTTAAGGAACGAATAGCAATGCATCGTTCCACAATACGCAAGGCCCTTGCTGACCCCACCAATTCTGATGATCTTAAGCTGTTACCAGTGGCAAGGCACTTTAAGCTTAAACAGCACAGCTTAGCCACCTTTCGTTGTATGCCCGTTGTACAAGCCCATACTCCAACCAGGGGAGGAAATAGACACAGGCTTTTGCTCCAGCTTGAGGCGAGGATGATTCACAGACTGGATTCTATGGCCCCCAAAGGCCTGAATGAGGACATGAACTTGGGTTGTTTTTTGTAATTTTTTGTAATTTTTTGTAATTATTACTGTTCAACATCAACTGTATGTATACATGGATCAGCGTAGTTCAAAATGATTATGTAAAAGGCATTTATTATACAGTATATTTTACTACAGCTTGTATATTCTTGTCGTTCAGCTTCTTCCATTGATTTTATTTTCCCCTCCCGGTTCTCTTCACTTTACCCTCACTGTGTATTGGGTGTTCTTTATTCCACATTTTTGCAGGTCCGTATATTGTATATTTATGTAGTTCTACAGACAGTATGTTCCTTTATTTGATCGCACTTTGTGTCTTTAGCAGTACTGGTATACTAGGGGTTAACTAGCAACCTATGTATATCCATGCAGCATGTGACGCCGACAGGTTTATTATGGGTTACCCGACTGGGATTACAGCGGGTTCTATCTGTCATAGGATTCTACTGATATACGCATGCCAGTATCTGTTATTCTTAGGTGCTGTTTAGAAGTAAATTCATCACTGCTACAGCACGTACACATTTGCAGTGGTGTATCTATACACGTGCAGTACACATGACAACCACCGGTGTCTGCTGCCTTTAAAGAGTTGAGCACACATGTTGTTGCCTTGAAAACCGGGCCTGCTGATGCAGCATCAGTTTGTTTACATGCAATGACACTGACAGCTTGGGTTTGATCATGTGACTTGGATTCCCCAATAGGAGTACAGACATGGAGTTGGAGCATGATCTAATTAAATTGTATTATGCACAGCTGTTTTGTCGCCCGATGATGATGCTTTCTGATGATGTGGAGATGTTTATGTCACTTGGGTGTTGGGGTATATAAGTCACTCACTGTCCTGTGTCTGTTGCACCACCCTGAGGAAGATCCCCCTGTGGGATCGAAACGTTGGAGTTATGTGCTGTATTTAATACATTTATTTTCATTCACCTGAGTGCTGTCTCCCTTTTTGCTGCTATGCGGTAATGTATACTTTTATTATTTATATGGGACATGCACCTATTCATTATTGAATTTCTATTGGAGTGCCAGTGATTTTTTATCACATATATATATCTATATATATATAGATATATATATATATATATATATATAACATAAAGCAAGCAGTCAGCACTCTAATGTAAGGCAAAAGGCAGTTGCTATTCCCATAGGGATCCACATATCATACGAACCAGCCCAAAGACCAGTAAAGAGACAGCAACCAACGAGGGGTAATCCAAAATAATCTGTATTGAAATGAACAGATACACGAAAGCCTCCAAAATAATCTGTATTGAAATGAACAGATACACGAAAGCTTTCGTGTATCTGTTCATTTCAATACAGATTATTTTGGATTACCCCTCGTTGGTTGCTGTCTCTTTACTGGTCTTTGGGCTGGTTCGTATTATATATATATATATATATATATATATATATATATATATATATATATATATATATATATATATATATATATATATATATATATATATATATATATATATATATATTGCAAGAGAAAAAGGAGGGACCCCGCATCCACAAGGAAAATAAGTACAACTAAATACCGACACTGGATTAATCCAATATACAGTAATATGTCGGTGGTGCTATAAGGGCAGTTAAATAGGATAAGAGAGAAAAAAAGGCCCTAAAAAAGCACTCTAGTATGTTTGAAAGTACAAATCACATAATATTTATTGATATATTGTCACAGAACAAAGGTTTAAAACAAAGCACAGAAATTGTTAAAATAGAGCATGGATCCCATGTTCATTACAAAGCTTGACACATCCTCCAAAAACATACCCTCATAGAGACAAAGCCAAAAGTCAAAATTGACTCAGATAATATTCTAAAGTACCTGACAAGGTAAATCTGGTATAGCAAGCAACAGACTAAATAACCGTGGCTATGGCTACGTGGTCATCAGCAAGAAATCAAGGCATGCTATCCCCTACAGTCTAGGGTTTGTCTATGGTGACAAAAAATAGCATGTGAGTAACAGCAGAGATACACAATGTAAAGCCTAAAAAGCACATTTAGGCCTGCAAACAAGGAGAGTAATACATCACCTATGGTCAGGTACAAAAAAATCGGTTAATGAAAGGAGGAGACAAGGAGAGATGCTTAAAGCATAGTAACGTTACCCAGAGGGGGGACAAACCAGGGGATCCTGCCTGCTAGACCTGCTCCTACGCGTTTCGGCCAAGAGCCTTCTACTGGGAGTGGTGATGTAAGCAGGGTAACATGCAAGTTAAAAAGGAACCTAATTGGGCTAGTGAGTGTGATCACCTGGCAAAAAACTGGCAGAGATAAATTGTACAAAAGACAAAACAGGTGTGTGTTAAGGGTATAACTCAATGAGTTAATAGTGGTCACAGTTTCTAAGCCAATAGCAAAGTCGTATTATAGGAACACTTTCAATCCTCCATAAGAGGCAGCAATTACATTGATACCTTCCTGGTGTGTCCAATGCATAAATATGACATCATGCCGCTTTGTAGGCTGTTGTGAATAATCTACCAAAGAGCCACAGGTGTAACGAGGGCTCTTTCAAAGCATTATGTATTTAAGGGCAAAAAACGGGCCTCACGAATGCCACTGCGCATGTCCATGACGTCATAGCGTCGCGCCTTGAAACTCAGGCGCCCTGAGTCTAGTGATGGTCCATGCGTACCAAAGGATATGTATGAGCAGATCACTGCGCATGCGCACCTCTACATCAGGCATATACATGTAGCAGGCAGGCTGAACTCGCACTGCTTCGCGTCCCGCGCATGCGCGCCTGTGTATCAGGGAGGCCCAAGTAGTAGGCAGGCGAAACCCACACTGCTCAGCTCACCGCGATCGCGCTGCACCCACGAATTAGCATATATGGGCACAATGTACATAAAGGCACCGCCACGGTCAGCACAAGTACAAAGGCAGCCTAAAGATGTAAACAATCACAAATAATCACTCCATAACGGCAGCCAAGCAAATAGTGGCATGGTCAGAATCACTGTGGAAGTCATAAAAACAGTTAAAGCACATGCTGCCAAGTCATGGCCGGGAGCACCTGCAGGTAACCATAAAAGGATGAGGTTGAAGTGGTATTATGCCCCACAGATATATTGTACATATAAATACTTTTTAAGTAAAGTCCAAGCCAGTACATCAATTACTATGCATTGTTATACACAAGCAAAATTCAGAATAAAAGATGATCCACCTCATGGCTATAAACTGGCAGTATGTTTGCACGTGCGTGAGGGAAAGGAGTAATATAATTCTCCTGTCGATCATTATTATTATATCCGACATTCAGACATGACTTGAAGTACATAAACTCTACTTCCCTCAAAGTGCATGAATTAAAGTCCAAGCTTGGAAGAAGAAGCATAATTCTTTCAAATCTAAGGCTGTCTCACACTTTAATCTGGTCTGTAACTGTTTCATACGCTCATAATATATATTTTCTTTAACTGTGCATGCAATGTCTTGTATATAATGTATACCTTGTTCATTTATGTAACTGTATTTGTAACCATGTATTATTTTGTTTTACTCTGTGCCCAGGACATACTTGAAAACGAGAGGTAACTCTCAATGTATTACTTCCTGGTAAAATATTTTATAAATAAATAAATAAATACTGTAATATGCGACTGGATTTTTCATTTCACTGTAGTGGAGCCAGATGGTGTCTTTCCATATATTCGTCTCTAAATAGAGATGTGAGATGATATATATCACAGTGCTGAGCAAGACAGCAATAAGTCCCTCTGAAGATGTCCAAACGAAGATGGAATATAAGTCTTTTATGGTCAGCTGCCGGCCGTGTGACATGCAAACCCAGGACTCTGTGAATAAAAGAGGGGAGAGGGGGAGAGAGAGAGGAGTGTATGAGATTCTCATCATTAAAGTATACTATTGTTTCCAATAGGCATCTGTAACAACAGTAAAGAGATTCTGGTGGCAGTGTTGTATGATAAAGGCTGATGACCCGCCTATATGAACATGGTGAAACCCAGGTAGTCGTTTAGGCCCCTGGGAATCATTGAGTCCATCTGGACAATCCACCTCGACTCCCTGCGCAATAGTGCCCTTTCTAAGTCACCTCCTCTCAGTCCTAAACTAACCCTCTCAATCGCAAATGCTTGTAGAAGGTTAAAGTCTGACGCATGTGCCTGAAAGAAATGTCGGGCTACCGAAGTAATTTTCTTAAACGCCTGGAGGTCTTTGGAGGCGTTTTTGATGTTTCTTACGTGTTCAAGTATTCTAAACCTTACTTCACGGGTTGTCATCCCTATATAGGGGAGCCCACAGGGACAGGTGACGCAATAGATGACGCCTTTTGATTTACACCCCAGACATTCCCTGATTTTAAAGGTATGGGTCTTAGAGGAATCAGTGAATACATCTGTCTGATACATATATCGACAGGCAGAACAGTTTTTACATTTGTAGAAGCCCTATATACAGAAAGTCAAAACATTTACAGTAGGATGGTGTGCAGTACAGTAAGTCAGGCCTGCACAACTCCAGGCCTCGAGGGCCGCAAACAGGCACGGTTTTAAGGATAACCTTGAAAACCGGGCCTTTTTGCGGCCCTTGAGGACTGGAATTGTGCAGGTCTTGTGTACAGTAAGTAAAAACATTTCTTTATTAATACAAGTTAAAACATCTCCTTTATTACAGTACAGAAAGTCAAAACATGTACAGCACAACAGTATGGTGTTAGAAAAAAAATGTCTTTATTCATAAAATTTAAAAAACGCAACATCTCCTTTATTAAAGTACAGAAAGTCGAAACATTTACAAAAACATTTACAAAAAATAAACAACAGTTGAACAGTCACGCAAATTCGATCCCCACCAGATTGTCCTTCCAGGGCCGATGCCCTGTATGGCGCAAAATGCCATTAATGGAGTCTCGAACGATTTTGATTAAAGGATCTGAAATTGAAAAATAGCGTCGCAATTCGCGATTTCCTTCGTAATTGACATTTTTGGCCCACACGCATTACACCAAGTAGGACACATGGTGCTTAAAAATTAACATGCTAAACTTCTGGGGTAAACCAGCACTCATCACCCTATACTTCTCCCTGAGTGCCGGTGGCAGCTCGAGCATGATGATGTCGGGCACCGTATCAATGCAAGCGTATGTAGGTTTGATTCTGGGGGCGGGTGTGCTTGTGGCGGCAGGCGAGGGTAGGTTGTCTGGGAGGAAGCTTTCCTCCTGTCTTGGTCGCCGTGTTGTCTCTTGGCGTGGTCTTGACGGTATTGTCATGTTATCCTCCTTCTCAACGGCATACATGTACACAAATTCTTCTGGTGGAGGGGGTGCGCTTGGTGTTGGAAGGCGGTCGAAGGTCCCATTCATCACATCCATGCCACCCTCCTGCTCCGGCGTCGGGGATACAGGGGCATGAACACCGAGCAAATTATGTATCACCGCTATGTCAGTCTCTATCTTCTCCATCCGTCGATCCATCTTCTCCATCCGTTGATTCATCTTCTCCATCCGTTGATCCATATTTAGCATGGTCTCTAAAAGCAGATCTTTCTTTACCAGCATAGTAGAGTTCCCGAGGATATCCACACTTAACCCATTCAGCATGCGGTCTAACGAGCTGGTTCTTGTGCATGGCATGCTGTGGACATCTCGGTGGATGGGTGCTACGGAGGACGAGGTGGGGGTTCCCTGGAGAAAACCGGCAGCGTCGTCGAAGAAGGATGGAGGAGGTGACCTGTGGATATCCGGGAGAGAAGCGGCAGCGTCGTCAAAGAGGGATGGAGAAAGTGACCCATGGATTTCAGGGACACCAGCGGCAGTGGCGTCGAAGAGCAGTGGAGAAGATGGGTTGTGGGTTTTCGGGAGAGCAGCGGCAGTGTCGCGGACGAGTAGTGGAGAAGATGGGCTGTAGATTTCCAGGAGAGCAGCGGCAGAGACGTCAAAGCGTAATCGAGGAAGTGGCCTGCGGGTTCGATGGGTTAGCTGCCATTTGTTTTGCCTTGCATGTACATCACTGAATTTCTTCTTGACCTAATAAGGCTTATGTGTATTAAAACCCTTAGCCTTTGGGGTCAGCAGAAGGTTTTCTTTATTAGCCTTAGCCTGTCGCTTTGGCCTTGGCTTGGAAACGGCTGCCGCCTTTCGCTTTTTCTGTTTGATAGGCATGGCAGAGGCGAGTGGCTTCCTGCGTCCGTAGAATTGGGGTTCATCCATGGAAGCAGATGGCACAATGCAGTATCTGGACAAGGGCAAGTTCAGATACAGATCATCGAGTGGTGGGCTATGCAAAGTGTGTAACCTTTTATGCACGGCGACGAGGTACAGGTGTTAAAAGTGGGCGTACTCTAATGTGAGTCATTAGCATATAAATACACCATCCATTTTGTGGATTCACTGCACATTGAATACACATGACTAAAAATCGAATATACATTCTTGTGTTTGTATTTTTTTCTACTCGCAGCAATGCCTGTTAAAAAGATTTCAAAGGATCTCAGCATGAGAATTAAGGAGATGTACACGAGCGGACAACGAATTGCAGATATCCAACGCTGGTTAGCTGCTTCTGGCCTCATTTTGCCATCAACCACCGTGTGCTATCATGCACATTGTACAACCAAACAACGCACGAGGACACCAACGGTAACTAACGCGTAAGTATATTTATATAACTATATAATACAGTATATCTATTATTGTTTATATTGCTGCATATTAATAGAACTATATATTGTGTAGATCTATCTAATTGTATAGTTATTTCGGTATATTTATATAACTAGAGTATATAATACAGTATATCTGTTATTGTTTATATTGCTGCATATTAATAGAACTATATAGTATAGATCTATCTAATTTTACAGTTATTTCGGTATATTTATATAACTACAGTATATAATACAGTGTATCTATTATTGTTTATATTGCTGCATATTAATAGAACTATATATTGTGTAGATCTATCTAATTTTATACTATTTTTACTGTAAATGATGTGCTGTACTTGTGCTGCACTGTAACTTACCGGATTGTTGTTTTTCTGTACACTGTAGGGAGACAACTCTTCTGGTCGACAAAATAAGTGAAGAGAATGATGAGAAGAGTGCCTTAAGGGTCAAATACACTCTGCAGCAAAATCACAATATCACTGTATCCGAGACCAGCATAAAGAAGATGAGACGCAGAATTGGATGGAAATATGGACGTGTGAGGTTAGTACTGGACAGTACAGGAAGTTAAATTGTTGTTTAAGAAACTGTACTGTACCTATAAAATTATTCCTTGTCATTACAGAGCATACCCTATGATAAGGGACGTTAACAAGATCAAGAGAGTGGTCCAGGCTCAGGCATGAATCAACAGTGGAGAAACTTTCAAGGATTGCATCTTCACTGACGAGTCTACTGTATCTCTGGAGAGATTTGCGACCTTTGCATTCCACAAAAAAGGTCGCATATCTATGAAGCCGCATCCAAACACCCAGTGAAGATGCATGTGTGGGGTGCCATCTCTAGGCGTGGACCAGGATGCATTGTCATCTTTGAAGGTAAAATAAGTCACACGCTTTTGCCTTATGCACTGTACTGTACTAGTGTGCAGTTTTTTGAGCACTTTTCTTTTCTTGTTATAGGAATCATGAATAAAGCTTTTTTCCAAAAGCAAATTGTGCCTGAGATTGTGGAATACATCACACGTGAGTTCCCAGATGGTCACCGTTTCTTCCAGGACAATGATCCGAAGCACACCGTGTCAACAGCGCATATTCTTGGCGCGGTATCAACTGGGTGAAGACGCCAGCGGAGTAAGTGCGGTAATCGTGTCTCATTTTTTCCCACTGTTTTTACTGTGTACTGTATCTATTTACCTACAGTAATTGTCCTTTTTTTTCCCCTCCAATGACAGATCGCCAGACTTCAATCCTATCGAAATGGTCTGGCATCAGCTGAAGGATCATATCCGAAAAGTCGTGAAACCCTCCAAAAAGGATGAGTTAGCGCAAGGCATAATTAGTTTTTGGAACGATGTGCTCACCGTGGAACGATGCAATAAATATATTGACCATATTGTGACTGTGTTGCCCATTGTGATCGCGTGTAATGGGTAAGCATCAGGAAGGTAGTATGGTATAGTTCTGTACTGTAGTATTGTAAGTACAGGCACACCAAGTACAGTACTGTATGATACAGGTAAGTATGGCACAGATTTTTTCTTTCCTGAGAGAGCATCACTAGCCATTTGGTTACAAAGTATTTAACAGTAGTCACAGTATACAGTAGTTCCAGTATAGACTAGTTTGACAGTACTAACTGCATACTGTAGTCCAATATGGAATAGTTATACAATACACAATGCCATAATATGCCCCTAACTGCTCAATGTTGTTCTTTCTTGAGAGAGCAGCACTAGCTGTCTGCTTACAAAGTATTTAACTGTAGTCACAGTATACAGTAGTTCCAGTATAGACTAGTTTGACAGTACTATACAGTACACAATGCAATAATACAGTATGCACATAACTGCACTAATTTTTTCTTTTCTTGTCTTTTCAGAAAAAAAGGATGGACTGGGGGAGAGGGGGGGTATCATGTGTAAAGTTTGTGAATTTTGTGCACAGTTAAGTGTATCTAAACAGCAATCATGATTTACACAAAACCTTCCCTCTCTCAATGAACTACTGTACTGTACACAGAATGAGGAAGAAGATTAAGACGGAAAAAATTATATTATTATGTATATTATTTTATATTATATATTATTAATTATCCACCGGCCCTCAATTTTAAACTGACAGAAAAACTGAATAAAGACTGCAGTTTGTATTATTCATGATTATTTGTATATTTGTATTTTTTTGTTTCTGATAAAATAAAATAAATATTTCTTTACATTCATGATAATCATAATCATTTACACATTTCCCCCCCTACACCAAAGAAAACGAAAGAATGACAAAAAGTGGTAACTTACTGCACCAAAAACCTGAATCAGATTATGGTTTTTTAACTCTCAAATTCACAGTGCATGCAAATCAGATTTACATATCAAATTCGAGAAGGGATTATCACAAGCATTACCGTAAACAAAGCCTCAAAGGGATGGAGGGGTGGATGGGCGAGTCATGCACAGTAATCATCAGCTAGCTCCCTTCCCAAAGAGGATTACAGAGAGGTGACTCAAAGCCAACAATAGGCAAATTAATGAATGGTTTTGAGGATTACACGCAGGCGCAGAGAGGTGATGCTCGGCTAGGGACGATTAAAAGCACAATGACAAGCTTTAGAAACGGAATTGTTCTGTAGAGGTGAAGATAAGAGGTTCAAATCCTTGAGCGAGCCTTGTGTGTGTGCGTGGGGGAGGGGGGTACAGGGTACAGCTGCATGAAGGATTAGCTGTACTGCAGTTCAAAGACATGACATATTTTCAACAGAAAGGTCATCATAATAATTTGATCCCCACACCCCCAAATACATAAAAAGCACACAAATCAACCATGTGCAGTCAAACGCACAGTGTCGCAGTCAAAAGCTACAGCACAGATTGAATATCGTAATATAAAGATGGTTTAGGCAGGCTTGTGGAAAAAATAAAAATAAAAAATGACGAGAAAAAAAAAAAATATATTTTTTTGGTCTCTCACTTGGAACTTTGCAAGCAAGCAGTGGCGAAGTTATAGACGCATGCGCAGTAATCATCAGCTATGTAGCTCCCATCCCGAAGAGGATTACATGCAGACGCAGAGAGGTGATGCTCAGCTAAGGACGATTAAAAGCACAATGACAAGCTTTAGAAACAAAATGGTTCTGTAGAGGTGTCGATAATAGGTTCAAATCCTTCAGCGAGCCTTGTGTGTGTGCGTGGGGGAGGGGGGTACAGGGTACAGCTGCATGAAGGATTAGCTGTACTGCTGTTCAAAGACATGACATATTTTCAACAGACAGGTCATCCTAATAATTTGATCCCCACACACCCAAATACATAAAAAGCACACAAATCAATCATGTGCAGTCAAACACACAGTGTCGCAGTCAAAATCTACAGCACAGATTGAATAGGCAGGCTTGTGGAGAAAATAAAAATAAAAAATTACGAGAAAAAAAAAATATTTTTTTTTTTTGGTCACTCACTCTTGAACTTCGCAAGCAAGCAGTGGCGAAGTTATAGACACACGCGCAGTAATCGTCAGCTATCAAGCAGGAATGTGATTGAAACCAGAAAGACACACATTCAAAGGAATGGTGTGGGAGAGGTGTACTGTACTGTAGATAAGATAAGAAGTTGAAATACTGCAGTGCAGTAAATAAGCCTGTGTGTGTGCGGGGGTGAGCGAGGGGAGAGCGCTGTATATGCTGAAATGTGATACTGTTACAGTACACGCCTATGAGTTTCAACAATTTTCAAATGAGACATACAGCACTGCACATGCATGTATAAATATGCAAATTTACAATTACTGCGCGTGTCCTCGCAGACTGAGTACTGACGTACTGTAGGTTGAACTGCTAAAGTATTAGACTTTGAAGACAACAGCTCGCAAACGCCCCCTGAGTTTTTAAACGGTATTGCAGTATTGCAGACAGCGCTAATAAAATGCTAATATTACGAGCGCTAAAATACCGCAATATATTCCGGAAAAAAAAACCATACTGCATCTGCCCGCGGTTATCAGAGTTGCGCCGCTATGGCCGCACTAGGATAAAGGCGGCCGCAGCTGTACTTGAGAGGGGCAGGTCACACAGCCGGGACATGTTCTGGCCAATAGGAAAAGCACCAACGATCGCCATCTTTTCCCTAGCCAGCCCATTGCCTCCCGCTGGACAGGCCCCACTGAGTCTAGCAGATCAGAGGGTAACCCCACCAGGGGGTCTCTGTTCTCTGGACCCAGTACTCCGCCCTGCCCCATCCACTTAGCACCCCGACACCTCTTAACATCCTGTCTGCTCTTTCATCTACGACTTCTATGCAGACTAGCTGGCAACTTAAAGATTTTCCCAGGCTGATTGCATAAAGCCTTATAGTAAATGTATAATAAAAACATGTCATACTTTATTACAGCATACATTTTGGGGTACCTCATATTCGGTTGGGACACCAACAATCCCAAAACAGGTCGTTGGCACTAACTGGGGTACCCCCCTTAACCCAGGGATTCCCTCAGCTACAGGGATACTTTTCATCCCTGTGCCTCATTTTACTGTGCACAAAGCATATACGTACTTACCACACTTTGTTAATAAAATATACATTTTAAGTCTTTCTGGTATGGGAAATAGAATCAAAAGTTGCACTTTATGTTTCAAAAGCCATCCAATGGCGGCTGCCTTTATCCTAATGCAGCCATAGTGGCGCAACTCTGATAACCGCGGGCAGATGCAGTATATTATTTTTTTTCTGGAATATGTTCCGGTATTTTAGCGCTCGTAATATTAGCATATTATTAGCGCTGTCTGCAATACTGCAATACCGTCTAAAAACTCAGGTGGGCGATCGCGAGCTGTTGTCTTCAAAGTCTAATACTATAGCAGTTCAACCTACGTCAGTACACAGTCTGCGTGTGCGCGCGCAGTAATTTTAAATTTGCATATTTATACATGCATGTACAGTGCTGTATGTCTCATTTGAACATTGTTGAAACGCATAGGCGTGTTCTGAAACAGTATCACATTTCGGCGTACTGTATATCCCCTCGCTCACCCCCGCACACAGACAGGCTAAAGTACTGCACTGCAGGGTATTTCAACTTCTTATCTACAGTACACCTCTCCCACACCATTCCTTTGAATGGATGGCTTTCTGTCTTCAATCACATTCCTGTCATCACATTCCTGCGTGTATAACGTGCAGTGCAGTGCAGAGCCTGGTTTGATTTATTCTTCTGTGTTATTTTTAATGCTCATTGTGGGGGAAAAAAGTTCAAGACAGACCAAAAAAAAAAAAAAAAATTTTCTCGTCATTTTTTATTTTTATTTTCTCAACATGTGCCTGCCTAAACCATCTTGATATTACAATATTCAATCGGTGCTGTAGATTTTTATGTATTTGGGGGTGTGGGGATCAAATTATTATGATGACCTGACTGTTGAAAATATGTCATCTCTTTGAACTACAGTACAGCTAATCCTTCGTGCAGCTTTACCCCCTTCCCCCCGCAGACACACACAAGGCTCGCCCAAGGATTTCCACCTCTTATCGACACCTCTCTCAAACCATTCGTTAATTTTCCTATTGTTGGCTTTCCCTTATGTTAATCTGATTATGTAACCAATTATTTAAAAGGTAACCAATTCTTAAAACTGTATGTCTTCTTGAAGAATCCCCCCCATACACATTCACAGTGAATTTAAAGTTCAAAGAAATAAAATCTTGATGTAATTAAATATGTATTTTATTTGATCAGGAAAGAAAAATGCAAATAATCATTGAGAGAGGGTTTTTTTGTGGGAATCATGACTGTAGATACACTATTGAAGTATGCAGAAGAGAAATAACAAAATAGTACAGCACAGTTGAAAATTGAGGACCGGTGGATAATCATGAATAATGCACATTGATAATAAAAAAAAACAGTAATACAAATTTTCCGTCTTCATCTTCTTCCTCATTCTGTGTAGTTCATTGAGAGAAGGGAGGTTTTGTTTAAATCATGACTGCACTTTAGATACACTTTACTGTACACACAGTTCACACAATGTACACATGATACCCCCCTTCCCCCTTTCCATCCTTTTTTCTCTGAAAAGACAAGAAAAGAAAAAATTAGTGCAGTTATGTGCATATTATGGCATAGTGTACTGTATAGCTACTCCATATTGGACTACAGTATGCAGATAGTACTGTCAAACTAGTCTATACTGGAACTACTGTATACTGTAACTACTGTTAAATACTTTGTAACCAGATGGCTAGTGCTGCTCTCTCAGGAAAGGAAAAATGTGTGCAATACTTACCTGTATGATACTGTCCTTGGTGTGCCTGTACTTACCATACTACAGTACAGTACTATACCATACTACCTTCCTGATGCTTGCCCATTACGCTCGATCACAATGGGCAGCACAGTTGCAATATGGTCAATATATTTATTGCATCATTCCACGGTGAGTACATTGATCCAAAAACTCATTATGCCTTGCGCTAACTCATCCTTTTTGGAGGGTTTCACAACTTTTTGGATATGATCCTTCAGCTGATGCCAGACCATTTCGATAGTATTGAAGTCTGGCGGTCTGTCATTAGAGGGAAAAAAAAAGGACAATTAGTTAAAGAGATACACCGTAAAAACAGTGGGAAAAAATGAGACACGGTTACCGCACTTACTCCGCTGGCGTCTTCACCCAGTTGATACAGCGCTCAAGAATATGCGCTGTTGACACGGTGTGCTTCGGATAGTTGTCCTGATAGAAACGGTGACCATCTGGGAACTCACGTGTGATGTATTCCATAATCTCAGGCACAATTTGCTCTTGGAAAAAAAGCTTTATTCATGATTCCTATAACAAGAAAAGCGCTCAAAATACTGCACACTAGTACAGTACAGTGCATAAGGCAAAAGCGTGTGACTTATTTTACCTTCAAAGATGACAATGCATCCTGGTCCACGCCTAGAGATGGCACCCCACACATGCATCTTCACTGGGTGTTTTGGACGTGGCTTCATAGATATGCAACCTTTTTTGTGGAATGCAAAGGTGGCAAATCTCTCCAGCGATACAGTAGACTCGTCAGTGAAGATGCAATCCTGGAAAGTTTTTCCACTGTCAATCCATGCCTGGGCTGGACCACTCTCTTGATCTTGTTAACGTCCCTTATCATAGGGTATGCTCTGTAATGACAAGGAATAATTTTATAGGTACAGTACAGTTTCTTAAACAACACTTTAACCTCCTGTACTGTCCAGTACTAACTTCACACGTCCATATTTCCATCCAATTCTGCGTCTCATCTTCTTTATGCTGCTCTCGGATATAGTGATATTGTGATTTTGCAGCAGAGTGTATTTGACCCTTAAGGCACTCTTCTCATCATTCTCTTCACTTATTTTGTCGACCAGAAGAGTTGTCTCCCTACAGTGTAAAGAAAAACAACAACCCTGTAAGTTACAGTGCAGTAGGCCACAAGTACAGCACATCATTTACAGTAAACAATACTAGATAGATATACTGTATTATATAGTTATATAAATATACAGAAATAACTATAATATTAGATAGATCTACACTGGCGACACGTTTTATCCTTATTGGGCTAGTTCCGCAAGCCGGGAGATTTCCCGGCTTGCTAGCCAAATCCCCTCGGCGTGCCGCACGTCACCGATGCGCGGTCACGCTTCATCGGGTGCCTGCGCCCCATGCGCGCATGGTGTCCCGCGATGTGGGGGACGGCGGTGGGGGGTTCCGGGGGACCCGGCGGACCCGGAGAGGGGAGGGGGAAGCCCCGATCGGAGGACCGCTCTTCCGAGGCTTCGGCGCGCGCACGGGACACCCCGGCGCGCGCCCGGGTTACTGTCGCGGCCGAGACCGGGCAAATGTAAGAATAAACTCTGCCGCGACAGTATACTATATAGTTATATTAATATGCAGCAATATAAACAATGATAGATATACTGATTTATATAGTTATATAAATATACAGAAATAACTATAATATTAGATAGATCTATACTATATAGTTATATTAATATGCAGCAATATAAACAATAATAGATAGATATACTGATTTATATAGTTATATAAATATACAGAAATAACTAAAATATTAGATAGATCTATACTATATAGTTATATTAATATGCAGCAATATAAACAATAATAGATAGATATACTGATTTATATAGTTATATAAATATACAGAAATAACTATAATATTAGATAGATCTATACTATATAGTTATATTAATATGCAGCAATATAAACAATAATAGATAGATATACTGATTTATATAGTTATATAAATATACAGAAATAACTATAATATTAGATAGATCTATACTATATAGTTATATTAATATGCAGCAATATAAACAATAATAGATAAATATACTGATTTATATAGTTATATAAATATACAGAAATAACTATAATATTAGATAGATCTATACTATTTAGTTATATTAATATGCAGCAATATAAACAATAATAGATAGATATACTGATGTATATAGTTATATAAATATACAGAAATAACTATAATATTAGATAGATCTATACTATATAGTTATATTAATATGCAGCAATATAAACAATAATAGATAGATATACTGATTTATATAATTATATAAATATACAGAAACAACTATAATATTAGATAGATCTATACTATATAGTTATATTAATATGCAGCAATTTAAACAATAATAGATAGATATACTGTATTATATAGTTATATAAATATACTTACGCGTTAGTTACCGTTAGTGTCCTCGTGCGTTGTTTGGTTTTTCCGTGTGCATGATAGCAAACGGTGGTTGATGGCACAACGAGGCCAGAAGCAGCTAACCAGCGTTGGATATCTGCAATTCATTGTCCGCTCGTGTACATCTCCTTAATTCTCATGCTGAGATCCTTTGAAATCTTTTTAACAGGCATTACTGCGAGTAGAAAGAAATACAAGCACAAGAATGTATATTCGATGTTTAGTCAATGTGTATTCAATGTGCAGTGAATCCACAAAATGGATGCTGTATTTATACGTTAATGACTCACATTAGAGTATGCCCACTTTCAACACCTCTACCTCGTCGCTATGCATAAAAGGTTACACACTTTGCATAGCCCACCACTTGATGATCTGTATCTGAACTTGCCCTTGTCCAGATACTGCATTGTGCCATCTGCTTCCATGGATGAACACCGATTCAACGGACGCAGGAACCCACTCGCTTCTGCCGTGCCTGTCATGCAGAAAAAGAGAACGGTGGGAGCCATTTCCAAGCCAACGCCAAAGCGAAAGGCTAGGGCTAATAAAGAAAACCTTCTGCTGACCCCAAAGGCTAAGGGTTTTAATACACGTAAGCCTTATTATGTAAAGAAGAAATTCGGTGATGTACACTCAAAGCAAAACAAATGACAGCCAACCCATCGAACCCGCAGGCAACTTCCTCGATTATGATTCGACGACTCTGCCGCTGCTCTCCCGGAAATCCACAGCCCATCTTTTCCACTACTCGTCCACGACGCTACCGCTGCTCTCCTGGAAACCCACAGCCCATCTTCTCCACTACTCTTCGATGATGCTGCCGCTGGTGTCCATGAAATCCACGGGTCACTTTCTCCATTACGCTTAGATGACTCTGCCGCTTCTCTCCCGGAAATCCACAGGTCACCTCCTCCATCTTTCTTCGACGACGCTGCCGCTTCTCTCCAGGGAACCCCCATCTCATCCTCCGTAGCACCCATCCACCCAGATGTCCACAGCACCCCATGCACAAGATCCAGCTCGTTAGACCGCATACTGAATTGGTTAAGTGTCATATCCCTGGGAACTCTACTATGCTGGTAAAGATAGATCTTCTATTAGAAACCATGCTAAATATGGATCAACGGATGGAGAAGATGGATCAATGGATGGAGAAGATGGATCAATGGATAGAGAAGGTGGATCAACGGATGGAGAAGTGTAACGCTCGGACTGCCCACAAGCCGCTGGGAGCCTGAATAGCCTGAGAAAAAGGTAAGGACGCGCTGAACGCGGGTATACCCGCAGCGCGGATCCTTACAGTACCCCCCCCCTTCGAGGGTCAGACTCCGGATGAACCAACCACAGTTTGAGGGGAAATTGTTGGTGGAAACATCTGAGTAGGGAAGAAGCATGAACATCCGAATGTGAAACCCATGAACGATCCTGAGGTCCGTATCCCTTCCAGTGGACCAAAAATTGGAGTTTGCCCCTGGAGATGCGAGAATCCAAGATGGATTGAATTTCAAAATCCTGTTGTCCAGGTACAATGGGAGTAGGATGTCGAAGGGAGGGGTGAGCGGACCGTTTGCCTTGAATAAAAGGTGTCAAAAGGGAAACGTGGAAGACGGGTGAAATCTTCATAGAGGGAGGCAGTTGGAGTTGATAGGCCACAGGGTTAATCTGTTTCAGAATATAAAAAGGGCCCAGGAACCTGGGAGGGGTTTAGGGGTTGGGGCCTTCAATTTGATATTTTTTGAAGAAAGCCAGACCTTCTCTCCAGGGATGAACTTATGGCCCTCCTGACGGAGCCTATCTTCTTGTTTCTTCTGCCTTAACATGGATTTTTGAAGCACTGCTTGAATCCTTTTCCATGACTCCTGTAAGGAAGATACCCTCTCATCTGCTGCCGGAACTCCGTACCTGGAAGGATGCATGGGAAGACGAGTAGGGTGAAATCCGTAGTTTATAAAATCGGTGATTCTTGGGTAAACTCGTTCTTTAGAGAGTTGATCGCGGATTCAGCCCAAGAGAGTAACTCAGCCCAATTATCCTGAGAGTCCGAAGAAAAACAACGTAAATACTGTTCCAGGGTTTGGTTCATACGTTCGGTCTGCCCATTTGTTTGGGGATGTAGCCTGAGGAGAAAAGAAGAGTAATGCCCAACCTCTGGGAAAATGCACGCCAGAATTTAGAAACAAATTGCTTACCCCGATCTGAAACAATAGACCACGGGACCCCATGAATACGGAAGATTTCCTTTACAAAAATGTCGGCCAAAGTACTGGAATTGGGGAGACCCTTGAGGGGAAAAAAATGAGCTTGCTTAGAGAATCTGTCGACAATTACAAGAATGGTAGTCATGCCATTAGATGGGGGAAGATCCACGATGCAGTCCATAGAAATGTGACTCCACGGACGATCCGGTACCGGGAGAGGTTGAAGATGACCGGAAGGTTTTTGACAGACAGATTTATTTTGTGCACAGACTGGGCATGAAGAGGTGAAAGCGATGATATCCTTCGACATGATGGGCCACCAGAAGGTTCGCCGAATCAAATCATTGGTCTTTTTATAGACGGGATGGCCAGCAGATCTGGAGGAATGGCCCCATTACAGAATTTTGAGATGAAAACGTGGAGCCGCGTAGAGACGACCATCAGGAACTTCCAACCCTTCGGGACCCTGAGTCTGTGATTCCAGGATTTTGTCTAGAATGTCAAAGGAAGCAGCAGAAATAAACAATTAGTGGGGTAAAATATTCTCCGGAATATCTTGAGACTTTTCCTCAGTGATAAACTGGCGGGAAAGTGCATCCGTTTTGATATTCTTTGTTGTGGTTATATTCTCTGTACCGTGTATGAGTTTCACTGGACGTGCACTGAGCTCTGTCTGTGTTTTATGTTATGTCTCTGGTTTTAAGTCTATCGAAGCGCTCAGGAATAAGAGGCAAAGGATAGCGATTTTTTTTTTTTGTCAAAAAAAAGTTTTTATTGGGACAAGGTACAATCAAACATTGTCTAACAACCCATTGTCATACATTAGTGATCATGTTCCCGTTTTCTTTCTGTTTCCATTCTGAACAAATTATAACGTACAGGGAGAGACGACAGACAAACGAGACAGACAGGACGAACACAAGGGGGGGAGGGGGGAGTGGGAGGAGGGTGGGGTTGGGTTGAGGCCGGGCGAGGGGCATCTCCTTGTTGTTTTCTTCTACTTCCGATACCATCCCTATGTAGTGTGAGACCTCCTTTGGAAACCCTACTTTCATTTTACGTCTTCCCTACCAGTACCCCTCTTCGTTATTGTCAGTGTCGCTACTTCGGTGGAAAATGCATCTCGAACTATCAAAGCAGAATATTGGTGGCATTCACCCCTGGGATGTCCGAATGGTCTAGCCAAGGGGCCCAGACTTTTAGAAAATTTGTGCCGGTGTCATTGACCAGACTCGTCAATTGCTCCATCCGGCAAACATACCAAATCCTGTTCCTAATTTTTGTAATTGTGGGTAAATCTGGTTGCTTCCACAATGCTGCAATTTCGCACCTCATGGCTGTTGCAAAATGTGCAATCAGTTTCTGTGCCGGTCTGCTCAGCCCCCGAGTGCGCCTGCCCAACAGGAACAGCCAGGGATCTAAGGGGACCGGTTGTCCGAGAATTCTCTGTAGCCAATTTTGGATTTCCTCCAATAAAGGAGCCACTTTGGTGCAACCCCACGGTATGTGCAGCAAGTCTGCATGTTCCCCACATTGTTTAGGGCACAATGGGGGGTAATCTTTTACAAACTTTGCTAATCGCATTGGGGTAAGGTACCACCTCATTAGGACCTTATATGCATTCTCCTTCAAAGTCGTGCATATCGAGCTTTTGGCTGCTGCCAGCACTATCGAGTCCCAGTCTTTGTCCTCTAGTGTCTCATCTAAGTCCGATTCCCATGCGTGTCTATAACTCAGTTTAGTGTTGTCGTCAGTTCCAGGGCAAACACCTCTCTGTATATCCGAGAAGTAAGTCCCGTGGTGTCCGTACCTCTCGAACACAGCTGCTCAAAATTTGTACGCCAAGGGCGTTTAGGGATCTTGTTGTAGAATGCTCTTATCTGGAGGTATCTAAAAAATTCAGAATTTGGTATCCCGCTTTCAGATTTAATTTGATCAAAGGATTTAAAAGTGGACTCCCCTCCAGATGTAATAATTTCGTAAGGCCCTTTCTTTTCCAGGCTACTAAGTTTCTGCTCGGCAGGCCCGGAGCGAAATCAGGGTTCCCTACAAACGGGGTCATGAACGTGTGCTGGGTGGTAAGAGCACACCTAAATCTGGTATCCTCCCAAATCGCCAACGAGCTCCTCAGTGCAGCCAGCGGCTCTCCTACAGTACCGACACACTTTATTCGAGTGTGGTCGGTACCGCAAGCCGGGAAATCTCCCGGCTTGCTAGTGGCCGCCCCTCGGCGTGCCGCGCGTCATAGACGCGCGGTCACGCGTCTTCGGGAGCGTGCGCCCCCTGCGATCGCGGGACAGCGGCAGGGGGTTCCGGGGGACCCGGCGGACCCGGCACCGGTAGGGAGAGCGCCCCGAGAGCTTCCGCTGCTTCGGCGCGCGCCCGTCACTCTCGGGCGCGCGCCAGGCTACTGCTGCGGCAGAGAACGGGCAAATGCTCGAATAAACTCTGCCGCAGCAGTATAGTCCTGTGGACCTTTTTTGGTAGCCAGATTAAGTCCTGTAAATCTACAGGGGCGCTGCATGCCTTTTCTAACTCAACCCACCTACGGAGGCCAGTTGGCATCTGCCATTGTATAATTTGGGTTAATTGGGCCGCTCGGAAATAGGCTATCTAGCAAGGCAACCCTAGTCCTCCTCTTAATGTTGGTCTAATTTGCGTACTAGATTTGATGCGTGGTTTTTTATTAACCCAGACAAATTTCACCATGGAGGACTGTAACCGGAGGATGTCATCCCTGGCCACCTGCACCGGGAGGGTCTGAAAAAGGTACAGGATTCTTTGGAGGAGGTTCATCTTGAGGCTCTGGATCCTGCCGATCCATGAAATTGCATAGCCCGACCAGAGCCTGAGATCCTCCGTCAGAGTCCTTATCAGTCTGGGGTAATTGGCTATATATAAGGCGCTATAGTCTTTGGTAATATTTATCCCGAGATATTTAATGGAGGAGGCTTGCCATTTAAAGTTAAAATTTAGTTCGATCAATTTTTCAGTGACCTTTGGCAGGTTTATATTTAAAGCTTCTGATTTGGTTTGGTTAATTTTGAAACCCGAAATCTTATTAAATTCTCTTAAATAATTTAAGATTTAAATAATCTTATTAAATTCGTCTAGCAAGCTAAAAACTTTCGGCAGAGAGGTAAGGGGCTTTGACAGCATTAGAATGATGTCATCTGCGTACGGGGCCACTTTGTGTGACTGATCTTTGATTTGGATTCCTGTTATGTCTGGGCTGTTAAGGATGTGTGCCGCCAAGGGCTCTATGCATAATGCGAAAATAAGTGGGGACAGGGGGCACCCCTGTCTGGTGCCACTTTGTATCGGGAATTCTTCCGAAGGGAAGCCCTGGTATCTGACCCTCGCCTTCGGTTCCCGATAGAGAGCTAGAATGGCGCCCAACATTCTCCCTCCTATGCCAAACTCCCCAAGCGTCTCTCTGAGGTAGGGCCAATCAATTCGATCAAAGGCTTTTTCGGCGTCCAAACTAAGTGCCATAGACGGGATATTGTGTCGTTGAGCTAAATCAATTAAGTCTATGATCCGTCTAGTATTATCTGCCGCCTGCCTCCCGCAGATGAACCCTACTTGATCTGGGTGGACCAGCCGGGGCATAACCTTGTATAGGCGGTTAGCCAGCAATTTAGAGAAGATTTTAGTGTCCGAATTGATTAATGAGATTGAGCGGTAACTTTTGCAGTCTGCTGGGTCCTTCCCTGGTTTGGGGATCACTGATATAGACGCTTGTAGCATTTGGCCAGGTATGGGGGCACCTTCCAGAAATGAATTAAACAGTCTAGTCAGGTGAGGTACCAAAATTTTCCGAAATTTTTTGTAATATAGATTAGAGAAGCCATCAGGGCCTGGGGCTTTTGACGGCTTCAATGCTTTGATTACCTCTGATATTTCCTCACCTGAGAAATCTTCCTGTAGCGCGTTCCTTTCCGCTCTGCCCAGTTTCGGCAGGTTCGCTCCCTTTAAGAATGCCTTTAGCTGCGTATGAGTGGTCTCGCAATGGGAGACCTTAGCCCCGTCATAAAGGGTCTCGTAGTAAGTTTTAAACTCTTCCACAATTTGTTGAGGATCAGAAGTGAGGCCACCTTTACCTGTTCGAATTGCCTGGATATGAGAATTACGGTTTATGTTCCGAAGTTTATTGGCAAGCGGGGTATCTGGCTTGTTTGCTCGTTCATAGAATTTCTGTCTGAACCAAGTCATCTCCTTCTCAGCTCGGGAGGACATCAGTAAATTTAGTTTTGTTTTGGTGTCCAGCCATGCCTTAAGGGTCTGTGCGTGTTTATTGTTTTTGTGTAGGGCGGATAGGGTTGTCAATTCAGATTGTAAAGTATAAATCTTTCGCTCCCTTTCTTTCTTCGGCCTACTCGCAATCCCAATGAGTTCACCTCGGAATGTCGCCTTATGGGCCTCCCAAAGGGTAGATTGAGACGCCACGCTACCAACGTTCTCAGTAAAATATTCCCTGATTTTTCCCCCTACTGTTTGTTCAACCTCTGGGATTTTAATTAATAAATCATTAAATTTCCAGGTCGCTCCTGGCCTGTCCAGTCCAAAATCGGTGCACCGCATCTCTACAGGTGCATGATCAGACCACGAAATATCATGGATTCCCGTATGGGAGATCTGCGAAACCATTCTATTGGACACAAAGAGGTAGTCTATCCTGCTGTAGCGGTCGTGTGGGTGTGAATAAAATGTATATTCTCTTTCGCCTGGGTGCTGCTCGCGCCATATGTCGACCAGTCTATTGGCTCTGAGGCCTCTGACCCAAGCCGCTCGGGTTCTTACGCCCGCCTGGGGTGCATCTGTCTGCGTGCGGGTCCAGCGTGTGGTTGAAGTCCCCCCCCAATATTATGCCGCCTTGCGCTACTCTGTGCAGGGTCATGAAAAATCTATCAAAGAAGGTATCGGCACGATCACTGGGGGCGTAGACATTTGCTATGGTAAGGGGTTGTCCACGGATGGTCCCCACAACTATGATGAACCGGCCATTAGCATCTTTCTTAGTAAGTTTAATGTCTAATGTCAGACGATTGTGTACCATGATCGCGACCCCTCTCTTTTTTTTGTTGGCTGTCGCTGCTACCCAGGTTTGGTATCTGCCGTCTATATATTTTGGGGAGTTGCTCTTGGAAAAATGTGTCTCCTGTAGGAGGATAATGTCAGGGTTTGTTTTTTTGTAATAAGTCATGGCCAAGCATCTCTTATGGGGGCTATTAAAACCTTTCACGTTTTGTGAAATTACTGTGAGTTCCCTACCCATTGGTGTTTTTCAGGTATCGCTCTGTGCTGGAAGCTGGGGTGCCGACCCAGGTTCCTCCAGGTGTCTGCTGGTATCGAAGGTTCCTGATGTTGTCGCGTGCTCCTCTGGCCTGTGTGCGGGGGAAACAAGAGGGTACATAGACGGGGAACACCGGGAAAACACTAATACAACAACAAATAAAACATTCGGTGTACCACCGGGGTTGGATCCCCGTGGTCACCTGATTTGCTCCTCCTGCTGGTCTGGTCTTGGCCTGTCTTGCTCTGATCTTAGTAGCTAGCTCCTGGCCCATGGTTACCGGCTGAGCGGAGTCTTGCATGGGTCCCCTGGGGACTGTTCCCCAGGAACCCACGTGGAGTCCCATGCCGACGGTGGGCGTAACGCTTCCCGCCCCCGCCTTTGAACATAAGAAAACAAAAACATTGTTAACATTAATATCTGCATTGTCAATGCCGCCTGACTTCACCTCTCCCCTTAACTTGCACTACTCCTCTGGTCGACTTTCAGCCTGTCCCCCTTTTCTTTTAGCCAGCCCTCAATATTTGTCCTTGATTGGCCCTCCCCCCTGTCCCCTCTCACGCTGCTTTAGTGTGTTTTTCGGTGTTCATATTTGGCTAGGGCTCGACTGCGGTCCTCCTGCTATTTTTCGCTTTTTAGCTGATCAATATCCCTTTCCAATTCTATGGGAGAGGCTGTAGACTGCTCGTCCCCGTGCCCGCCCTCCGCCCTACTATCCCATATTCTTGTGAGGCCCCTGATGTTCAGCCCTAAAGGGGGCGACCTGTGACCTTGATGTGATTGCATGTGGGGCCTAGCCGGGAACTATCTCTCAGGCCGTGAGGCCTTTTGACGCACTGTAGCCTGGGGCGTCCCGCTGCACTGCGCCCTGTCATTGGCCCCCTCCGGGAGTGCTCTTGTCTCTCCACCCCTCGTATTCGCCGGTGTCCCGACCGCTCTGCCACCTCCAGCCACCATTTCCGGTGTCGGATAAAGTTCGCCACAACCAAGAAGGCCGTCCTGCTACATCCGGTGACGTCCATCCGGTTTTCCTCATTCAGCCGCCGGATGTCGACGGAAGTGGATGTCTTCTGGCCCAGTTTTCCCGCGCAGGGTGCTTCTTCATCTGGCGGGGGACAGCAAGCCCGCCAAACCCTCTGGCATCTCCATTTTCTGGTGCGTGCGTTCCACAGCTTGCTTCCGGGGTCCCGTCTTTTTCCGTCTACCGACTTCTAAGGTGAGCACAGGGGTGGCATCGCCGCGTAGGACACCCCAATCTTTGCCGTGTGTTGTAGCATTGCTGGGACTACAAGGGGGTCACCGAGAACCGGCTAAGTCCTTATATTCCGTCGCACTCATCATCGAGGGGTAGTACGCCATTTTGGGATTAACTTGCGCCGCAACTGCGGCAACTAAACCGGAGTAACAGTCATTTTATTGGTTTATTTAACGGTTGATTATCCCTTCACTCCTTCTCCCCTTCCGTTCTTCCTCGGTTTTTTTAGAGGTGGAGGCTTGCTGCCAGTCTGTGTCTGGCTCTGGGTCTCGTTGGAAAGCAAATGCCTGACCCTCCTCCACTCCTAGCTTTCGGAGGAAGTCAGGGCCCTCCTCAGGTTCCTTCATGGAGATGGTCTTCCCATTCTTTAGGACCAGCAGGCCGAATGGGAAGGTCCATCGGTAGCGGATGGCTCTGTCGCGCAAAATGTTGGTAATTGGCTGCAGTTTCTTGCGCCGGGCCGGGGTTATGGGAGACAAGTCCTTGTACAGCTGGAGGGAGGCCCCTTCAAACTTGCAGGCCCCCTCTCCCCTAGCTGTTTGAAAGATTGCTTCCCGCGTGCGGAAGTAATGCATGCGGGCAATGACGTCCCGTGGTTGATCGTTAGCCGCCGGCCTGCTCCGGAGGGCCCGGTGGCAGAGATCCATCATTAGCTCCGCCACAGGAACGTCCGGGAGCAAGGTGGTCATCCATCGGGTAATGAAGTCCACTATTTCTGTGACCTCCTCTGAGATGCCGCGTATGCGTATATTACTGCGGCGATCCCGGTTCTCAGAATCCTCCTGCCGGTCTGCAAGCTCCGAGATCTTGGCCTGTAGGTAGGTGGACCGCTTCTCCGCTTTTCGGAAGGTGGTAATGACAGCCGCCATCTTATCCTCCAGATCTCCCGTGCGCTCTCCCAGGCCCTGAACCTCCTTCTTAAGTTCCTGGATCTCCGTGCGGAAGAGCGTCTTCATGCCGTTGTAGAGGCGATCGAAGTCGCATCTCCGCACGGGTAGCTTCTCCGGTGCCTCTTCCGCGTCCTCTTCGCGGTCGGACTCCGAGCCCGCAGCTGAGCCCGGCGCCATTTCTGCTCCGGCACCCCGTGTCGCCGCTCGGCTCAAATATTTCCGCAGATCGCCAGTATTTTTCTTTTTCGAGGACTGCGGGGCCATCTCTGCTGGTTCTCCGACTTATGCGGGGGAATTGCGATGGAAAAAGTAGATTTTATTACGGGTATAAATGCTTTATTCTGTCCGGGTGGGTAAGAGCTCTCAGCTTAAGCAGCTACCCACCACACCATCGCGCATGCGCCTGGATAACGATTTTTTAATGGTAATTTTGTTCAAGCCACGGAAATCGATGCAGGGGCGAAGCGTCCCATCCTTCTTCTTTACAAAAAAGAATCCTGCTCCAGCGGGAGAACTAGATTTCCGAATGAAGCCCTTAGCAAGATTTTCTGAGATATACTGGGACATGGCCTCAGTCTCAGGCAAAGACAACGGATAAGACCTGGCTTTGGGAAATCGAGCACCCGGAATTAAGTCTATCGGGCAGTCGAAAGGGCGATGAGGGGGAAGCTCCTCGGATTTGGCCTTACTGAAGACATCCAGGAACTCAGAATAGACATCTGGAAGGGTGACATATTGTGGGGAGGTGGTCTCCAGGATGGCCAATACTGTTGCGGATGAAGCAGACACTCCTACTTGAGAGGATCTCCATAGAACAGGAACCTTGGCCGTCCAATTGATGATGGGATTGTGTAATTGCAGCCATGGCAAGCCCAGGATGATATGAACCGAAGGAGGGTGAGTGACATCAAAAGAGATAATTTCAGAATGTCCATCATCCATAGAGAGTTCTTGAGGAAGTGTCTCCAAGGTAATAAAGGCTGGCTGCAGGGGTCGACCATCATTCGCCTCTAAACCGACCGGAAAGGCTTTCTCCCGGAGAGGAATGTCATGCTGAGTAGCAAACGCCTGGTTTATGAAATTTCCTCTCGAACCAGAATCAAGGAAGGCCTTAGCAGGGGTCTGGATATTCACGTGCTTAAGGAGCACTGGCAATAGGAGACGTTTAGGGAGAGGCTGTGAGGGAAGAGAAGAAGCAGAGATGGTATCCAGTGAGACTCCCCCATACCTCACTGGGCATTGGCGTTTCCCGGGTTCGAAGGACAGCATGGTAGAATATGCCCAGGAGAACCACAATAGAAGCACAGACCCTCATTCCTCCAAAGTAGTCGCTCCGTAGAAGGGAGGTGATGTGTGCCCAGTTGCATGGGTTCCGGGGCTTCCAATGTGGGCAGTGCAGGAAGAGGAGATCTGGAATTAGAGGATAGAGAAGTAGCAGTACTAAGACATTGTCGTTCAGACCGCCTTTCCAGAAGTCTTTGATCCACCCGAACGCACAGTGCGATCAGGGCCTCTAGGGAGGATGGCCTCTCACGAGCCGCCAATTCGTCCTTTAGGGTTTCCGAAAGTCCTTGCCAGAAGGCGGCGTAGAGAGCCCCATCGTTTTAGTCCATCTCTGCTGCGATAGTCCGGAACTCCAGAGCGTAACGCGCCACTGATCTCCGACCCTGCGAAATATGGAACAAAGAAGATGCCGCCATATCACTGCGTCCAGGAGTGTCAAACACTAATCGGAATTCTCTTTTGCAATTGGCATAATTGTAAGTGAGTTCGGGTTTCAGTTCCCAGATTGGTGAGGCCCAGGCTAAGGTGTCTCCAGTGAGGAAGGAATACACGTAGGCTACCTTAGTACGATCCGTGGGGAAGCGAGAAGGTGACAGCTCAAATTGTATTTCACACTGGTTCAAGAAACTGCGACATGCAAGCGGATCTCAAGCGTATTTACTTGGGGTAGGTATACGCAAGTCTGAGGGACCTGCTCCTTCATGGGATACTATGGAGGAGGACGTGGGGACATTACCCTGGGGAATCTGAAGAGAGAGGGTATTAACTTGCTGGTTAAGAGAGGAGACTTGATTGTCCAAAAAATTAAAGTGTTTGGAAATGGTGGTTAGGGTATCTTCCACCTCAGGGGGGTCTGGGTCTGTTGGGCTCTGCATAATGTAATGCTCTGCCTGAACGCGGGTATACCCGTAGCGTGGATCCTTAAAAGAAGATAGAGACTGACATAGCGGGGATACATAATTTTCTCGGAGTTCATGCCCCTGTATCTCCGACGCCAGAGCAGGAGGGTGGCATGGATGGGATGAATGGGACCTTCGACTGCCTTCCATCAAAAAGCGCACCCCTCCAGAAGAAGAATATGTGTACATGTATGCCGTTGACGAGGATGACATGACAACCCAGTCAAGACCACGCCAGGAGACAACACGGCGACCAAGACAGGAGGAAAGCATCCTCCCAGACAACCTACCCTCGCCCGCCGCCACAAGCACACCCACTCCCAGAAGAACACCTGCTCCAAGAATCCAACCCATATACGCTTGCATCGATACGGTGCCTGACATCATCCTGCGCGAGCTGCCCAATCCACTCAGGGAGAAGTATAGGGTGATGAGTGCTGTTTTACCCCAGAAGTATGCCATGTTAATTTTCAAGCACCACGTGTCCTACTTGGTGTACTGCGGGTGGCCAACAATGTAAACTACGAAGGAAATCACGAAAAAAGGGCGCTTCCTGGAAATTTGACTATTGTGGAGGAATTGCGTCGCTATTTTTCAATTACAGATCATGTAATGAAAATCGTGAGACGCCATTAATGGCATTTTGCATCAAACAAGGCATCAGCCCTGGAAGGACAATCTGGTGGGGATCGAATTGGCGTGACTGTTCAAATCTTGTTTATTTTTTGACTTGTTTCTTGTTTTAACTTGTATTAATAAAGGAATGTTTTTACTTACATAAGACCTGCACAACTCCAGTCCTCGAGGGCTGCAAACAGGCCCGGTATCCTGAAAACCAGTCATGTGTTCGGCCCTCAAGGACTGGAGTTGTGCAGGCCTGACTTGCTGTTCAGCACACCATCCTTGTTTTAAATTTTATTAATAAGACATTTTTTTACTACTGTAACACCATACTGTTGTGCTGTAAATGTTTTGACTTTCTGTACTTTAATAAAGGAGATGTGGCGTGTTTTAAATTTTATTAATAAAGAAAAAAAATTACTACTGTAACACCATACTGTTGTGCTGTAAATGTTTTGACTTTCTGTACTTTAATAAAGAAGATGTTGCGTGTATTAAATTTTATTAATAAATATTTTTTTTTACTTACACAAGACCTGCACAACTCCAGTCCTCGAGGGCTGCAAAGAGGCCCGGTTTTCAGGATATCCTGAAAACAGGGCCTGTTTACGGCCCTCGAGGACTGGAGTTTTGCAGGAATGACTTACTTTACTGTACACCATCCTACTGTAAATGTTTTGACTTTCTGTACATACACAGGCGGCACACTTAATTCGAGTACGGCTCATTCCGCAAGCCGGGATATGTCCCGGCTTGTGAGCTGCACTCCCTCAGCGTGCCGCGCATCACCGATGCGCGGTCACGCATCATCGGGTGCCTGTGCCGCCTGTACGCGTGCCCAGGGCTCCCCGAGGGAGCCCTGGTGTCGCGCGGATGTTAGGACGGCGGCGGGACGTTCCGGGGGACCCGGCGGACCCGGTAAGGAGAGGGGGAAGCCCCGATCGGCGGGCCTCTCCTCCGAAGCTTCGGCGCGCGCCCGGCACCCTTCCGGCGCGCGCCAGGTTACTGCTGCGGCCGAGAACGGGCAAATGCTCGAATAAACTCGGCCGCAGCAGTAAATGTTTTTACTAGCAGTACACCATACACCTGTAAATGTTTTGAATTGCTGTACACTTTAAAAAAATTTAAATTGTATTTGTAAATAAATGTTTTACTTACTCCATAAATGTTTTTGTACTTACTCCACCAATAAAAGAAAATGTTGATTTGTTTTAAATTGTTCCATTGTCTCCTTTTATACTGTAACAAAATACCGTGTTTCTAGAACATACTCTACAGTACTGTCCAGGCATACTGTACAGTACTGTACTGTATACTGTAGGCATGCTCAGCACTGTACAGTACATCACAAGAGTATTAAAACAATACATGCTGTATGGGTATAGAATACACATATGTACTGGAATACATGTAGAAGAAATGCATACTTTTTATTTTTCGGCTTTATTATACAGTATATATAAAAAAAAGTATTGTATACGGTCTGAAAACAACAGCACACTGTTTCAGGTTTTCTATGAAGCTCTCAGTTACAGTATTCTATCCTGATCAATAACAACGGCCACTAAACTGATGACTCCGGTACGTGTTTTTTTTACACAAAGCGATATTATTCCTTCGAAATCCCTCCATTTGCCGTTTTCCTCATGAGATGCAAAGTTTTCTTTTCTGAGGAAAAACAAAAGTACAAGTTTTACTGTAATGGTCAGTCAGTCCCCTAAAGAAGTTCCCACAGTCAGTCCCACCAATTATTTTCTCGGGGGGCGTCTCCTGTTCCCATGCGCATGCGCCTACTGTCGATGTGATGACACGCATATGCGTTTCAAGAAGGTTCCAATGCGCATGCGCCTAGCTTTCCACCAATTGTTCAGTATCTACTGTAGAAGCTGCTCAGCCAATGATATTGCTTACAGGAGAATCGCTTGACTGTGCATTGATATTGATATTTCAAAAATAGAATAAAAAACGGCAACATTACTAACCACAGACTTTGACAATCAGCTGGTGCCGAGCCACTGCCAGTCCCGTATTCTTGATTATACACGTAGTTGACAGGTGACAGTGGGACTACTACACCTGTAGTCAGCTGATGAGGCTGGAAATCGCTTTGGTACGCGAAATCCGGCTCAGGCTGCAGGTATCCGGGCGGGGACAGACAGCAAGGGTTGTCGGTCACCAGGTTTTCACTGACGGTCGGACCGTTATTGGAAGTTGGTGCTGGCGCAGGCGCATTGCTTGCCTGCGACTGACATTTCTTAGTTGGTTTTAACATGACCTTTCGCCTTTTGAAGTCTCCATGATCAAAGATACGGGAAAAATCTGGTGCTACACACCAATACCGTCCTTTAACACCGTGTCTGGGATCAATACGAAAAAAACACGGATCGATACATAACTTTTTTTTTATTGCACGCTTCCACACATGAGCATCTGTTGAAAATTTGTAAAAGTCATAGTTTTCGATAAAATACTGATACTGCTGCGGCACAGTTTATTCGAGCATTTGCCCGTTCAGTGCCGCAGCAGTAGCCTGGCGCGCGCCCGTCACACTCCGATCGGGGCGCTCTCCCTACCGCTGCCGGGTCCGCCGGGTCCCCCGGAACCCCCTGCCGCTGTCCCGCGATCGCGGGACACCAGGGCTCCCTCGGGGAGCCCCTGGACACGCGTGCAGGGGGCGCACGCTCCCGATGACGCGTGACCGCGCGTCTATGATGCGTGACCGCGCGTCTATGATGCGTGACCGCGCGTCTATGACGCGCGGCACGCCGAGGGGCGGCCACTAGCAAGCCGGGAGATTTCCCGGCTTGCGGTACCGACCACACTTCAATAAAGTGTGTCGGTAGTGTACATTTGACCAACTGTTGCCATATTATCATCTGTTGCATTAATCGCGGTCCATATTAAATAAGCGTACGTTATGTCGGGTTTTTGGAACACGGACCACTGTGGCGCACTCATGTCGGGACTCGCAGGACAATAAAACAATACCAGACACTGCGCATGTATTTTTTAATATGAAAAGCCTAAATTGATACATTATTGTAACTTCTTCAGTACCAAGGTCAATTTACAATGGGCCACTGTCACTGTGGTATTGTTTTGAAACACCTGCAAGTCGACACATTACTGAAGTGCATGTACATTACAACCCATGAATATCTGCCACATGGCGGATACGAGAAGAATTGCAACCAATTAAATACGAATCATTATCAATAAACACATCAACCTGCGGATGACGCCGGCATGAATGCAACATGAATGCGGCATGAACGCGGTGAAGTGTGTGGCATTCTGAAAAAATCCCCGAAAGAAATCGGAGATATCGGAGAATAAAAGGGGCCGTGGCTGTATTCCCCACACACTATTGCATAGGCGCAGTATGGTTTCTAAGTATCCCCTCACAACGTTATATGTACAGTATGGTTGGAGCACCTCAGAACCCCAATACCGGTTACTGGGCTCAAGAGCTGATATTCTAAAAACCCAACACACGGATCAGGGGTAACCAAACGGGCTCAAACCTTTATTTGATAGCCTGGATACCCCTACCATCACACACCCATTTGGGATTCCCAAATTACACCAAGTTTTAAAAAAAATGTTAACCTCTAAACTTATAGACTCTCTTTTGGCCTCTGGGATTCGGTAAGGTTTAAGGTTCAGAGACTAGGTCATGTTCAATTACCTTAGTTCTACTAGAATACTTCTTTGTTTCTTCTCACTAGGTTCTGGACCTCTCGTTTCTGATGATTGGACAGGGTTTCAGCTTTGCTAACCTCTGGGTCAGTTTCTCGACTCTGACGGACCTGGGGTTTCTTGGATTAATAAGACCTCTCTATCTTTCCAGGGCTTAATTAGGTTTACATGTTAAATTTGTTCAGGTTTCCTCCTGTAACGATGCACGGAACACGCCCCCTGCGGCATGTTCCTTCCTTACCTGTTTACTTCTGATCGCCACCCTCTAGCTGCGAGTCAAGATCCTGTGTCTTGAAGGATTCTGAAGCAAGCAACGCCATCTTGCTTTCTGGCAAAACCCGCCCTCTTCCTCCTGACAGGAAGTAAGCCTCTCTTTGACTTTCTCTCTGCCATTAGTCTTTTGCTGCCTGCCCTGGTGCCTGCTAGTACTCATCACATACTGTTCCTGCCTGGACCTACTTGGGACCTTTACATATCTCCTGTGTATTCCGGAAGACTGGGACAGTCACTCTTATACTACTGAGGTTAGTTTACCGTCGGGTAGTGTAGGTACCTGCTTAGTAGGGTTCACCTTAACGTGGTAGCAGGCTTATAATTCCTTGGCCAATGGATTAGACTAAGAACCCTTATGTTATGTTTAGTTTTGCTGCACCTTGCTGTTTCTGGCACTATGCCTTTAAGAAGTTTGGACGTTCTCCAAGAAGCAATCCTTCTCTGGATGTTACCTTGTGCTTTGGACTCCATGCCCATGTTCCTGTTCCATGTTCCTGGTTTCCGTTTCCAGACTCCTGTGCTGAAGCGTTGGCTTCCCGCAACACCCCGCGTTGGTGCCTGAGAGCGTGCGAACTCCCACTCTGCTGTCAGAGCGTGCGTGCACATGTAGCTGGATCAGTCATGTCTCTGAGCTTGGCTCCGCACCTCCAGACGCGTCGCGCATTCTCATGTGCGCGGCGCGGTCATGTGACTACGTGCGCCGATCCCCAGCTGCACGGCAACTTACTCCCTTCGTATCCCCTGTGGCCTCCCCACCTTGCTAACGGGTCCTTCCCTTTCTGTCTCGCTTGTGTGGAGAACACAAGCGTGACATTATGCTCGGCCAAACAAATGGACCCACAGAGGTGGCAATGCCTTCTCTCATGTCCATGTTCCTAGTTCCTGGTTCCTGTACCTCTGTATCGTTGGGAGATCCTAGTCCCCCCTAGTCTAGTAAGGATCGTTCGGAGTCCGATCCTGAAGGGGGGGATACTGTAAGGAATCGGGGAACACGCCCCCTGTGGAGTGCTCCCTCCTTTCCTGCTGCATCTCAGTTCCCGCTCTCATTATAGAGAATGCACGCACCCGCGGTTCCCTACTCGTACCACGGAGCCCGGCCACCCCCGGTCGCGTCACACATTCTCTCACACGTGGCGCGTACATGTGATGGCGTGCGCCGCCCTCCAGCTGCGAGTCAACTTCACGCCCTCTTGTGGCGTATTCTCTACTCATGCCTAGTTTCTCTGATGTCTCTCTGTATGTCAGCGCCGCCCTCTAGCTGCTAGTCAAGATTCTCTGTGTGGGTGGCGCTGCCCTCTTGCCTAGTTTTCCTGATGTCTCCCTGTATGGCGTGCGCCGCCCTCTAGCTGCGAGTCAAGATTCCCTGTTGATTCTCTGTGTGGCGGGCGCTGCCTCTAGCTGCGAGTCTTCCTCCCTATGCATCGCTGCCCCTTAGTCTCTTGGATTGCACGGAGTTCGATCCTTAAGAGGGGGGTACTGTAACGATGCGTGAGTCAAGATCCTGTGTCTTTAAGGATTCTGAAGCAAGCAACGCCATCTTGCTTTCTGGCAATCCCTGCCCTCTTCCTCCTGACAGGAATTGTAACAAATAAACAAAAGACACCCTGTGGGCAGCACTCGTTGTAAGCAAATATGAATTGGTGATAGATTTAAAATTAAAATGCTTTAATCGTATAATTTAAAATAAATGTCAAAATTGTTGAAAGAATGGACAACTGACTGTGGTGACAAAATACAAAAAACAGACAAAAAGAAATAAAATACTATAACTGAGATCTAGGGGGAGAGGTGGAATACCCACAAAACTACTAATTAGCAGAGATCAACAATCAAGGACTGAATAGTCGACCCCCTAGTTCAGCAATGACAAGGTTAAAAAGCCTGTAAAGTAGATACAGGTGACGGAGAACTACCCATGCAAAGGTATATACCAATGTGCTATGCACAATGGGTAACAATAGAGTGAAATCTCACTGATAGTAGTTTGATAGTCCACAATGAAATAAAGATTCTGATAGTGAGGAGTACCCTCAATATAGGGTTAAAGCAAGCCTAACTATAGAAAGATAGATATGGTAGGCAATGTGTTATATAATAGTGTGCACAAGAGCTCACAAAGTGTGGTGCTTAGCTCTGGGGCACGGATCTAGTCCGTATCCAGTTATAGCCCCCTAGTATAAATGTGCCACTTAAACATGCTTAATAATACCTCACAAAATACATTGGTCAGTCAGTGACTATCAGTAACTAGGTGCACAAGAGCTTACAAAATGTATTTTACAGCTCTGGGGCACAGATCTAGTCCGTATCCAGTTATGGCCCCCTAATTCAAATGTGCCACTATAGCAAATAAGTAAACAGACTGTGAAAACATAGTGAGCAAACACATGAATGAGCCGAGGGGAGAGGGAATACATGCAATGCAAAAGTAGTCAGCAGCAATTACAATTACACGTGCTGGGTAAGGTAAGGTAATTAAATATGTACCGCATCTCTGTTGGTTTGATTAAGCCCTCGTCAGGGTTGATGCCGCGGAGTAGCGCTGACATACACTGGCGACACACTTTATTCGAGCTCGGCTAGTCCCACGAATTCGGGTATACCCGGGTGTATTGAGGTTTGTGACTGTTTTCTGCCCGAGTGCATTGAGTTATTTTCCGGCAGGGATTGAAGCATTTTATTCCCGTTGGCTGCAATACTGCACACTACATATATATATACTGCATTACAATTCATGAATTTATGCCATCTGGTAGACACGCGAAGCATTGCAGCCTATTAAATCCTAATCATTATCATTTAACAGATCAGCCGCCCATCAGCCAGGCATGAACCCAGGCTGGGAAGGAAATGCAACCGGGCTTGTCAGCCTTTGATAAAATGCCCCAGCGAAACGTACATCAGGTGGGAGGCGGCTACAGAACTGACGTCATCACGCATTGACGTCTCCATGCCGAGCAGAGGGTGAGAGGCACTGTATTGTGCCGACACGCGTGCGAAGGGAGACTGGGTCTTTATACCATAGACACCAGGTATGTTATAAGGTATCTTCTGGCAGCAGGATTTTGAGCAGGTAAAACTGCATATGTCAGCGCTACTCCGCGGCATCAACCCTGACGAGGGCTTAATCAAACCAACAGAGATGCGGTACATATTTAATTACCTTACCTTACCCAGCACGTGTAATTGTAATTGCTGCTGACTACTTTTGCATTGCATGTATTCCCTCTCCCCTCGGCTCATTCATGTGTTTGCTCACTATGTTTTCACAGTCTGTTTACTTATTTGCTATAGTGGCACATTTAAATTAGGGGGCCATAACTGGATACGGACTAGATCCGTGCCCCAGAGCTGTAAAATACATTTTGTAAGCTCCTGTGCACCTAGTTACTGATAGTCACTGACTGACCAATGTATTTTGTGAGGTATTATTAAGCATGTTTAAGTGGCACATTTATACTAGGGGGCTATAACTGGATACGGACTAGATCCGTGCCCCAGAGCTAAGCACCACACTTTGTGAGCTTTTGTGCACACTATTATATAACACATTGCCTACCATAACTATCTTTCTATAGTTAGGCTTGCTTTAACCTTATATTGAGGGTACTCCTCACTATCAGAATCTTTATTTCATTGTGGACTATCAAACTACTATCAGTGAGCTTTCACTCTATTGTTACCCATTGTGCATAGCACATTGGTATATACCTTTGCATGGGTAGTTCTCCGTCACCTGTATCTACTTTACAGGCTTTTTAACCTTGTCATTGCTGAACTAGGGGGTCGACTATTCAGTCCTTGATTGTTGATCTCTGCTAATTAGCAGTTAGGTGGGTATTCCACCTCTCCCCCTAGATCTCAGTTATAGTATTTTATATATTTTTGTCTGTTTTTTGTATTTTGTCACCACAGTCAGTTGTCTATTCTTTCAACAATTTTGACATTTATTTTAAAGCATTTTAATTTTAAATCTATCACCAATTCATATTTGCTTACAACGAGTGCTGCCCACAGGGTGTCTTTTGTTTATTTGTTACAATTCTGCTCCTTCCCCTTATTGCACCGTTGTCAATTCTTTTTGATTAGAGGCTGATGCGAGGGTTTCTACCCCTTTCCCCCTTTCCCATTGTTGTATTACCTCCTGACAGGAAGTAAGCCTCTCTTTGACTTTCTCTCTGCTATTAGTCTTTTGCTGCCTGGACCTCCTTGGGACCTTTACTTATCTTCCAAGAAGCAATCCTTCTCTGGATGTTACCTTGTGCTCTGGACTCCATGCCCATGTTCCTGTTCCATGTTCGTGGTTTCCATTTCCAGACTCCTGTGCTGAAGCGTTGGCTTCACGCAACCAACGCGTTGGTGCCTGAGAGCGTGCGCACTCCCGCTCTGCTGTCAGAGCGTGCGCGCACATGTAGCTGAATCAGTCGTGTCTCTGAGCTTGGCTCCGCACCTCCGGACGCGTCGCACATTCTCATGCGTGCGGCGCGGTCACGTGACTATGTACGCCGATCCCCAGCTGCGCGGCAACTTACTCTATTCGTATCCCCTGCGGCCTCCCCACCTTGCTAACGGGTCCTTCCCTTTTTCCCTGCGCTTGTGAGGAGAGCACAAGCGTGACACCCTCTACCTGGATGTCTCATCTTAAAATGTACTTCTCCCACTCTTTCGATGACCTCATATGGCCCATGCCACTTAGTGAGGAATACTGTAGCTAAATGAAGAAAACAGTTGTAATGCAGAAAATACATTTAATAATAAAACAAACCAGAAATAAATCAAATGTGTTTGCACAAACCAGTGTCACAAATGGGCATGTCACAAAGTGAGGGGTGGAGGGGAGAAAGGAAAAGGGGAAAAAAACATGAAACACAAGGAATATACACAAAAAAACAGAGAACGGAAATTATGCTAGGGGTGCGACGTTTGGAGGGACTACCTCTTCATCTGGCCCATTCCCTCTGGTCCAAAAGGTCACAGAGGTACTTCCCTAAGCCTCCCTTCCCCTAAAACTGGTCAAATCAGACACCCCTGAAAATAGATAGCAATCATGCAGTGTAGGCTAAATACAGCTAATAGCAGGGCAGCAAGAATCCACTAAAGGCAATGCCAGTAGTTCAAGTACCACAAGACACTGTTGGCAATAGTACAGTAAAGGCTGAACACAGCTTGCAAAAAACGCGGGTTGGGTGTTTATGATGTAACACATGTGACATCATAGGTGCGACCGCAGCGCTAGGCTGCGGTTTTTGAGTTCCTGGTAACTTTGTTGCACACATTGCCATTAGTGCTGGAAGGCATTTAGGGTTAGATAAATGAAGTTGTGGGCCCCAGGATGCATCCACTAGCTAGGTTTTAGCTAGTGGGCTACTACTGCAGGCGCAGTCACCTCCATGGCATACAGCGTGAGGCAGTGCTAACCCACATCTGTGTGGCTCATTTACCACACTGCGGTTCATATTTATCTCGGAGCCAGCACCTCATGCTGTAAGGTAGTGGGGGGTTTATATTTCCACTTACCTTCATGCCTTTGTGCCCTCTCGCATTCCCCTCCTATTAGGCTTCTCTGCCTGTCCCCTGCCCTCAACCCTACACTCCCCCACTATACTCATCCATCTAGTGGAGGTTCTGCTCTAGGTGTTTGTGGGTGTTGTAAGTCTATGTAACCTAGTAGGTTCATACCCACACTATAGGGATATGTAAACCTGGGGATTAGTGCATGGTTTATTCCATCTAGCCTAACTCAGTGCACCCTCCCATTATATTGAGGGGGAGTGCGTTTTCTTGAGGGGTATGTGTGTTTACTCTCTGGGAGCTACCAGATATTCAGTATATTATTACTGGTACTCTGTTGTATACTATGACAGTAGGTACACCTGACACTGTATATATGAATCTAGATATAGTTTAATGGTAGCACTACTCAGCACCTATTAGGTTTTACATCTTTTTCCTCTCATTTATGAAATAAACTATTTATTATTTTTACATTTAGTGGCGGAAGAGTGCTTGTTAGAGGATTCTTTCTCTTTATGTGTTTCGTTTCTGACCCAGTCCTCAGCACCCCTCCCATCACATTTAGGGCCTCATGCATTAAGCGTCGATTAAGTGAAATCGGCAAGTTTACCGATTAGTCATGTTAATGGCGATTTTTCCTCTCCGTATGCAGTAAGTGCCGAATACATTCAAAATGAACCCGAAAACAAATCCGCCCACTCTCACGATGATTATCCGATCACACACAGGTGTATCGGCGTGCGTGGCGGGGTGCTGATAGGTTGCCCAATCACAAATCTTGCTGAATCAGGCAAAACAAGCATGTATTGGATTGCGCGCCATATTTAAAGGCAACGTGTACTGCTAATCATTCTCTGTGTTGTTGGGAGTGAGAGAGAGAGAGACGCACAGAGCTGGCTGATTGAACATTTGCATATTGACGGAGAGACTTGTTGTGTATTGGGTGAGCTTTGTCCATTGTTGTTTTGTTTACATCTTTGTCTTGTTTTATATGTGGAAGTGTTTCGTGTGATTGGCTGTACATTAGTTGTCTGTTTTTTGTGAGTGCTGGAAGTATGCCCGCAAAGCGTGGGAAGAGTGATGCTGGTGGGAGTGGGAGTGCTACTCGTGCGAGTATGCGTCGGAGTGAACGTACTGTTCAGGGGAGTGATGTTGCTGGTGCACCGAGTGGTGTTGCTGGGAGTGGGAGTGCTGGTGCTGGGAGTGGGAGTGCTGTTGCTGGGAGTGGGAGTGCTGTTGCTGGGAGTGCTGTTGCTGTGAGTGGGAGTGCTGTTGCTGGGAGTGGGAGTGTTGTTGCTGGGAGTGGGAGTGCTGTTGCTGGGAGTGGGAGTGTTGTTGCTAGGAGTGGGAGTGCTGGTGCTAGGAGTGGGAGTGCTGGTGCTAGGAGTGGGAGTGCTGGTGCTGTGAGTGCTGCTGGTGGCGCAGTTGCTGATGGGGTGGATGGTGGTGGCGTGCTTGCTGGTGGGCAGCTTTTGGAGGCTCTTCCATTGGAAGAAGGAGAGTCCAGTCAGCACCAGCCAAGCTCTGACCCTAAACCTGCTCGGAAGAAACGTGTGGAGAAGCCACGTAATCCTCGCTTCAATGACCAGGAAAATACAGCTCTTGTCACTGGCATTCTGGAGCACTATGACTGTATATATGGACATTTACTAGGTAAGTGTACCTTTACATTTATTATTCAAATACATGTGATCCTAGGTCATCTGAGTTTTGTTCATATGCAAATATGGGTTCACAATATCTTTCTATGTTAATTAGTCTGGAAACACAGCTTTTTATCATGCCTTACAAGGACAACTAAACACAGGCGGTCAATTTGCCATAACTGCATACAATATGAATGCAACCTTGCTTACATGTATAGGTTTAGTAGTGAATGCTCATGTGCTTCACATATTACACATAAAACAGCATGTTTGCTATCTCTTGGAACAGCTAGCAGTGTAGGTAACTGGTGCTTCTATTATTAATCATTTACCTCATATATTTTATATGTTTTTCAAGGGCGGACAAGTTCAGCAAGCAGAAAAGAAATGTGGGACACAATAGTCATTGGTGTCAATGCGTGTGGGAATCATGTGAGGGACAAGCGGAATTGTCACAAGAGATTTGATGATATTAGGTCCAAATTGAAAAAGAAAATACAACACCAACGCGTGCATGCTACTGGCACTGGAGGTGGGCCGACACCACAACGTCTCATATTAAGTCCATTGGAGGAGCTGCTTCGGGTAAAATTACTTCCCGTCGTCGTGGAAGGCTTACCTGGTGACCGTGATATAGGAATTTACCCCTCACAATTTCCACCAGGTGAGAAATATTACTGTACTAGGCGTGTCGTTGCTTACAGTTATTTTGCATAGTTACACTGCTTTTTATACTGTCTTCACAATATAAGCATACCTGCATCTATATACGTATATGTCTGATTCTGTATATATATATATCTCAAAATAGACATATATGTTGTAGTCCTACTAAAAGCAGTAACTAATATAGCACGTGCCATTGCGTGCTCATTTACATGTGAATTCCCAAAATGCATTGCTGCAGTGGAAGCAATTGATGGTGGGCGAAGATGGGGAACAACAGGGTAGTACACATGTGTAACACATGTTAATGAGAAATTATTACTAGCTACAGGTACAGAACAGAAATATGTATAATATTATTGTGTATTTTATTTATTTTACTCCGACAAACATGACATTACTGCCTATTTTAAGCATGCATCAAATATATTGCATGCAACGGCCTACAAACATCACTTGCACTAACACATCTATAGTTGTTTATGAAAAGGTCCATTTTTGCTTTAAGTCATATACAGACAGCATAATGAGGCACACGTATCATATTTTATGTCATTGTTTTCATAACTTAAAAACTGCACACGACTATTTAGCTCATCTACCATTGTGTTAAAGCAGCTGCAATTAATATCTCATCACAGCATACACTTCAACAGAGGGGGTGGGGTTCAGCACACACACTAATTACAGCCTCATTTTAGGGTCAACTTAGTTCACACCATTTTCACCTGTTTCAAGTAATTGAAAGGTGTGGCTGATTAGGCTTTTTGGGGAAGGGAATACCGTTCTTACAACCTGACTAGCACAACTGAAGTTAATCACACTCATTTGAAAGCTTCACTTTAGCTACTAAATGCCCCAACAACTCATTACTTATCAAAGCGTACCTCACACATTAGTTCACTCATATCTATAGTTGAACTACTACTATCAACGACACATTATCACACACTGCATGTGTTGTCTTGTTGAGTCACAGCCACATTCAGGTGTGCCACATCTTATATTAATGTACCACACATACAGTACCGACATATCTTATTGCAACAAATACCGGCGGCATGCCGGGATCTGCCCCAGCTGCCGCCAGTAATGCACGCGCGCCGCCGCGTTCCCCCACTCACCCCCCCTCCTCATCGCGCGCAATTTGCACACCCTTCCGGACTCCTGTACCCCTTCTGCTCTGCCCCTCTGCTTCCCCGAACCCCCGCTTACCTTAATTTGATGTCCAGGGGTGTCGGGGAAGCCTGGGGAAGCCGGGGAAGACGGGGAAGCCGGGCGCGCATGTGACTGTGACGTCACAGTGCGCCGCCACGCGCCGCGGCTACCCGCTTCCCAGCCTCATACAGCCAGCGGCATTTGCTCAAATAAGAGCTGCCGCTGCTGTATCCTCTACCAAAAACAACACTTTTTGCAATATGACCACCTTCATGATAACCATTGTGAATGGTCATCTCATGTTAGTTATGTACATTATGATACTGATATCACTACACAACATATGATTTTTATGTACAAATTTTATCTATTTATCCTCACGCATTACTGCAGGAACATAGTATGTTTTATGTTAGGGAACTCAAAAGTTCTAAGTACACAGGCATGTACATTGTTATTACAACTATTTATGTTCACTTTCACACACACATTTTGGGTTAAGGAAATGATGCTGTTAGGTACTCATAAATACAGAACATACAATAACTGTTTGTTCAATATTTACACATGTAAATGTAAAACTTATGTTATTGTTATATATAGTTGCCCCTGAAGGACATGTGTCACCTGAGACTGAACAAGTGTCTTCACCTGGGTCAGCCAGCTCAACACACCTAGAAGGTGAGTGTATCAGTTGGTGGCCATATAATATGTGCTCTTCTATATGTTATGTTGTCATGTTCATTATTTGTTTTGCACATCTTCTTTAAATAGGATTACTTAGTGTCAGTGAAAATGAAGTGTAAGGCAACTTGTATTGTGTTAGTGATGTTAACTATCATGTAGGAGTTGTGAGTTTACAGCAAGTTTTCATTCACTCATATTTCATACTGAGTCCAAACATTATTCTTAAGTCAAGGTAGTTTTTAATGTGAGGTTATAAAACGTATGGAAACATGTTAGTTGTTACTTATGACACAGTACAATTACATAGTAACACAGCAGAGATTAACATGCCATTTAATAATATGTACATTTATTTGTAGAACATGATGAAGAGGATTTTGATGATGATGATGATGATGATGATGATGATGATGCCGCCGCCGCCGCCATAGACACACAAATACAAGCAAGTGACCATGAAGAGGTTCCAATTGAAACTGTTTTACCGCCAAAACGTCCAGCAAATACCACATATGATGCAATTGTAGCTTCTGAGGGAAAAATTGTGGAAGCAGAAAATCGTCGCCATTCTGACCTGATGACAGTGCTGGAAAGGATGATTGCACTGCAGGAAGAAACAGTTTCACAATTGGCACATCTCCACAGAGTCTTCATTGAAGTGCCTAAACAGTTGCAAAAAATCAACACCTCATTCGAAGCATTAGTTGTTCAGCAAACACAAGCTAATTACTGGAGAATGACTAATGTACCACAATTCAACACCTCCCAGCCAGGATCTGTTCATGCAGGTCAGTTTTCACCACATTCATCTGATATTCATTCACCAGGCCCAAATGTTACCGGTCAAGTAGCAGACATTGCTGTGCAGGTTCCTGATGACATCCTACCGCTGCCATCTGTACAAATTCAGCAGCAGACACCTACAAAGGAGGCGACAAAAACAAAACAAGACACACATGAAACAGACCAACCATCACTTGTGCAGTGTCTACCAACTTGCTCACATGTGTCAGTGGGCACAAGCCCTGTCCGTGAACAGTCACTACCCAAAAGCCCTGTAGGTGAGTCACTGGCCAAAAGCCCTGTAGGTGAATCGCTGCCCAAAAGCCCTGTAGGTGAATCGCTGCCCAAAAGCCCTGTAGGTGAATCGCTGCCCAAAAGCCCTGTAGGTGAATCGCTGCCCAAAAGCCCTGTAGGTGAATCGCTGCCCAAAAGCCCTGTAGGTGAATCACTGCCCAAAAGCCCTGTAGGTGAGTCACTGGCCACAAGCCCTGTAGGTGAGTCACTGGCCACAAGCCCCGTAGGTGAACAGTCACTGGCCACAAGCCCTGCCCGTGAAGTGCCAGAGGCCACTCAAAGTGGCTCTGTTGTGCCTAAAGTTGGTGGCAAAAGAAAAAGGAAAATTCAAGAGACAACAAGCAGGCCTGTTACTCGCTCGCAAAAGGAACAAAAAAAATAAATGTTATAATTCAGAAAATATGTCTTTGGCCTTGTTTTGTTGACTTCAGATTATCTAATTACTATTGTATGTATGCTGAAGACTGTGTTGTTTCCAAACTTTCAAGTATGTTCTTGTACACGTGAAGTTTTGGAAATGTTAACACTCCTAATTAATGAATAGTGTTATAAATATTTATATAAACACAAAAATAGATGACATAACCCGGCGCTAATATATGTGAAAAAAACAAAAATGAAAAAATATTGTGCATATTGTCCCAAATGGTGCCAAGTGATGAAATGATAGTTCAATGGTTACAACCTTAAAAGTCCGGTTGGGCACAGACTCAGTTCACAGTTCATCAAAACAGATGGTTCTTCTCATATGTTGTACTTGATCCTGCATATTAAAGATATCAAGCAGAGAACAAACATTGCGCAATATATTGAGACAAACAATATTATTTCTAAATAGTGATGTGTATCTGAATTGCCTACTTACTAGAAGTGACTAGAACACGTGCAGGGGAGAGAATCTGTTCTTTAAACCTTCTTTCCCTGGAAGCCTCTTGATGTCGCACGAACCCCTCGTGGTGTTCCTGGCCTCCGTGGGTATAGAAGGGATCTTTCTGCAGCCCCTGTCTTTAGGAATCCTGTACCTCTTACTCCGTTTAGGGAACAAAAAGAAGAAGGACAGAGGATTGCGCAGCACAATTAATCTTTAATTGCACTTGCCCAAAACCACAATGAAATACTCACAAAAGAAGGTGAGTTAAAATACAATAAAAAGTAGGAGATAGTGACGTCACACTAGAGCGCCGGATACAGGCGGCTGTGTGTGTGTGCTGGGCCGAGCACCTTTTTATTGTATTTTAACTGCTTAGTTTAGTTAGTGCACAGCACTGTAGTAATAGCATTAGGTTTAGCGCTTTAAACAGTATATTTGTATTTTAAATTTATAAATATTTATGTTTTAATCGTCTGTTCAGTAATGGTCCACCAGGAGCCAGTTGCTAAGTTTAGAGAAGCTGCCATTGACTTTGCAGCAAAACATTGCATTTGGGTGTGTTAATTGATGTAATCATTGCATGTGCATATTATTTTCATGCAATTATAAAAGCACCTATTTAACTGCAAACATCTTTCTTGTACGTGTACAGCAGGATTTTGTGTTAAATATTACTTACCTTTGGTGGCCATTGTAATGTTGTCCTTTAATCATTTATGTGTTCTTGTTTCAAGAACATCTCTGAATTGATACTAATATATATGTAGTATGTATTGATATATGCACACACACACACACTCAGACACACACTGTGTGTGTGTGTGTGTGTATATATAGTACTATCTAAACTGGTATAGATGTATTTACAAAAAACATACACTTCATGCTTCCTTGTGAAAACACACTATTTTAATAATACAGGCCTAATGTTTCAACTATACTAAGTGTGAGCCTCTAACATTATTGGGTGAAAACAAATGTTTATTACTTAATTCACTCATGTTTATCACCATTTAAATAGGTTTCATACAAGGCCTACTTACTGCCATCAATATGTTGTGTGTACTCCTGCAATATAAAAAAAAAAAAAAAGATACATTATATATATATATATATATATATATATATATATATATATATACATATACATATATACACACACACACACACACACACACACTATACATATAGTACAATATACACTTTATATATATATATATATTTTTATGAGAGAGATATATTTATATATATATATAGATACACACGTATTTAAACTCATGCAGACAGGTAGTTAACCAGAATTTCAAATACACACAGAAATGTATGTGGGAAAAAAACATTTCATTTTGCAGGTGTGTGTATTTACTGATATGGCTGTCTAAGCACTATTTTCACACAGTGCTCTTTGTTATTTTTCTAGAAAACTCAATGTTACTGAAATAAGTGTAGGAATGTTTTCACAAACGAGATAAAAAAATGATACATGTTTTTCCCACATTCGCCTATCACTAACCACAAAACTTAAACCAATTAAAAGGACACATCCAATTGGCGTTTGAAATAAGGAGTTAAAGTAGTTACTTTTGTTGACCTTGAAAACGAAACACAGGAATTTGTTAGCCATTGAGCAGAATCATTTTGATGAGCAAAGAAGACAGAACTGCACACATCTTTTGTGCTACTCTGACATGGCTGATGAATTCGTTAACAATATGAATCCCCTCTTAGGTTATAAGTACATGGTTTCAGAAGCAATTTTAAACAGTCGCGGACACAAAGCAAGCACACGCCAAATCTATGATTTGATTCGAGCTAAATATCCTTATTACCAAGACAGTAGGCATGCGCGGAATTTTAATTCCTCAATAAGATTCACTTTATCAACTAATGACTTTTTTGAACGTGTGCAGGATAAGCTAGAACACACCTATGGTTTCTGGAAGATTGCAAAGGAAAAGCATTTTACCCTGAAAGAGGGCACATATATTGTTGTGAAAGGCATATTTATTCCTAATGCCAATAGCAATGGATCCGCTACTACTGTTCCGTGTGAATCGATACCTGCTGCAATATCTGCACCCTCCATTCCTGAAACCCACATTGTACAACAACAAAACTACTATGATTATGTACCAAGCCTTTCAGCTGAAAATGCATTGGAATGGGAACCAGAAGAAATGAACCTACCTCCCGACCAATTGTTTGAAGAAAGCAGTGGCGATTCCTATGAGCGCTTCATGGAGGAGATGTGTGTCATACTGGATTCAGCGGGTGGGTCAAGCGTGGATGAAAATGCCTTGCATTTCTGGAGCGACCAGTTGCAGCCAGACGAACAGTTAATTCTAGAAGAATGGTAAATATAACAACCGTTATGCGTTGACTGTGCGTTTAAATGTTTTTTTTTTTTTTTTTTTTTTTAACCACCATTTTCCCTTTCAATGCGTGGATACAGCGTAACATTGCAGACTGCATAACATGTAGCGATCACAAAGAAATTGTTGCCGAATACAATATAGTATAACCTGAAAAAGTAGTACACATTGCTGACGGAATAAATATACGTACTTTCCTATCCCTTTAACCATATTAGCAACATTTTAACATAACTCTAACACATACCTGTTTTGTTATCATGCAACATTTAAAAGCGGGTCCACCACGTATGACGTGGGACCCTTGTCATGGGCCAAGGCGTCCTTAAAAAGGATTACGGATGTAAGTCCCGCCCCCAAGCGACGTGCGCGCCTCAAAGCCTATTGGCTGTCATGTTTTGTTATAGTAACGGTAACTGCAGTGTGTCATGTGTGCGGCTCAGTGTTTGTAGGCGCCAACTGGGCGTTAGCTGAATGTTAATTGAGTGGGAGGAGTGTTAGCGTGCGTTTCACGCTGGTTTAACATGACGTCACACGTATTGCATTTGCGCATTGTGTTATCGGCCGTCCTTTCTGTCCAAACACGTCTGTTTAAAAAGAATACAGATGTACTCGTTTAGAACGAATGTAGTTTCGTATTCATTGTATTTGAAATAAAGATTTTATGTTTAATGGTATTTTCAAGATGTATTGAACGCACAACGTACGCTTTGTTTTGCGCATGCGCTAACAGTTAGTGCAGCCAAGCGTGAAGTGCGTGCGCACACTAAGATGTGCGCGCACATTTTTCAGTATACAGGCAACGTTCACATCATATACATAGTTATGCCTGCTACAAATTTAAAGAAACATTACATACTGATGTACACTTGTACTTCTAACATATAAGTGAGTGACGTGTGTATGTACACAATCATATAGAGCTGTGTAATGCGTTGTCACGGATACATATATAGTAAGGTGCCATATTTGACCATCATGTGTTTGCTGTATTTCAGAGATGTCGGGGAAGATACAATCGGATCAATGTATGATTTCAGAAGAGTCTACCTTTATATGAGATGATTGTGAGGAGGAGTCACCGACTACTATACTACATATGGAACTAATTTTATATTGCTTGCAGCGCTTATTAACAAACAATTAAAAATGTGATACCCTTATGCCTATATTGCATAAGCACTTAATTAACATAATGATGTTGCAAAATAGTGCCTCATGAATTTTTATTGAGTGTTCTTTAATGACTACTATCATTTTATGGCATGGTGTGTTTTATATATAACAACCATTCCCACTCTGCTAACACATTTGTGTATTCTATTGTGTAATGGAACGTATGACTGTCGAAACTATGTAACAATAATAATAAGAATAATAATAATTATAATATGAGCATGTTCATGTATAGCGCTGCTAGTTGTACACAGCGCTTTACAGACACATTTTTCAGGCTGAGGTCCCTGGCCCGTGGAACTTACAATTTATTTTTTGCCGCCTGAGGCACAGGGAGATAAAGTGACTTGCCCAAGGTCACAAGGAGCCGACACCGGGAATTGAACCAGACTCCCCTGCTTCAAACTCTCAGTGCCAGTGTGTGTCTTTACTCACTGAGCCACTCCTTCTCCCAATGTAAAGGACACTTACAACCAACTAGCCATTTATTGTTAAAAATCTCTTGTTACATGGGTATGTTGATAAAATGGTTTGGGACTGTAGCAAATAATGTTATTGGCCAGATGTTGTGGTCCCCTACAATGCATGAAGTTCTGAATATGACATCAACATCATGTAATGAAGTACGTTTCTGTGTATATTTCATTAACCTAACTAACTATAGTTTACTGTGTTTATTAAACTTTATAAAAATACATAGTATAGTCAATATGATGATATAAGCTACCATAATAAAGCTGGTGTTATCATTTGTCGGTGTTATACATGGATCCTACACAAATTGATACAGACACAAACAGTTGTCTTAAAAAGTGTGTCTATGCTAATGTGCACGTGATTGACGTTACAATTGTGAAAATACTTGATAATTATCATCATGATAATGATGAAGTGACGTGATTTATATTCCAAAAATATTACCAACATTGTCATATTGGTAAATTATAAATGCTAAATGACAGTAACATTAGCGACAAATTTGTCTTCTCTGTTAACAGTTTAACACTTGGTACATGTAGGACACATCCACACACGTGTGACTTATACATACACATGTCACAAATTTAAATTAATGTTGACTATTAATTCCTAGCATTACAAAACACCAACATTGCTAAATATAAGATGTAGTACGCATTGTTGTGATTGCAGGCATTCATGCATGGAGTTTTATGATCAGTCAATTTCATCCGTGATGAATGATCTCCCGTAAGTAAAGAAATAACTACAGTTATCCCCTTGTCTCCAAACACCTCTATATTACATTAATGGAATTTATAAGGAAACATACATAAAATGTGATGAAATGGGAGTAATCATTTTCTAATACAATGCACATGAAAGCTCAAGAGTAGCTAAATGCATATACATGATACAGAAAGTACATATATGTAACATTTGTGTTTAAACCAATATGTTGGGTTTTTACTACAAATAATTATAGGAAGATTGATGTAGGCACATCTTATGAGAGATGTCAGCAAATATACATACCATGATCAGTCATACTGGAGATATACCTATAATGCAAAGGAACAATATATAAATTGCAAACATTGACATGCCATCTTCAGTACCGTAAACAACACAGCAAAGTGTGTATTTGGTGTTAAATGTGCAACACCATGTATATTTCATGACATTCAAAATGTAAATCAGGCTGGTGTACACATCATATGGATGTACATGTTACACTGCACCAATAACATTGTATGTAAGCATACTAGAAGCATGAATGAGTATGGGCATAATATGTGTATTGTGTTAGCATAAGGAACAACACAATGCTAAAATATTAGTGCTTTGTTACCCCAGTTGTATTCACATACACACAACTAAAGTAAAATTGAAGAGGGATTATATAACCTGTGCAACAATAACATACCGGTGCCACATCCCTTTGTGCACACAGCAGAGAGAAGAAATGTGTGCAACCCATATTCATCTGTGTCCTACCAGAAGGGTATAAAAAAAACATTATTGTTAAGATAACATAATGTAAGTATAAAAGTATAACTTGGAACATATATGTTTTTACTTACAAGAAAAAAATGAATTGATGAGATTCTGGCGTGTCTGGCCACCACTGGCTGTTTGTTCATTTTCAGCAGCTACATGGGTGGGATGCTCGTCTACCACAGGCTCAGCTAGGTCTGACTGTACATTGTGCCTGAGTGCAACATTGTGCAAAATGCAACAGGCAAGGATAATATCAGACACTTTTTGAGGCTTGTATAGAAGAGCCCCACCAGTTCTGTCCAGACACCTAAATCTGGTCTTGAGTAGGCCAAATGTCCTCTCTATAACAGATCTTGTAGATATATGGGCTGCATTGTACCTCTCCTCTGCTTCAGTTTGAGGGTTTAGCACCGGAGTCAAGAGCCACGGCCTAATTCCGTATCCTGAGTCACCTATAATGAATGTAGCACACATAAGCTGACATTAGTGATCAAATTGTACAATGCCAACATTCCTAAATAAAAATGTGTTTTGTGTTATAACATGTAAATGTGTACTCACCCAGCAGCCAACCATGTTCAAAATGTCCCTCTTCGAACGCATGGAAGACTGAAGAGTTCCTCAGGATGGAGGAATCGTGACTGGAACCAGGGAATTTTGGTACCACATGCATTATCCTCATCGTGGCATCACATACCACCTGTACATTGAGTGAATGGTAGTGCTTACGATTGCGGTACACATGCTCACTCTGACTAGGTGCAATCAAAGCAACATGTGTGCAATCGATTGCACCCAGCACACATGGTATCCCTGCTATATTATAAAAGCCAGTCCTGACTTCCAGCCACTCTGTCGCCTCTGTAGGAAAATGAATATAATTCCTAGCGCGTCTATTGAGTGCATAGAGAAACTGGGTCAAGGCCCGCGAGAATGTAGATTGCGAGACCCCGCCCACTATGCCCACAGTTGTCTGGTATGACGCGGAAGCAAGATAATGTAATGAGCACAGCATTTTAACAAGCCCAGGGACTGCACGACCTCTGGCTGTGAAAAAATCTAAATCTCCCCTTATCTCCTGATAAAGAGCTAAGATTGCTGCTGAACTCAAACGATAGCGACTTACAATCTCCTCCTCACTCATCCCATCTAACAGGGTTCTCTCCCTGTACAGACGCGGACGAGGCACAACTTGTCTCCTCTGTCTTCTCCTCTGATCTCCTGTCCCTCTCCCTGTCTCTGTCGTATCCGCGTGACTGTCCCTGTCACTGTCACTGTCCCTCGGTGTGTCCCTCCCTTGCCCTATATGATTGTCTTCATCATCAAGCATGTCATAGAAAAGAATGTTCCTCCGTCTCCTAAACAATCTCAACATTTTGAAATGAGTAGCTGTGAATGATCAGGTAATGGGCGTCCTTTAAATAGGTATGTGATGATGTCAGGTGACATAGTAAAATGCAAGGTGTTACATTAACATAATAAAGTACTTCTGTGGCAAGCTGTGTGCAGTTCTTGTTATAAGTATTTGTTGTGTGTATTCTGCAGGGAATGATGATATTTGGCAATGATGTGACGTGAACCTTTGTAGAAACATTGCTTGCAAATAAATAGTTGCATGTGCAATGCATGTAACACTTGTGAACGCAACAGTCAGTCATGTAATTAGGCAAAAAGGCTGAGATTGACGTGGGAAAAGTTTTGTGTAACATGTGTAATTAGGCATGTTATTGTGACATGTTGACAACAATGAATAGTCGTGTGCATATGCATGCATTTCTGTAAGGAGGATAGTTGGTATAGAATGAGTTAACAAGGTGTCCCAATGATGAATTACTGTACATGTGTGTATAAGTTAGGTTGAAGTGCTTGTAATGCTATGGTTACAATGTAAACATGCAATGTGATTGAGCGTCCAATAAGTGACGTCATGAAAATAGGGAGGACCCAAAAGTATATGTAAACATGAGAAGACAGATGTACATGAACGTTTAAAGATGCGTGACACATTACAAGCATTGTGTAATGTAAAGGAACATGAATATACGGTGTATGTGTGACATGTGTGACATGTGTAACATCATGTAAATAATTGTCGCTCAGTTCAGTAAAATGTGTGATATGATGTGAGGTTCTCCTTTAAGAGTTGAGTATAGTATTTTCCCTTGGCACATCATCACATGATGAGTAATGTGACCCGCAAATGCTGAAAACATGTAAAAGTATAATGTTATGCAAATAATACACGTCAGCTGTGACACAATGCAGGGAATGCCCCCACACTGTAATGCAAATGACGTTTGTATTGTGAGCAATGAAACGTAAACAGTACTATACTGTTATACGTCCCCACTCCATTGACTCCATTGATGTACAGAAGTTTTTTTTTTCTAAGTGCCGTTGCGGCAGCCTTAGCGATCGTTCTCCCCTCCAAACTGCCAACTTTAGTTGGCGGGAGAAATTGGCCATAACATCTCAATTTCGTAGTGCCGATCAGGCCCGATAAGCTGTTTTTTTTTGTTGAATCCAGCCGATTTAAAAAAGTGGCGATAAGTGGCGAAAACAGGCTTATCGGCAGCCGACTGGCCATAACAAAATAATCGGCTCCGAAACCTGGCGAAATCAAGCACTTATCGGCGCTTACTGAATCTCAAACCCAATTTTGCCTATAAAATGGCGATAATTCCCTTATCAACGCTTACTGCATGAGGCCCTTAGTGTGGTTTAGTATTATTTTGGTAGTGCGGTCTCCAACCCCTCCTTGTGTTACAAGTAGTTATGCTCAGCAAAGCAGGAAGGGAACTGCAGGATCTTTATAGCACACAGGAACCAGTAATAAGGTAGCCAGGGCGGAGGCACGGCCTCCGCGGAGGATAGGATTGGCTGCAGGAGACAAGTGGGCTGGAAGTACTTCAAGTGTGCACGTCACGTGTGAGAGATGCGTGGCACATCTGTGGGGGTGGAATTAAGGTCTGTGGCACTCTATAAGAGGTGCGCGCACGCTCTGTAAGCAGAGCAGGGGTGCACGCATTTGCTGGTGCCAGAGTTGAGGTCTGCGCGGTGACAGGTAAGGAGGGAACACGTCGCAAAGGACATGTTCCCCGATTCCTGACATTCCCATACTTATCAACCAACTGGTGTAACATGCTTTTTAGGGTATTGGTGAATTGTTCCACTAGACCATCTGTTCGTGGATGATAGACTGAGGTTCTGAGATGTTTGATTTTTAGGAGCTTACATAATTCTTTTGTTACTTGGAACATAAATGGGGTTCCCTGGTCGGTGAAGATCTCTTTAGGAATTTCGACCCGGGTAAACAGGAGCATTAAGTCTTTTGCTATGTTTTTGGCAGAGGTGCTACAAAGGGGGATTGCATAATGGCATAATCTAATATTATGAAAACTAAGAGAAAACAGAACCCCAATGGAGAGCACTCAATCACTCTATGATCACAGGTACAGCAGTGGAGACATATATGTAAATGTATATAGGGTGAGGAGTGAAAATATAATAAAACACTTAATTGGGAGTGTGACGGAGCGGCCTGTAGGCGAAGGCAGATTGATGCACAGACAGAGGGTTCTGCTTAACTATAGTGATTTATTGGCCACCAAACAGCAACCAAAACATTGGGGTTAATACCCCTTTAAGGCAAAACACAAAAATAATGAAATAAAATCCTATTCCCATTAGGGAAACTGACTACACCACCATGTCCCTAGCTAACGGCGCTGGCTAACTAATCTGGTTCCCAGCCCACAACATGCCCTGGTATATGAAACAAATTAACAATCTCTGCACTAAACAAATAAAGAGTTTTTGCTTATCTGTCAGTCCTTGTGTTTATCCTGGGTGTGATTCCCAGCTGGACCCCGCAGGCCTGCTTCTGTCAGTCCTAGGGTCCAATACAGCCAGACTCTCCTGGCTGGGAGACCTCTCACTCTCTCTGTGGAGGGAAGCAGTCTCAATGTCTCTGACAGCTTCCTGTCTTTATCCCTGTTACATCAGGAGTTGATTGTCCACACTTCACTGTTCAGGTGTGAAATCCGACACCCGTGCAGTCTAGGAAGGGAGTTTACCTCTTCACTCCCTTACAGGGAGTAATACTCAAATAAAATAGAACGCTAAAAGGTCCAAGTATATGAGACTCAATGATGAGCCAAAAAGAAAGTGAATGTCCTCCCCCAGTCCCTTTTCCCCCTCCCTCTAGTTCATAATCTAATATTAGCAATATATGCTGGTGTCCCCTAGCAGACTTTATTAGAGGTCCTACTAGATTCATAGCAATCCGATCAAACGGTACATCTATTATTGGAAAGGGTACAAAAGGGCTACAATACGTTTTGAAAGGAGCAGTGATCTGACATTCTGGGCATGAGGAACAATAATTTGTAAGTTCCGCCAGAACCCCAGGACAATAGAAGCTTCAGAGAATCCACCCCTAGGTTTCCTCCCAGTAGGTGACTATGTGCAAGGTGTAATATCATATTTCGAAATGTCAGTGGGACTAACAAATGTTTAGTTATAATGGATTTCCTCCTATCGACCCAATATACTAGGTCATTTTCTACCTCGAAGTATGGGTAGGAAAGTGACCTATCTGGTTGGCCGAGAGTACTATTCTCATCCCGTATATTCCCCCTTGCTTCCACTAAGGTGGGGTCTTCCCACTGGGCCTTCTTTAAACTCCTGGGGTTGAGCTCTAGGTCAGCGAAGGTCTTATCCTGTTCTGGGGTGGTAGACTGTTCAAAGTCTTAACTTGGGGTATTCCCTACCAAGGTGGTCATGGGAAAGAGAATTTTACAGCACTCTTTCATTTTCCCCTTTTTATTTGGGCCCTCTTCGACCTCCATGTGTGAAAAAGCGACAGGATTTGTTTCTTCTGTACCCTCTTTATGGTTCGCTGTTGAACTCTGGGCATTATTCTTACAGGAGTACCATTCCATTAGAAAATAGGGAAAGCCGGTTCCTATTATTACATCATGTGCCAGTTTGGGTACTATGCCAACTCTGAAATTTAGGGAACCAAACTCGGTTTCAATAAGAACCTCAACAGTGGAATATTCACTATTATCCCCATGTATATAACAAATTGACACTCTTTGTTTACTGTTTACCTTTTTTTTCCCAGTGGGCAACAGGTATTCGGACACTAGGGTAACCAAACTCCCGAGTCAAGTAGTGTCTGAATCCTCTTACCATTTACCTTTAAAAATTCCCAGAGATGGTTATTCAAGGGGTCCTCTGGGCTAGGGCCTATGCATTGAGACCACAAAGAATATGGTTTGATGCTATTGCATTGCCTTAGTTCAGTATTGAGTGGGCAGGATTTCGCCATGTGCCCCCTCTCATAACAATTTACACATTTGGGTATATATTCTGTGTCCCACTTAGAGCCCTTTCGTGGCTCTCCAGTCGGTTGTTGCACTTAGTATGCGAGCCAGTGTCGCTGGTGCTGTGTGAAGGCGGTCGCCGCTCTTCAGCCCCCTTAACCATGGTACCCTTTTACAGTCTCTGGTAGAAACTTGGGTCCTTGGGTTGTGAGGATGCTCAAGGACTATGTGTTGCAGGTGCTCATCTGTGGCAGTGTACCTTTCCACGAGGGCTGCCAGCTCATCTGCATTGTGGGGTTCACTCTGGCTGACCCAACAGAGTAGGGCTGAGGGGAGTTTCCTCAAGAACTGGTCCATGACCAACCATTCCACGATGTGGCTTGATGAGTTGATCTCGCATTGCAGCCACTTCCTGGTGAGGTGGATGAGGTCATACATCTTGGGTGGCTTTATCCGACGTGAAGGACCATGTGTGGAACCTGTGGGCTCGAACAGTCATGGTTACTCCAAGGCGATCGAAGGTCTCCAACTTTAACTTTGCATAGACGTTAGCTTCGGCTGACTCTAGATCAAAGTAAAACAGATGAAAAAAGGCAGTGCACTGCCTGTAATAAATGGAGTAGGCTAATGGCAGCAAAAATAACCTTTTAATAAATAAAAGGATCAAACATCACCCCTGGGTCATCCAGAAAACGCTCACCTACACGTTTGGGGCCGTGCGCCCTTTATCAAGGTGTAGATCAAAGTAAGCCTTTTGGGGTTCGCCGCTTAAGAAGAGTGTGATTAGACTGGCCACTCGACTTCTTGTCAACCCTCTCTCTGTGCCATGCGTTCAAAAGTGAGAAGATAGGTTTCAACATTATCCGAGGGCCTCATCTTCTAAAGGAAGTGGCTTGCTCTGGTCATTTTCAGTCCTGGGGCCACCACTGCTGTGGACTTAGTGAACCTCTCTCAGGACCCTGAGTTCCTGCTGTATGACCTGGATGAAACATTGTTGCTCCTCTCTCAGCAAGTAATTTTTCTCTTGCTGGTTTTCATTAGTATCCTGCTGAGCCACTATCAGCTGTCGCTGAGTTGCATTCATCTCTTGCTGGCAGCAACATTACATACCAAGGCATTCACCACATTGTCCATCTTGTTCTATCAACAACAAAAAACACCTTTGTTTTTTTTTTTTCCAACTTAAATTTTTTTATTGAACTCATACATGGCTTACAATCATAGTAAACATTGGAGGAAAAAACTCCTCCTCCAAGTAAAAAACATTCGGCATGTGTGAATACTGTGACAGACAGGGAAGACAAACAGACGAACCGACAGACTACATCTAGCTCCCAGCCGGGAGGGTGAGGGGGGTAAGGGGGATGGGGGGGGGTCCTCCTACCGTGGTTCCGCTTCTAAACGTGCGTCCGCTGGCTCTCTGCAACTGAGAAAACCGAATGCCCGGCTTGCGTCCTCTGGGCCTCACCAATTCTGTCTGCGTGTGACCTGCGTGGTCCCGTAAACTGTCATGATCTCCCGGAGCGTCTTCATGGGAGAATGCATTTACTTCTATCAGTGCCAAATCGTGGCCCTATCTACCACCGGTATGTCTGTCTGGGCCAGCCATGGTGACCAGACTTTTAGAAAATTTGTGCCAGTGTTATTGACCAAGCTCGTCAATTTCTCCATCTGGCAAACTGACCAAATTCGGTTCCTGATTTTAGCAATTATTGGGATTTCGTTCTGTTTCCAGATTGCTGCGATCTCCCACCTTACTGCCATTGCGATGTGCGCCACTAGTTTATTTTCTCCTCTAGAGAGACCTTTTTGCGGCCTGTTCAAAAGGAACCGCCATGGGTCAAACGGAGTGGACGTGCCTAGGATCCTATTTAGCCAATCATTAACTGAATCCCAGACCGGCGTGATCTTGGGGCAAGACCACAGCATGTGCAACAAATCTGCCTGTTGTCCACATTGTCTTGGGCACAATGGGGAGTAGCTGGGAAGGAATTTAGCCAATTTTGTGGGGGTGTGGTACCACCTCATCATAACTTTATATGCATTCTCCCTCAAAGTCGTGCACATAGAGCTTTTTGATGTCGCCGTCACAATTTTTGTCCATTCCTCTAATTCAATTTCCTCTCCCAAGTCATGTTCCCATCTTGTCATGTATCCCGTTTTGACCGTCACTGTCTTGCTAGAACCGATTACCTCCCTGTACATCTGCAATGTGAGTCCCTTGGTGGATGTCCCTGAACGACAGAGCTTTTCAAAGTTCGTCAATGGGGTGTGGGGCTGCACTGTTTGATAAAACGCTCTGCCAGGAGGATGTTTTGGTTATCTTTGAGTAGATCGAATGTCTGGATGCCTCGTAACCCCTCCAGATCTACTAACCTGTTAATTTTATTATTTTTCCAGATAGTAAAGTCTGCGCTGGTCCAACCCAGAGCAAAAAGTGGATTGTCCCATAGTGGGGTCATACCTGAGGATTTGTGGGTCAACTTGCATCTCATCCTTGTGGACTCCCAAACCGAGAGTGAGTTCGTCATGGAGGATAGCGGCATTCTGGCACCTAACCGCGCCTTTTTGGGAAGCCAAATTAAGTGTTCCAAAGCCATAGGGGAGCATAGCTCCTTTTCTAGGGCGACCCATCTCTTTGAGTCTGGATTAGTGTGCCATTGCACAATTTGGCATAATTGCGCCGCTTTGTAGTAGGACAAAAAACAAGGTACCGCTAACCCGTCCGTTTACGCATAATCTGTTTACCTACCCTCGCTTTCTAACCTCCTCAGATAAATTTATCTATTGCTGATTGAAGTGAGAGGAAGTCCTTCAATCCTATTGGCACTGGGAGTGTTTGATAGAGGTATAGTAATCATGGAAGCAGGTTCATCTTAACACAGTGGATCTTTCCGTCCATGAAATTTTGTGGGTGGCCCATCTCTTAATGTCCCCTCTCAGAGTCTGCGCCAATTTGGGATAGTTTAACTGATACAGCGTATTATAGGACTTAGTGACATTGATCCCCAGGTATCAAATATTTTTCTGTTGCCAATTGAAATTAAAATTTATGGCGATCAGTTTCTCTATATGTTTGGGAAGGTTGATGTACATAGCGTCAGATTTGGACTGGTTTATTTTGAATCCGGAGATCCTGTTAAATCTCCCCAACAGGTCGAATAGGTTTGGCAGAGAGGTAAGGGGTTTAGATATTGTCAGGAACACGTCATCCGCATACAGTGCCACCTTATGTGACTGGTTTCCAATGTCAATACCCGTGATGTCTTTGCTATCGCGTATCTGGGCAGCCAATGGCTCCATACACAAAGCAAAGAGGAGGGGGGAGAGCGGGCAACCCTGCCTCGTTCCGCTCCTAATTTAGAAGGGGTCTGAAGCGAATCCCTGGTGGGTAACCCTTGCCAACGGAGTCTTGTATAGGGAAAATATCACCTTTGTTAGTTTCTTTCCCATCCCAAATGCTCCAAGCGTGGCCTCTAGGTATGGCCAGTCAATCCTATCAAACGCTTTTTCCGCATCGAGACTGAGCGCCATAACTGGTATTGATCTGGCATTGGCTATTTCTATCAGATCAATGATTTACCGAGTGTTATCTGATGACTGTCGACCCGGGATAAACCCGACTTGATCTGGGTGCACGAGTCTGGGTAGGATGAGACCCAATCTATTGGCCAAATGTTTCGCGTAAATTTTGATGTCCAAATTAATCAGGGATATTGGTCTGTAGCTTTTACAGTCCAGTGGGTCTTTTCCCTGCTTATGTATTACCGAGATGGACACCTGGAGCATGTGTTGGGGAAAAGGGGTACCTCCCAACACTTGATTAAACATGTTAAGGAGGTGCGGGGTTAGATATTTCCTAAATTTCTTATAATTGAGATTCGAGAAACCGTCGGGACCCGGGGCTTTAGAGGGTTTTAGGTTTTTGATAACCTCCATTAACTCCTCCGTTGTGAAGTCACTACCCATTACCTCTCTGTCCAACCCATCCAGACCCGGTAGATTCGAGCCCCTCAAGAAATCTTTTAGGACTTTGTCCGTACCAGTCGAACGGGCAACTTTGCCCCCATCATATAATTTCTCGTAGTAGTTTTTGAATTCCGCTACAATTTTTTTGGGGATGGCCGTGGTCTCCCCCGACTCCAGCCGTAAGGCCTGAATATTATAGTTATTTGTTTTGGCGCTAATCATATTAGCTAGCAGGGTATCTGGTTTGTTTGCTTTTTCAAAGAATCTTCTCTTAGACCAGCTTAGCGATTTCTCGGCCTGGGAGGCAAGGAGCAGATTCAGTTTAGTCTGAGTGTCACCAATCTGTTGACGGGTGTTTGGATCTGGGGCGCTCTTATATTTATCCCACAATGCCTTTAACTCGACTGTTCTTTCGTAATTTTAGCGTTGCTCTCTCTTTTCTTTTTGACCGCTAGACTAATCAAAATCCCTCTTAGTTTGCTTTTTGTGCCTCCCAGAGGGTTATGTGGGAGCGGACGCTTCCCTTGTTTTCTCTAAAGAAGTTTTTGATTTCGTCCCCAATCTTGATCTGTAGATCCGGGATTTTTAAAAGGGATTCGTTTAATTTCCAGTTTGCACCTGGCCTGTCCAGCCCTATCTGTGAGCACCTTAGCTCTATGGGTGCATGATCAGACCACGAAATATCGTGGATTCCAGAGTGGGCGATCTTTGGGACCAGTCTACTAGAGACAAAGAAGTAATCGATTCTACTGAATGAGTCGTGTGGGTGTGAATAGAAGGTATAGTCTCTGACTCGTGGGTGAAGTTCCCTCCAAATGTCGACCAGCTGTAAATCCCGTAACCCCTGTTCCAGGGCCGTGGGTCTGGATACTGCCCGACATTTGTGGGGACCTGAGCGGTCTAGGGATGCGTTCAACACTGTATTGAAATCGCCCCCTACTATTAAGGCTCCTTTAGCGTGTTTGCAGATAGTTGCCAAGGATGATGCGAAGAAGGCCGAGTCTTGTCCATTACGGGCATATATTACGGCGATTGTTATCGGTTGCTGGTTAATGGTCCCTGTGAGTAACAGGAACCTACCCTCTTTGTCCTTCTTCTCCTCATCCACCACCAGCCCCACCCTGTTGTGTACCAATATTGCCACTCCGCGTTTTTTCACCTGCCCGGAAGCTAGGTATACTTGTCTAAATTGCTTATCGAAATATTTGGGGAAGCTGGTGGTGCTGAAATGCGGTTCCTGTATTAATACAATATCCGCGCCTTTTCTCTTGTAATCAGTTCAGCCCTTTGGCATTGTCCGAGATAAATGTTAGTGTCATGGGGTGTGTGTATTCTCACCTCTCGTCCTGAATGTCTTAGTTTGAAGTGACCGGCGCTCCCCGGCGGGACTCAGCTTCACTGCAGTGCACAGCGGTGCACTCAGTGTCGGTGGGATACCACCTAGGTAGGAGGGGGGGATGGGCAGGGGAGAAACATAAGGGACATAGGACACATGCAAGGAAGACAACAACATCAACATAAACAACAACGTGGGAGAGGCGCTTGTGGCCATAGACCACCGCCCCCCCCCTGCCTCTGGGTTGGTGAAACTCCGCAAGAGCCCGTGCCTCCCTCCTCTCCTGCGAAGGGCTCCGCTACTCCACCATCTCCCAAGGACTTTCTCGGCTACCTGGGCATCCGACCCGGCCCGAGTCTGTAGACGCACAGCGACGTCCAGACCTGAGTCCCCGCCGGCAGTCGAGTCCTAATGTTATGTGCATATTATACATTTCCGTGATCATTCCTCTAGCACTAATAAAAAGGGTAAATTACCATCATAAACCCCCCTCCCCAACTTTTTTGCTTTGGTAACTAAGTAACGGAAACTGCCTCCTGCTTCCTTCCTTCTCGAGGGCTGAATTGAGGTGCCATCCCCAGACCTTTATTAAGGCCTCCCTGTTCGGATCCCCATGGCCTCGCATGATGCATCCTAATCAATAACCTCTTGGGCCTTATAGCTTTTGCCAACAGTCTACTCTCGCGTACCTAACTCCCATTCCTCTCACCTCTATACCCCCTATTCTCCGAACTACCATCCCGTATCCCCCCCCCATCCAGCCCTTCCACTCTACCCCCCCCCCCTCTTTGACCTGCCCCCCCCTACCCTCTTCCCACCTCTCCCCTTCTTCCGCACCTGTCCCCCCCCTCAAACCCCCCATATGTCCCTAACATCCCTTGTACCCAAATACCCACCTCCCTCCTTTGCCCCCTCATATCCTCTACCTCCCCTTCACCTCCCTATCCCGCTGTCGCCCGTCACTACTCTTTTATGGCATGGCCCCTGCTGCCCCTCTCTTATGGCTACTCCTCTCCGCTGCCCACCACAACCTTTAGCTTCCCCTCTCCTCCCGCCCCCCTTTCCCCCCCTCCCAGTGTCATGCGTCCCCAGATCTCTCCCTGTCCCAGTCATCCTCCACTTAGGGCCTCTCCACCGCTCCTCTCGGCCCTTTTACACTGTGGCTTTGGCTCCACCCCCTTTGGTCTATGCCGCCGCCATCTTGGAGGACCCCGCAGGTCTTCTCGCGAGATCCATCTGTTCCTCCTCTTGACATCACCAGGGACCGCCCCCCGGCCGTGTGTGCAGTCGGAGTGAAACCAAGATGGCCACCAGACGTGGATCAGCGCTGCTGGGCTGAGGAGATGGCTCGGAGCTATTTTCAACATGGAACAACCGTTTCCTGCAAGCGCTCCCAACAGTAGAGCCGCAACGGTGTAACTTGGAACAACGTAAGGTAAGTAAGTAGATCACTTTTTGCAGGTCTCCCTCACTTAGGACTGCGGGGCTGCCTGCTCTTGTTTGCCTTCCAAGCCTCCCTCCAGTCTGGATCCGGGGTTATGCTCCCACCAGCTGCTTCGGCAGGGACCTTGTCCTGGAGCCCTATTTTGGCTAGGAAGCTCCCCCCATCCTCCAAACGCCTCAGGGTGTGCGAGACACCGTTGCGGGTCACCAGTAGCCTAAACGGATACAGCCAGCGGTATCTTATCCCCTCATCGCGGAGCACCTTTGTGATGGGTGTAATCTGCTTAAGTTTGAGGAGGGTGGCAGGGGAGATATCCTGGAAAACCTGCAACTTGTGACCCTCAAATAGCGCCTCATTCCGGGTCAACTGGCAAAAGGATTCTTTAATCTTGAAGAAGTGAAAGCGGACTATAATATCACGGGGGGGGGGTCTCCGGGTTGTGGCCTCGATCTCAGGGCTCTATGGCACCGGTCTAGATGGGTGACGCGTTACGGTTTCTCTGGCATGAGCTGCTGCAGCCATCTTGCCATGAAGTCCTCCGGATCCGTCTCTTCTTCTGTGACCCCCCGGATCCGCACGTTGTTGCGCCGGTCACAATTGTCCGAGTCCTCCTGCCTATCGGTGAGGTCTTGCACCACTTCTTTCAACTGGGCCAATTGTTTTTTAGTTTTGTGCTGGGCTTTAATGGGGGAATCAAGTTTTTTCTCTAGGGAGTCCGTTCTGGCCCCTATGCTGCCTATATCCGCCCTCAACACAACCAGTTCAGCTTGAAAGCACCGCTTTATGTCCTGGCAGAACTCCCGCATATGACTTCTGCGCATTATTTGGTCGTCCCTGCCATTCTCCTCTCTTTCCTCGTCCTCCGACTTGGTGCCACTTTGAGCAGGCCCCTCGTGGGTTTTGACGCGCCCCGCATCCCCCTTTGCGAAATAGTCCGATAGGACCGATGAGGTCCGCTTTGAACGTGTTGCCCGCGACATCTGTGCGTTTTTAGCAAGCTGTGGGGGTTTGTCCGGTAAGCGTCCGTGAATTTTTGTGCTTTATTTATTAATTTTATTGCCGGCTGTGAACGGAGCTATCTGCTCACACGTCCATGCAGCTAGCCGTCGCGCATGCGCCTCAAACACCTTTTTTTAAAAGTTCTTTTACCCACAGGCATTTTAGTGTTCTGCCTGCATTCTACACCATATGTGACAAACGGCTTACTCAGGGGCTCCACCGTCTGTCTGGATACGCTAGAACAAAGACTTTTAGGTTTAGAAGAACGATGAGGCATAATATACTGTTCCTTTAAGCAGGCTTCTGCCTGGTTATTCAGTTCCAGGCACTGAGATTGCAATGCTTTGAAAACAAATACAAAACAAAATCAGGCTCCTCTGAGCAATATCTAAACACAGGATCACCCCGAATATGGTTGGGCGGCTTGCCTGCTTCCAATGAACAAAATAAAAAACTTTACAAGTAAACAGGGATCAGAATGATTTACCCTGTTTGGGTAAATGCTATCCCCTTTTTGTTTCCAGCAGCAGTCCTGCCTCCAGGCTCTAGGAGAGGAACCAGGAAACAAGCTTTAAATACCTGTTTCCTATTTAGCAGGACAGGTGACAGAAATAAGGCAGCAGACAAACTTCTGGATCCCTCATCCCTCAGTTTCAGCACCTGCAAAACTGTGGGATGAAGTACATGTCTTCTGTGGCTGCACTTTTCAGCCTAAACAGGATAGAAGCTGTCCAGTATCCTTGGAGCCCTATATATCAAATGTATTACCATTCACTGTTTTTTGTCACAATATATATAGTATAAAGATGTTTAAATCCAGATAAAAGTTAACACATTAAAAGGAAACATTAATGAACACTATTTAGATGTAATAACATGTCTGGGTATTGCTCGCTCCCCTTGGAGATGCAGGAGTGGAGATCTGGGCTGCAGGAGAAGTTTGCTGTTGCCGGAGCTTTGATGCTTGCACGGCCGTGAACCTAACTTCAGCTTGCTTAAAGGGCAAGGCCCATGGTGCTTTTAAAAAAAAAGGACAGTTAGTGTGCAGGCAGTTAGGGCAGTTGAGAAAGATTAGTTAGGATCAGGGAGCTGGCTGCTAGACAGTAGGGGATAAAGGACAAGAAGAAAGGGAGGATGAAAAGGTGAAGTAAAACAGAGAAAACACGGATATTGAGAAGGAGAGCACAATACGTAGATAAAAGTAAAATAAGAACAATAAAACTCAGAGGAGATGATAAAAATATATTCGAGAACAATACAAAGAGCTTTCAAAATAACTTTTCATCCAAAGGACAGTACAAATGACACAGGGTCATACATTAATGTTGAAGGAAATGAGATTTAACCAGCAACAAAGGAAAGGGTTCTTTACAGTAAGGAAAGTTACCTTTTAAAATGAGTAAACATGGAATGATGTTGATCCAAGGAGTAACAGATTGACAATATTTGGAGCCAAGAAGGAATATATTTTTTCCCTTATGATATATTATTAGATGATATTTCACTGGGTTTTGTTTGTTTGCCTTCCTCTAGATCAATATACTGTAAGAACAAATATAGGATAAAGTATCTGTCATCAAAATTTAACATAGTTTGAACTTGATGGGCATATTTCTTTTTTCAACCTCATATACTATGTAATGTTAGCCCCTTTTTTCCCATCACTAAAGGAACTACCAGAACTGCTGTTACCTGTTTGGCTACCAGAAGGCCTGAGCCTCCACCACTGAGAGCCTGGGGTGATCTCTCTTTCGCATTAGTGCAGCCCCTCCACCTGAGAGGGATCCCAACGTGGTAGGATAAGCCCCTCACAGGAACAATACCAATAATAATCACACAGGGTATATAATAACTGGCTTTACTGAAAGTAGGATAATCAACATGTACCCCACAGTATATAGCCCACATACACAACGCCAATTCACCAGGTGAGTGTTCCCAAAGTACATAGGATGCTTGGTACCAAAATCCCTCATGTCCTTTACCCAATGTCAGAGCCCACCCAAATGTGTATGGAATAGCACTATCCCATGAACCATTGGTGCACTTGGTGTGGTACCTGCCCAGGTGCTCCAGAACCCGGGTACTGCCGAACAACAAACAGGGATCCGCGGACCAAACGTCGTCATCGAAGGTTCCCGCCTCTGCGTGGGGTGAACTCCGGTTGGAGGGTCTCACATTTAAGAGTCTCTATATGTAGATGGTCTGATCCCAGACCACAGGCCGCAATCATCGCATGGCGTCTCACCGGTGCTATGATCTAACTATAGGCATCTACTGGGGAAATTTCCCTAGCTATGGGATTTCCATGTAGCATCCACAATTTGGTGTGAGTTGGGTCCCAGCTGGGGCCTAAAGGGGGTATCTGGCCTAATCTGGGAGTCACCTGCACACAGACACTACCTTAATCCTCTTCATCCCTGCTCCGACTGGCGTGGTGTTCATAGCGTGCCAAATGTATCCTTTACTGTCCTGGAGTCCTATTGGCTGTCTTCACTCATGTGGTAAGCAGCCCCTGTGGCTGCTGGGACTTGTAGTCCTGTGCAGAGCCTGCCTAATGGACACCGAACTGCCCTAGCCACTGCGCATGCACTAGGCTTTAATGCGCATGCACCCTTAACAAAGATGGCCCCCACCTGAAGTGCCGAACCACCCGGGAGCTCCAGCAACTCCTAATGCAGCCGCAGACCTCTCACAGAGTAGCTGGCACCTTTCCGTGTCCGCCTGTCACGCCGGTGGCACCCGATTTCTCCCTGTAGCAACCCCCCACGCTCCCCGCACCAGATGATAAGGGGACAAAAGGGACCTGGATACATAACTATGTATACACTGCAGGACAATAGAAGCAGGGAAACAAAGCGAAACAGGAAAACATTTCTAATAAGCGATAGATGGTATAGCCTGGAGCAGATAAAGCATGTAGGGTAGCCAGCAGAGGATCAAGAAAGACCAGAAACTCGGACTCTGGAAAAGTCCAAAACAGATGTTGGTGGTCATACAGGATATGAATCTGCACAATACTTTCTCCATAGCGTGCATGCTAAAACTACATTGGTGCACCTACTGTAAAAGGCTAAAGGTCAAGTTCTGTATCCGGCTCAGTTGAAAACCACTTTTCCATTCTCCAAAGTATGTGAGCAACCAGATGACCACATAAGGGCTCACTTTGAAAAGGAATAGAGTAGCAATATCCCATATTTATAATGATCTACCTTCCGAAGTCTAAAATTATCCTGAAATGACGACGTTGCCTTTAATAGAGGTCAGACCAAGAAAAATTAGAATGAGGGGCCTACAGATATTGAAATTTAAAAAAAACATTGCGTTAAACTTTTTGTGCTGAAAAGTAGTACAAACCTTTATAAAATGTCATATATATGAATGCTTCAAACAGATGTACAGTAAGTGAAGAGTAACGCTGTTGTGCGCTCTGGAATGCACTGTGTCCATTAAAGGATCAATGTGCTTAGATCGGGGCGAGGTTAAACAAGAAGTCCATCCGGAAATGTAAAGTATCCTGGAGATATTAGTGGTACTGCGACCATTCTCCTAATCGGAAAATAACAGTTCCCAAGGGTATGAAGACAGTCTTAAATTCTGTCCGGGGACTGAGAATGGGATAATGGAGGTAAGGAAAAGCCGTCTTACCTCCTAGTATAAACTCTTCTTGTACTCTGAGTCCTGCTGTATGTGAAGATTTGAAGACCACATGTCCGTGGTAAGAACCGCCTCCTCCTCCCCCCATGTGGTCACGCAGAGAGCAGAAAGGTAACAGCAATTTTGTAACGATAGTCAGGGCGCTCCCATGGTATCCAGGCAATCCCTGTGGGACTAACCATTAGGTTATTAAAGATACGCATACAGGAACATGTAAGATTAATTTCTAATAAGGATACCAACCATCCAGTTCCTAAACTTTTTTTGAAATGTCAATCAGATTCTCTACAGTCATTTAAACGTACAGCGTTGGAACATATTCCAATTCCTATGAGAGGTGGCAACAGGGCTAGGACACTGTATCAGAGGGAGGCATTTTGGATCTTCACTCTAGGTACACTCCAACCTCATGGACTCAACTCCGAGTGGGATCTGGGGTGCTTCCTCTGATACGGTGTCCTGCTCTATAATTTGTTGCAATATATTGTTATGTGATTGGCTTCAGAGTTTGCTGTGAAGGCTTTATCATGAGATCAATATGCTATTCCTTGCTGTAGGCTGTTATATAATATATCGACACTTTCAATATGTAATTTCTACATACTGTATTATGAGATTTATGTCTCCTCTCCTCTAGGTTTGATGTGTATAACAGTGTATTTGTTTAGTTTACAACCCTTTATAGTTAGAGTCCAAGCTAAAGCTTAGGCTGAGTCTGTTTGACTCATAATTTAGGTCTACACCGAGATGTGTCTTTACACAATCTTGGTTTAAATACTTTGTTTAAATATATTGATACTATTCTATAGGCTGTTATTATCCAACTTTCTCTATATACACTACCTCTCTTCTGGAGATGGAATCCGTTTAGTTATTTATATCTATGTTACATTAACATTGATTGTGTTGTTGGATATATTCCATGTCACAAATTACATGTATTTTCCTTTTATTATACATTTGTGTCACTTTTGAAGCATTAATTATCATGCATCATTTGTCACAAATGTATTATAGATTCACTATGCTCTATTTTTTCAAAACGATGACATCTTTAGTTTATTTTCAATAGAACAATATACATTGATGCATTTAAATGTAAGATTGACTTTAGTCCGTAAATACAATATCAATGGATTATCCAGCAATGGTATATATATTGACCATGCAATTTAAAATGTATTGTCTCTCTTAATATATGATTTTATTTGTCAGTCTCAGTTCATGTGATGTTTTCATTTACTTTTAATCAAACCAATGTGTTAACACTGCTATGCCACACTCAGCTGCGTCTGATGTGGGTTTTTTAATTACTCAGCACATATAAAGGTTCTCACTTTCTGTTAGTCCTATACAACTTGAGAAAGCGCAACACGAGTGAAACGCTTGGGAGGACTTCTCTGTCATGATTACCACCTACTAATGTTCTAAATAAAGCCCTTTCTGTGTTTGCACTACCTGTGTCCCCCATTTTTTCTACTGTTCCTATCCGTGGATTGCCTGGATACTGTGTGAGTGCCCTGACTATCGTTACAAAATTGCTTCAAACAGATGTAGGAGATGTCTTTTCCTCCATTAATGCAAAATAATTCTCAAAATTATACATAAAATAATGCATGCATTACTGTATCTTCTTACTCATTGTTTTAAATAGCATTATTGCAAAATAATGAGCTAGTGTTAACAGGAGGTGTAATGTTTGCTACTTCTCTATAAATGATGCATAATTAGATTTTAAATGAATTTTGACGACTTGCCTCATGTTGAGTGTCTAATTGGTACAATTTAAATCAAAACATACTTATGTGTATTGATTTATTTTTAGCTAATGTTAATAAATAGAAAATACAAATGTAATATTATTTATAAAAGCCATATGGTGCAAATAATACATTTCTTTTAATTTATATATTGTGTGGCAGGATGATCATGGCTAGTGAGAAGGCAACACAATTCTTCTGGTAAAATAATATGGTGGTTTTAATCGTCCAAAGTTAAAACAAAACAATGGGTGCTCTGTCCCTTTAAGTGAAATAAACATAAACAAAAACCTATCACCGGTCGGGGAATTAACTAAATAAAAGTGCAACCTATCTACCTGGCTGGCTAGCTAACCTAGACCAGACCAACAATGTTCAATAACCCCAGTTGGCTCCTTACCTGGGAGCTTTATTTCCCCTTGGGACAGGATCAACATGAGCAGCCTGTGTCTGTCTGTCAGCACTCCTCTGTCCTCGGTCCTCAGTCCTCTCTCAGTGCCTGAGAGAGACTGCCACCCCAGAGGCATTTCCTTTTCCTGTTTTAAAGCAGGTGAGCTAGCTTAATTAGGATCACCTGTTGACTGCTTAATCAGCTGGGTTAACTCCTCGTCAACTGGAAAGCAGGCATACTGCCATCTCCTACTAATGTATACAGAGTCAATGACTCTGTCACAATTGAAACATCCATGCTTCATCATATACATTTTTGGCTGATACTTAGTGTGGCAACTTAATTCTTCTCCAACACTGTTAACAGACTTTTGGGGTTTATGCAAAGTTAAACTTGATGGACAATTTTGACCCACTTTCAACTTTTTGTCCACATACGGTAAGCCCTTTTCAACTTTTAAAACTATTATATACGACATTTATATACAGTATGGTAGTTGAGTAATTTTAAAAGCTTATATGTACAGGGAATACAAGTTACGTAGGAGGATGTATTAGGATACTTATATATATAATATACAGATTTGGCAGTTAAATTAGTATATGGAATTCTAGTTGAACTACTATTATTTAGAATGTTAAAATTAGTTAGTACTTTAATTGTTATTATTTATTGCATTTAGTAAACCATTTGTTTCCATCCTCCAGTTACCCTTGGTCAGCCTTGCTGGTGTTTACCCCTTCATAAAGTGTACTGTATTCCATTCCTAAGTATTTCTCTGGTGTCTTGTTTTTGCAGCCTGACTTTTGTCTCCCTTTTGGTTGGGTTATTGGTGTTCCTCCCCTTGCCTGGATGCAGAAAGGGAAATTAGATAAGGTAAGAGTAAGGAAACAGGAACCCTGCACAAACCTGCCTTCTATACACTACCACATGAATATGCTGTATATAAAATCTTTCTCTGACCTAAATAACATCAGTTTAAATCCCATATGTTGTTTAAGGAATAACGTTAGGTGATTTGCTTTACTGCATAGGTGTTATGAGTAACCTAACACCCTAAACTAGGAAAACACTATACAGCTGCAGCGGCCATTATTCGAAAACTTTACGCGGTGTATAAATCGGAATACCCATGTCATGCGCGTGATGTTTTCCAACCGTACCGCCTTAGACACGTGTTGACTCAGGTTTCTATCGGGTGCAGAAAATTGCATTTTAGCGCTGGCTGCAATACCGTCGATAAACTCAAGTGGGCGATCGCGAGATGTTGTCTTAAAAATCTAATAGCAATTCAACCTGTCTTTTAATGCCGTACAGTTCAGCAAGTGTGTGTGTCTAATTCTAATTTGAAGATTAACGTTATGAGTTCATACTGTATAGTGGACATGGGAAAGAAGTCCTTTCTGAGGCTCCTTAGCCATACACAGATTAAAAATATGATGACACATACAGTATACAGGATAATAAAGGGTAAAGTAGTAATACAAAAATACATTGTCGCTTCTTCTTCCAAATGTAAAATATTTTTTCCGCTCATGCGTGTACAGTATGTCTAAATGGAACCTTGTTGAAACGCATATGCGTGTCATCCCATTTCTATATGTATTATTTATTAATCAATACTTTTTCTAGGCTTGCTCTTCTTTTCATACTGTTTTTATTTTATGTGCATGTGTGCACTGTACATATGTCTCATTGGAACCTTGTTGAAACGCATATGCGTGTCATGCTTTAGGCACCTGCGTGTATGTCTCATTGGAAAACCGTGTTGAAATGCATATAACACAAAAAAAATGGGGGGGAAAAAAAACTTTTTTTTTGGTTTGTTTCTCGACATTGGCTTGCATAACAATTTTTGCTTTTCATAGAATCAATCACTAGCTTTTTAATTCTACACTAGTCATGTATACTGTACTTTATGAGGTGGGTGGCATACTGTGATTTTTATTTGGTCGTGTGGGGTTCAAAACATTCTGATGACATGTTCAAAATATTTCTTTGAACTAGTAATCCACCATACAGCCCTCTCCCACCACACACACACACACACAAAAGGCTAAAGTATTTCTAAAGTGTATCGACACCTCCCCCAAAGCCATTCATTTGTAATTGGAGGCTTTGTGGCTTAGTGTAATCTCCCTGAGCCCGGGTTCAAACGCAGATGCGCAGATGCCCAGTCTTGGTCGTCAGAGGTGTTTTAAAAAATGGCATTTATTAGTTAAAATACAAAAGTGAACTATTTTAGCTAATAAATGCCATTTTTTAAAACACCTCTGATATCGTGCCTCACTTGTCCCCCCCTACACTGCAACATCGGGGAGAGACCATGACTGACGACCAAGACTGGGGAGTGAGTCCCTTGCTGACGTCACGTTTGAGGGCAGTCTCCCATGTCCAGCTATTACTTGTGGATGGGTTAAGTTAACCCCAAAGATACCTACCCTCTGTAATTACTCACACTGGGCCGTGTGAGTATTTATATATATATTTATATCCTTATGCACCATTGATTCACCTGCACCAGCGCCTGGAGGGGCTAGAATTGTTCTACCAAAGATACCTTTTACCATTTCTACTTACACATGGCCGTGTAAATACAATAGTATCCTGTGTATTTTGCCCCTTGTCCACCATATAAGAACTTCTGGTACTGTCTTATCGCCTTACTGATTTCTTGCATGTTTCTCTAATCCCATGCTCCCCCTATGCTTGTTTGTTTTTGTATCTCTATAAGGGCTCTGGATTATCCCTTTATCGGGGTTGAAGCAGAAGGATCCTATAGCTGGCTCTAAGCACTTGCGAGAGAGCTATTGTTGATTGTATTGCTGTATTGTAAGCAAATTTTGATATAAAACTCAAGATAAGCGCCTGGTCGTTTTTTCCTATATTGCGTACAGTATATCACTATATTGGACAAACTATATACAGTATAACTGTATAACTACTGTATAACTGTAAAACTACTAACTACACTGGCGACACACTTTATTCGAGCTCGGCTAGTCCCACGAATTCGGGTATACTCAGGTGTATTGAGGTTTGTGACTGTTTTCTGCCCGAGTGCATTGCGTTATTTTCCAGGCAGGGATTGAAGCATTTTATTCCCGCTGGCTGCAATACTGCACAGTATATATATATATATATATATACTGCATTACAATTCATGAATTTATGCCATCTGGTAGACACGCGAAGCATTGCAGCCTATTAAATCCTAATCATTATCATTTAACAGATCAGCCGCCCGTCAGCCAGGCATGAACCATGGCTGGGAAGGCAAACGCAACGGGGCTTGTCTGAGGTGAGGAGCGGCGCATTCCAGGTATCTGCCAGGTACATACTGGGTATTTGCTCGAATAAAGTGTGTCGCAGCAGTACTGTAGGCCGCACTACTGTAATTCACTTATTTATACTGTATACAGTATACTGTAACTATATGCTGTATAACTATAACTATACTACTGTAGGTTAGACACATCCTATACTGGATTTAATATTGTATATACTGTACAGTAGAAAGTGGAGAGGAAGTGCTGACATAAAATGGTTATTTTGAGTGCCATATTTACCTGTATCATACTTACTGTACCTGTACTTACCATACTACAGTACAGTACCTTACTACTTTCCTGTGGCCTGCCCATTACACTGTAAAAGAATAGGCAACACGGTTGCAATATGACCAATATATTTATTGCATCTTTGTACGGTGAGTATGTTGTTCTAGAAACTCATTATTCCTTTTGCTAATTCATCCTTTTTGGGTGGTTTCACCACTTTTCTGATATAATCCTTCAACTGATGCCATACCAATTCGATGGGATTCAAGTCTGGGGATCTTTAATTGGAGGGGGGGGGGGAAAGGTGAATTAGTAAAAGAGATATACTGTAAACAGTGTAAAACAATGAGAAACGATTACCGAACTTACTCCGGGAGCATCTTAACCCAGTTGATACCGCTGGCAAGAATATGGTCAGAAGATGCGGTGTGTTTCGGGTCATTGTCCTGGAAGAAACGGTGACCAGATGGGAAACCACGCATAATGTATTCAACAATCTCGGGCACTATTTTCTCTTGGAAAAATACTTTATCCATGATTCCTGGAACAAGAAAAGAAAAATGTAACATTAGGGTACCAAATACTGTACACTACAGCTGTACAGTGTATAAGGCCACAGCATGTGTATTTGTGCATTATTTAACCCTCAAAGATGATGATGCATCCTGATCAATGTCTGGAGATCGCACCCCACACATGCATCTTCACTGGGTGCTTGGTACGCGGCTTCAGAGATATGTGTCCTTTTTTGAGAATGCAAAAGTGGCAAATCTCTCAAGCGATACAGTTGTCACGTCAGTAAAGATGACATCCTAAAAAGTCTTGCCACTTTTGATCCATGCTCGTGCCTGGTCCACTCTTTTGATCTTGTTCACATCCCTTATCATAGGATCCAGTCTGTAATGACAAGGAATAATTGTACAGGTACAGTAAAACCACACTTTTACCTACTGTCCAGTACTAACTAGAGCACAGCATTCTACATACAGTACTATTGCAATATACTGAACTATATTACTACTGTAACCAGAAAAAGAAAAGCTGTGCACTGCCAGGGAACCATGTGGTAAAATTTAAGTTGCTTTATTCAAAAATAATTACTGGCGGGAGTATTACTACTGTATACTGTAGTTTATTTAGTACTATATGCAATATACAGTACTGTACTTTGTTACCGTAAGAGACTCACCTTACATGTCCATATTTCCATTCCAATTTGTGTCTCATCTGCCTGATGCTGGTCCCAGAAGCTGTTACGTTGTGAGTTTTCTCAAGAGCATTCTTGACCCTTGTCGCCCTACAGTGTAAAGGAAAACAGCTCAATTTTTTACAGTAGGCCCCAAATTTTGTCTCCAATAAATTTAATACTGACTAACCTAAAAACTACATCACTTATACCCCCTTATAACCTCTTATATTGTAAGCTCTTCGGGGCACTGATTTCCTTTCCTATTGTCTGATTTGGCTGCACTTATTGCTTATTTGCTGCACTTATTGTATTATTAAATTTTCCCTGTAGTGTATTCTTTGTGAAGCATTGGGTACACTTTTGGCGCTATATAAATAAAGACATACAATACAATATGCAATGCAGTGGGTGTGTGACTGAGATATTTCCATTAAGCAGTATGCAAAGCAGACCAAGCCTAGCAAATGGTGAAGACTATGTCACCTCATACGGTACTGTACTGTACATGTACAGTATACAGTCGAAATTACAAGGGATTTTAAGAATGTAAAAATTGATAACATATTAAAAACACTCATACAGTTAATTGCTAGGAAAATGATACTGTAAAAAACACTAATGTGTTTTACCAGTCATAGTGTAATTGTAGTACATACTGTAACAGTAAAGAAAACAAAAATTCTAACTCAGTAGTGACTGGGGGGGTCCGCTTTACACTTTTGGCCTTACCATGGGCATGATAACAGACAGTGCTTGGTGCTAAAACGAGGCCAGAAGAAACTAACCAGCGTTGGATCTATGAAATTCGGTGTCCTTTTTGGTACATATCCTGTATTCTCATAATGAGATACTTTGAAATCTTTTTCATCGGCATCGCTGCTTTTAGTAAAAAAATAGCCCAGAAATATACCCTGTCCATCTTTAAACACCACGTCAGTTTTGAGATGTACAGCGGGTGGACCCACAATGTAAATTATGAATGGAATAAAAGCAAGAAGGGTCTGCTGGCAAATTTAAGGAAAACAATTGTGGAGGAAGTGCAGCATTATTTTATTGTTAACAATCATGTTATGAGAACCGTGAGAGACACCATCTATGCCTTTTGAGGCATATAAGGGCTCGTCCCTGGAATGTGGTACAGGGAATACCCGGGCGCTACCCCACACTTCAATAAATAAGGAAAATATGTATTTGTTCTATATTAGCTAAGTGAAGGTGAAAGAAACGGCGCTAACTCTATTAGTGTACACTTAAGCTTTATAGTGAGTTTCTTGATAAAATCTATTGATTTTTCAACAATGATAATGTGCTTAAATAACGTGCAAATGATAATAAAAAGTTCAAACCCCCTGCTCAGACCCAGCTGGTAGGGACTGGTTTCACTAGTCCCACAAATCGTCACTTTCGTTGTAATCCAGGGGGAGCATGGAGGGAAATAGAACAAAAAGACAAAAAAACAATCTAAGTGTAGACAGTTTTAAATTAGTGTAAAACTCTATGTCTTGTCTTGGCTCATAGGTTGTGCCTACTTACAAGATGTAAGTTGTATTCAAGCGGTTTTGACACACAATGGTCTCTGCTAAGGATGTTTTTCTCCACTCTGTGATGCGGTCTCCAATTCTCAGCTCAGCAACCAAGTGTATGTGAAAAAAATGATACCATAGTGCAGACCAGTACAATAATAAAACTAGACTTTATAAGGTTTAAAAATGGACACTTACAATAAAAACATATAGTTTAAGCATTTTTCACAATCATTGTGATCAGGGAGAGAAGAGTGTGTTAACTTCAGGCTCACCCGCCTCCTCCGATGTGACTTGGTGTATTTCGTCTCTCTCTGGGACTGTGTGTCTCCGGCAGTGGACTGCGTCTTTCCAGGCTGTATCCCCCCGTGGGCTATCAGACTCCCCTTCAGCTGTTATTCGCAGGTACTGCACTTGGAGCTGCCTCTCGGGTGGATAATCCTGCCTCTCTCTCCGCCGGTGCGTCACTTCCGCTCTGTCCCGATATGTCACTTCCGGGCGCGGCTAGGTGAGTTTCTGTATGGCAATCTCGCCTCTCTCCTCTCTCCTCTCAGAACGGCTCCCACTCTACGCGTTTCGCCAGAAAAGGGTGTGTGGCTTCCTCAGGAGTGTGTCATTGTTCTATATTAGAACAACACAACCTTAAGAATCCTATACGGTTCTCGTCTTCTTCTCGGTCTCTTCCTTTGGCTCTAAAACCCCCAAAAGGATCTATCCAGGATCCTTAAAAATACGGAGAGAAAGGAGAAAAAAGGGGGAGTACAGGTAGAGGCACACTAATTGACAGATATTAACAACTCTGGGATGCAGCTCCCCAAAGTTCCTAAATGGGCTGATAATGAAGTGTATAATATCAAAAACACTTACACGGCCTTGTGTAAGTGCTAACACATCTAGGTTTCTTTTCTTTATCTTCTTCCTTCTGTATCTTCTGTAAACCAGGTTTCTTTACTTCTTCTTTAGTTTTGATGGTGGGGTCTTCAGGGATCCGGCTGCCGTTACAAGCGAAGGTCCCCTCAGAAAGAATTGATAACACAAAATGTTTAAGAGACAATACAATTTCAGAGTTAATTGAAAGGGATAACTGGGATTTAAATATGCAGAAATAAAATACTGCAAACACGCACACGGGCAAATGTGAGTGCAGTCTTGAGGAGGGTATCTCTATCCTCTCCACATCCAAAGGAAATGCAGGGGATATTCCTATAAAAATATATGAGATAGGGGTTAAGGGAATGGAAAAAGAAAAATAATATCCTACTCACACGGCCACGTGTGAGCCCCCACGTGGAATGGTATCTTTTCTTTCTGTCCCAATGCTGCAGTGTAGCAAATCCTCCAGGTGAAAGAAAGACTTTAAAACAAAGTCCAAGTGGCAGGTAAACTTTATTAAAACGTATAAAACTAATAAAAACAGGAAAAAAAGCCCTTAGGTCTAACACCAAGGGGGCTGAAATTAAAACGCCAACCAGTCCTCAGGAGGTTTGTTTCCAAGGCGCGTGGTGCGCAGGTACACTCAACCCGCATCTGGGTATGGTCCTTTGCTCCTCTGCCCTGCTCCAAGACGGTGGCCTCACTAGTCCAAAATAGCTCAGAGGTTTGAACAACGCGTTTCGCCCTATCTTGGGCTTCCTCAGGTTCCGTAGATGGGAGTGGACATTGTCTTGTATATATACACTTTGAACAACCAATCCCATGCCTCCCTCTGAGCAAAACTTAAAAGCATAACGGACACGGCTGTACTTGGGTTTTCTGAATGCTAAAACCCTGATATCTAGTTGATTCAATATAAATAAAGCTGAATTGATGAGTAAATATTTATAAAAAACGAGTGTGTAAATACTTAATGTATAATAGCGTCTGTGTGTGGTTTAATTAGTAATTAAATAAATTACGTAATACATCTCATATACTGGTAATCAGCCAACCCTATATCATCCAAATCCTCTAAAGTGCAATAGATTAAACAATAAAAAAAAATCCTTAACTTAGATAAAGTGACTAAATGTGAACAGATATAGATAAATGAGGGACCCTAGATGCTCTCATACAATTAATGTTATACATAAGAGTTTAAAATCATGAGAATTGCAAAACACCATGAATACATACAAAGATAAAAAAATTATATCCATGCCATCAGGTATCATAAGATTTGGAGTAATATTGAATTTTTTATCTTTGTATGTATTCATGGTGTTTTGCAATTCTCACAATTTTAAACTCTTATGTATAACATTAATTGTATGAGGGCATCTAGGGTCCCTCATTTATGTCACTTTGATTTATATCTATATCTATATCTGTTCACATTTAGTCACTTTATCTAAGTTAAGGATTTTTTTGATTGTTTAATCTATTGCACTTTAGAGGATTTGGATGATATAGGGTTGTCTGATTACCAGTATATGAGATGTATCACGTAATTTATTTAATTACTAATTAAACCACACACAGGCGCTATTATACATTAAGTATTTACACACTCGTTTTTTATAAATATTTACTCATCAATTCAGCTTTATTTATATTGAATCAACTAGATATCAGGGTTTTAGCATTCAGAAAACCCAAGTACAGCCGTGTCCATTATGCTTTTAAGTTTTGCTCAGAGGGAGGCATGGGATTGGTTGTTCAAAGTGTATATATATTCAAGACAATGTCCACTCCCATCTACGGAACCTGAGGAAGCCCAAGATAGGGCGAAACACGTTGTTCAAACCTCTGAGCTATTTTGGACTAGTGAGGCCACCGTCTTGGAGCAGGGCAGAGGAGCAAAGGACCATACCCGGACGCGGGTTGAGTGTACCTGCGCACCACGCGCCTTGGAAACAAACCTCCTGAGGACTGGTTGGCGTTTTAATTTCAGCCCCCTTGGTGTTAGACCTATGGGCTTTTTTTCCTGTTTTTATTAGTTTTATACGTTTTAATAAAGTTTACCTGCCACTTGGACTTTGTTTTAAAGTCTTTCTTTCACCTGGAGGATTTGCTACACTGCAGCATTGGGACAGAAAGAAAAGATACCATTCCACGTGGGGGCTCACACGTGGCCGTGTGAGTAGGATATTATTTTTATTTTTCCATTCCCTTAACCCCTATCTCCTATATTTTTATAGGAATATCCCCTGCATTTCCTTTGGATGTGGAGAGGATAGAGATACCCTCCTCAAGACTGCACTCACATTTGCCCGTGTGAGTGTTTGCAGTATTTTATTTCTGCATATTTATATCCCAGTTATCCCTTTCAATTAACTCTGAAATTGTATTGTCTCTTAAACATTTTGTGTTACAATTATTTCTGAGGGGACCTTCGCTTGTAACGGCAGCCGGATCCCTGAAGACCCCACCATCAAGACTAAAGAAGAAGTAAAGAAACCTGGTTTACAGAAGATACAGAAGGAAGAAGATAAAGAAAAGAAACCTCGATGTGTTAGCACTTACACAAAGCCGTGTAAGTGTTTTTGATATTATACACTTCATTATCAGCCCATTTAGGAACTTTGGGGAGCTACATCCCAGAGTTGTTAATATCTGTCAATTAATGTGCCTCTACCTGTGCTCCCCTTTTTTTCTCCTTTCTCGTCCCTGGAATCCCAGCCCATTTGGGAATGACTTTGCTGTTTGATTGTACTGTATACTGTAGTTCAAAAGTTATAGAAAAATGTTTTTACTCCAAAAAAAAAGTTAATTGTTTTAAATTATTTAATTGTTTAATATTTTAAATGCTTGGCCCTGTATAATCATTTATTTTTTATTTCTGTTTTGCATGTGCATGTCTAGAGCTGGGCAAAGATAAACTGCAGGAAATCCCTCCCCCTCCTCCAATACTGGCAGGTAAGACACAGTGCTTCAATCCCTAACTTGTTATAGTTATACAGTAGTTATACTGTATACAGTATAGAGTTCCAGTATATACTGTACAGTATACTGTAGTTATACAGTTATATTGTACAGTATATATATGTAGTTACTGTATAGTCCAATATAGTGATATACGCAATGCCTCAAATGCACTTTACTGCACTAATTTTTTCTTTTCAGAGCTGCAGCAGAACAGGAAGGGGGGGGGGGGCATGTGTAAAAGTATTGTGTATTCTGTGTATTCTGTAGCAACTGTCAGTAATTTACAAAAAAAACCCTCCCTCAATGACAAAAGAACTACTGCTGCGCCAGCCTTTATTCTAAAACTTCTCGGAGCTGTTGTCGTTGCATCTCCTGTATTCCATGCGCTACAAGTTTTGCAGCCCCCGTGTTCATGCTGCATTCACGCCGCCCAGCACCCACGATTGATCCGCGGTTGATCTGTTTAATTATAATGGTTTCGGATTTAATTGGGGGCAATTCTTTACGTAACCGCCAGATGGCAGATATTCATGATTGTGATGAATTCTAATGTGTACACTACTTGTGCTACAGTAATGTGTCGACATGCAGGTGTTTAAAAAAAACAGATACTGTATAAACCAAGTCTATCATATTGGTCCATTGTGAATTGACTTTGGTACTGAAAAAGTTACTGTATCAATTTAGGTGTTTCATAATAAAACCTCAATGCTCTGTGTCTTTTTTACATTCTTTCTCCTGCCCTTCACAATTGCCGACCGGACGCAATGAGTACACAGCAGTATGTGTGCAAAAGACCTGGCTGTACTTATGCATTTTTAATATGTTCTGCAATTAATGCAGCAAATGATAAAATGGCCACAGTTGCTGAAATCTATGAATATTTCATCGCAAAGTATGAGTTTTACAAATTTTCACCTGATGCTCGTGGGTGGAAGCAATAAGGAAAAAGTTAAGTAGCGATCCGTGTTTGTTTCGTATTGCCCCTGCACACAGAGGTAGAGGAGGGTATTGGTGTGTGATGCCAGATTTTTCCAGTATCTTTGATCATGGAGACTTCTAAAGGAGAAAGGTCAGGTTTAATCCAAATAAAATTTGTCAATCCCAGGCCAGCAATGTAATAGTGCCTGCACCAGCGCCAGCACCGGCTTACAATAACGGTCCGACCGTCAGTGAAAACCTGGTGACCGGCAACCCTTGCTATCTGTCCTCGCCAGGAAACCTGCAAAACTTCCAACCTGAGCCTTTTCACGTACAGATACCAGCAAGCTTGCATGTATCAAAAAGATTTCCAGCTTCATCCGCTGTCAACTACAGGTGTAGCAGGCCCGCTGTCAACTACACTGACGTCCACCTTTATTCTAAAGCGGCCGCCACCACAAAGTGCGGGCAGACGCGGCTGTCTCGTGGCTGTTTTCTGGTGCATGCCGCGCATCACAGTGGCGCCGGTCACACAGTGCCAGGGTTTCCCGGCATCCCCGGAGGCCCCGAATGTTAATGGGGTAAGGGGAAGATGCGGAGCAGCCAGGGGGAGCAAGGGGGAGCAGCTGGGGATCGCGAGGTGAGCAGATGCGATGCGCACGCGGGGAAGAAGATGCGCACGCGGGGAGGGGAAGGCGGCTGGCGCGCGGCTGGCGCACGGCCAAGTTCGGCGCCCAGCCGAAAACAATTCCGGGCAAACGTTATAATAAAGCTGGCCGCAGCAGTACGTGTATAATGAAGACTACAGGAGTGACAGTGGCTCATCACCACCCATTTTGCAAAGTCTATAATGAAGGTAAATACAGTATAATTTACTACACTAACTATCTGTATTACACTACCTTTATTACACTACCTGCAATTCAAGCTGCCATATTTTATTCTTCTTTTTAAATATCAGTACATTATGCACACAGACAAGTGATTAGTTACTACAGATCGGTCTGTTCTCGTGTAATCACTTGCTTTGCTCAAGTTTATTTAGTTCTATTATTTTATTCACAATTCTAGAAAATGTAGTCCAGCAATATGATTGGCTGAGCAGTTACTACAGTAGATACTGAACAATTGGTGGACATCTAGGCGCATGCGTGTTTGTCACATGGTACCTTGTTGAAACGCATATGCGTATCATCACATTCCCACCCCCCACTCACCTTGCACGCAGTCTTACTACAGTAACAAGACAATGGTAATGCAACCGCTTATCAACACCCCCTGCCCCCCAAGCTATTCATGAAAATTCTTGTAGCCTTCTTGAAGGAACCATTACAGTATGTGAAATGTTATACTTACTGTATGTTTTATAAAAGGTGACACAATGAAACAATTTTAAAAAATCAACTTTTTAAATAAAAATTGGAGTAAAGACATGCGCATAAATGTGATAACATGCTCGGGAAGATTAAACTAAGCCACAAAGCCACCATTACAAATGAATGGTTTGGGGGAGGTGTCTATAAGAAGTAGAAATACTTTAGCCTTGTGTGTGTGTTGGAGGCGGGAGGTGGAGAGGGCTGTATGCTGGATTATTAGTTCAAAGAAATATTTTCAACAGGTCATCATAATGTTTTGAACCCAAAAGCTACAGTAGTGATTGATTCTCAGAATAGCAAAAATTGTTATGTAAGCCCATGTCGAGAAACGAAAAAAAAGTTTTGTTTTTTTTCAGACTTGAAATTCACATTGACTGAGAAGTCATTCAGGCATGCGCCTAAATGTGAGGACACACATTTTGTTTCAACAAGGTTCCAATGAGACATACATGCATGCATATAAAATAAAACAGTTTGAAAAGAAGAATATGCCTAGCTAAAGTTGAAAATATTGAATAATAAATAATAAATATAGAATAAAAGATTTACATATTTATTTTTGGGGTTCTTAGAATTTAATTAAACATGCAAGTGTATTGTAATTATACTGCAAAATGCAATGTCAAACAGTAGTGTTGATTACAGAACAATGTAAAATGTTTTCTGTAAAGCTCACAATTACAGTATTCTATCCTAATCACTAAAAATTGCACTGTCACTACATTTTTGTCTACTAGGATTTTTTAAACAGATTCGCAATGCGCAAACAACGTTTAAAAAAAAGCGATATTAGAGGTCCATCCTTTCTTTCCATCCATCCCTCCTTTTGTCTTTTTCTGTTTGATGTCAAAGTTTATTTTCTGTGGAAAATAAAATATGCTATTATTTTCGATATTGTGTATGCGTCGTTACAGCAGTTCAAGCAATATCCCATATGCGTCTGTATGATGAGAACAAACTTCTGATAGGCTCTAGCTCTTCAGCCCGGCCCTCTCCCTAGCTGTCCAACAATTGTATCTACTGTAGTACTGTAACTACTCAGTCAATCATATTGCAGGACTACATTTTCAATAATTGTGCAATTGAATTAAATTAAATAACACTGAGCAAAGTGATTGATTACAGGAGAACGGACCGATCTGCAGCTTACTGTAGCTAATCACTTGTCTGTGTGGATATTGTATTGATGCACATAATGTAATGTATTGTTTTTAAAAAAAATTATATTTTTTTTTTTAAACGGCAGTTTGAACTTCAGCTTTAAACATTGTACTTACCGTCATTATAAACTTTGCCAAACTGGTGGAGATGAGCCACTGGCACTCCCATAGTCTGCATTATAGTTGACAGGTGATAGCTGGCCTGCTACACCTGTAGTTGACAGCTGATGAAGCTGGAAATATTTTTGGTACATGCAAGCTTGCTGGTATCTGCACGTGAAATCATGCTCAGGCTGGCAATTTTGCAGATTTTCTGGCGGGGACAAGTAGCAAGGATTGGCATTCACCTGGTTTTCACTGAAGGCCAGACCGTTATTGTAAGCCGGTGCTGGTTCTGTTGCCAGCGCTGTTACATTGCTGGATTGGGATTGACAAATCTTATATGGATTAAACCTGACATTTCTTCTTTTGAAATTGCCATGATCAAACATACTTTAAAAATCAGGGACAACACCCTAAAACCCGCTTGTATCTCCAGCAGGACGGGCAATGCGAAAACTAACACTAATCGCTACTTAAGGTTTTTTTATCGAACGCTTTCAACCACGAACGTCAGGTGAAAACTTGTAAAAATCAAAGTTCTAAATGAAAAAATCATATATTTCGGCAACAGTCGCCATGTTATCTGCTGTAGCATTAATTGCAGAACATATTAAAAAATGCATAACTACGGGGCATGGCCTGGACGCAGAGCGGGAAAGTCGCAGGGCACCTCTGCTCCTTCAAGGGTAATACATTAACAAATAGTAAGAACAGATCAAAGATTAAAAAGAAATTAAAAATCAACTCAACCAACTGAGCAAGACCTCCTGGTCGCAAAAAAGACTTCGCTATCATCCCAAGGGGTCGTTTAGGGCTCATAGGCACCGGAGATGATCTCCCCCCCTGCTCCAAATCTGTCAATGGCCGTCGGGACCGCGCAGCACACTTAAAAGAAAGAAAAGAACAGCGGAGTTTCGGGAGTCCGACGGGGATTGGACTGAGCGTAAGGACAGCTGCTGGAAACAGTGGAGCTTAAAAGCTCCAGCTAAAGATCAACAACCTCAAGGTAAGAAGGAGGCAGCCCTGTCATCAATGCTGTGGGCTCCGCTCCCTCCCGGCACACAATACAAAATAAATAAATAAACAATTGTACCGGGTTGGGAGCGCTGTCAAGCTGGGGAGGCTTCGCGGGGAGCTCCCTGTCCTGCTTGGTCGGAGCCTTGCCCTAGCGCAGCTGCCGGGCTGCGAGGGAGAAGAACTGGAGTGGCCATCTTGATTGGGCTCCTGCGGACACGAGAGGAGAGCCTCCTGCAGTGGGGTCCGTACCGCTCTGTTGGACAACCCCAGCGGGGACCAGCTCTGCGCCTAGACCACCCGAGAGGGCACCCCTTCCCCCCCCCCCAGTGATCGGGATCGGGGCGGCAACTGCGGGGCGTGGGACACCCAACAAGATGGCTGCCATCGCCCTGTAGAGAGAGGGGGGGCAGGAGAGTGGTGTCCGACCTGCCTGTGCTCTCGCTGGGGCACATGATCCTGCCTGCCCACACGGCTGATTGAACCTGCTCTGCTCTGAGAGGGAGGTGGAGCTTTTGCCCCTGGGCCCCACTCGCTGTCTGGGCCTGTGTGAGGGGGGGAGGCTGGCTGCAGCAGCTTGGAGGAGCAGACTCCCCTGGTTCTGCTGCTGGAGGGAGAATTCCTGAGAGAGGATCTAGTGGATAGCAGTCCTCATTCTGCCCTGAAGCAACACAATAAAGGCTTCTCTTACCTGACCCCCACCCCCGGAGAAAGAGGAGAAAACAGTAAGGAGAAGGAGAGGTGCCGTGCGTTCCAGCCTGCAACTCAGTTGTTTCCAGCCAGATCCAAAATGGCCGCCGCTGGCCAGAGTTAAAGGCACAGAACACACAAACAAATGCAGCAACTGAAAAATTGAAAAACAGGGCTCTGAGTTGCTTTCCAACACACTCTCTCCCCATCCTTATTCCTAATAATAAAAAAAATGTGAATGATCACGGTGCTTCAGGAATGAGGGGGCTTATGTCAATGTAAAAAGAAAAAACGAAACTTACATCACCCAAACAATATCAGCTTCAATTATATGTATCAAAACGACCAATAACAACAAATATGCCACCTACCAAACCCCCCCCAAAAAACCCACGGGAGGCCGCACTCTTCTTTAAAAAACCAAAGACAGAAACTAAAAATCAAGAAGCATCTATCGCAGGCGAAGACGCAGAGCCAGAACCAGACTCTGAAGAAGAGACAGATACCCCGCTTACTCATAAAGAAATGCTGCTGTTTGTCCAAGACATTAAAAGCTCCTTCCGCTCCGGATGCAGAGTTTTCGTCACAGTGTCAGAGAAGAAATAGCATCTATAGGAGACCGTATCGTGGACTTGGAGGAGAAAGTGGACACCACCGCCTCTGCCCAGGAGACCCATGCCCAAGAAATCCACGAATTTAAAACACAAGTTAAAACAATTTTTGAAAAATTGGAAGATACGGAAAACCGATCAAGACGCAATAATCTGCGGATCAGAGGGGTCCCGGAGGAAGTGGACAATGCTCAATTGAACGCATAACTCATCCAGCTCTTTGGGTCTTTGTTACCAGAAATGACGGAAGATAAACTCCAGATGGACAGAGCACATAGACTGCCTAGACCTAGAGGCCTGGACCCAAAAAAACCACGAGATGTGATTACACGTCTACATTACATTCATAGTAAAGAGGAGATAATACTGCACCGACACACTTTATTCGAGCAAATACCCAGTATGTACCTGGCAGATACCTGGAATGCGCCGCTCCTCACCTCTGACAAGCCCCGTTGCGTTTGCCTTCTCAGCCTGGGTTCATGCCTGGCTGACGGGCGGCTGATCTGTTAAATGATAATGATTAGGATTTAATAGGCTGCAATGCTTCGCGTGTCTACCAGATGGCATAAATTCATGAATTGTAATGCAGTATATATATATATACTGTGCAGTATTGCAGCCAGCGGGAATAAAATGCTTCAATCCCTGCCTGGAAAATAACCCAATGCACTCGGGCAGAAAACAGTCACAAACCTCAATACACCCGGGTATACCCGAATTCGTGGGACTAGCCAAGCTCGAATAAAGTGTGTCGCCAGTGTAAGAGCTGCTAGATCTACTCCAAGGATAGAACAAGACAACGTTCAGCTTCTCATTTTCCCAGATCTGGCTCAAATCACGTTGAACAAACGTAAAATGTTCGCACAGGTCACAAACACACTGCGAAATAACAAAATACGCTACCGTTGAGCTTTTCCGTGCAAGATAATATTTATCTACCAAGATAAAACACATATATTTCTCTCTCCAGAAGAAGACGAAGAGAAATTGAGAGCAATGGGTCTCCTTGAACCAGAGGAAATGGAGGCCTCCCAGCGGATTCAGCCCCCACTTAAACAACAGCGCCCAACATGGGTAAAGACCCCAACTCCATGAAGAGAAAATAACCAGCCCTCTTGAAATTTGGAGCTGATCACTCATTGAGTTTCCAGTTAATTCTACAGACTGACGGAATGTTGCTCGGAACATAAGGCATAGTTGAACTTGTCATTTACTCCAGATATGCTCTTTTTCTTGAACAGGAGTGGAGACACCTGGCGTCAATTTACTAACTTGAACTACTCTCAAAGACCAAGGCGATCTGGTTATCAAGAATCTCCCGAAGATAACTTCCCATACTGTGAAAGATTATAGTTTTAAAATACAGGCTACCAAGATGGTTGCTTTGGAAATGTTTTTTTTTTCCTCAAAATTGACTGTGTTTCTAAATGGACTGAAAGTCTCAAAGCACCTAGACACTGATAGACAGCCTAATCTAAGTTGAGTGTTTTGTGCAGTTGACACATGTTGGCCCAATTTGGGGTCGGTCCTTGGGGGCCGTCGGCGGTCCGTCTTCTGGGGGTGTCCCTGTTTCGGTGCGGGCGGGTCGGTCGGTGGCTCTGTCCTTGACTGGGTCGCTGGATGGGCTGCCTGTGTTGGGGGACAGCCAGCTGGTGGCTCTGGGGCCCGGTTTTGGACACCCCGGGCCTACTTCGAAACCGTTTCCTGGGTAAAAGTATGTCCTGGTCGCAGGTTTTCTATGTTATTTACCCCAGTTCTGTTCCCCCAATACTCTAAGTATAATTTTTGCACTGTTCCTTTTGTGCCTCTCTTCCCCTATAGACTAAATATAGATTTGAGATGGCCGAGCACTGGATGCCAGTCTAATCTACTCAATGTGAGAAAATTAAGGAAAGATAAGGTGATGTAAATAGTTACAATGTTTCATTTCCCCCTCATTTTTCTAAATCCGGATGTGTAAGACTACACATACAATCCACCCTGTTCTTTCCGGAGTGTTGCTTTTGATTTCTGAAGGTTTGGCTCCCAAACAAGGGAGCATTGTGGCATTAAGCCGTTGGGCTGCGGCCCGCCCCCCCAGGTTTGTGCATCCCGTGACTGCGATACACTCGCATCACGGGACCTGAAATGGTTGGTCCCCCCAAACATAGTTTGGAAACCGGGGTCCTCTTTTTATCCCACCCTACCTTGTCCACCCTCTCACCACACCCAGCTCTACAAGCATTTGTTACTGCAGAAAGTTAATATCTGTATCCCTCAAGATGTATGTTCACGATACAGACAGTTTACAATAGTTAAGATACTGATTCTTCTGTTATATATAAGTCATCATTCTGTTCACCTGTATCATAGACCTTTGAAGCATCACTATGCCGATTAATATAATTTCCCAAAACACCACGGGCCTCAATACCCCCCGTAAGAGACAAATAGCCCTTTCAGAGGCTAAAAGACTAGCAGGAGATAATATTTTGTTACAAGAAACACATCTGAAAAAGGAGGATCAATCACTGCTGTACAGTAGCGACTACCCTCTAATCTATCACTCATCATCCCATACAAAAAAAAATGGGATGGCTACACTTTTCCACAAAAATCTAAACTTCAAAGTAGACAAAATTAAAAATGATCCTGCTGGGAGAATTTTAATTGTTACAGGATTACTAGACTCTACCCATCTAACAATAGCTAACATATATGCCCCTAATGAAAATCAAGAATCCTTTTTCCGGGAGCTCACAAATTTAATAAACTCTGTCCAGAAAGGTTTTCTAATTCTTGCAGGGGATTTCAACGTAATCATGGACCCAAATTTAGATAAATTTTCCAGTCTTCCATCACCACAAAAGATAGCTCCCTCAACTCGTGGTCTCGTATCCATGACCAAGGATCTGATGGTACAGTAGTAGACTCCTGGAGATTAATGAACAATAAGGAAAAAGATTTTTCCTTCTTCTCTCATCCCCATAACAGTTATTCACGTATAGACTATATTTTAATTGACCAACAAGTTAGCGATATCATTTCCTCAGCAACAATTGTCCCCTCTGCTTGGTCAGACCACTCTACAATTATAACTAAACTGGGTGGCCTCACAACCAAAAACAAAACAAGGTTGTGGTCTTGAAATGAATCATTATTGTCGAACCCACAAAATCTCCAACAATTGGAACAGGAACTGGTCCAATATTTTGATATAAATAACACCCCGGACATTTCCCCTTTTACCCTTTGGGAGGCCCATAAATCTGTGCTTAGAGGTAAACTGATTGTTCTGGCTTCTCAGAAAAAGAAGGAAAAAGCGGAACACATTGTGACATTAACACAAAAGTTATCAGAACTAGAAAGTATCGATAAAGCAAACCCCTCCCGAAAAAACTATAGACAAATAATCTAAAGTTAGAGGGCAATTAAATCTTTTGTTAGTGAGAAACGCAGAGAGAGCTATACGATGGGCCCAACAGAAATACTACGAAAAAAGTAATAAGGCATATAAAATGCTGACACGTAAGCTAAAACAAAAGCAGGTTAAAGCAAAGATCCATAATATTTATACTAAAAATGGAAAGATATCTCATAGCCCCAAAGTTATAAGTGACGCTTTTAAGGAATATTATGCATCTCTTTACAATCTGCCTGGCCCAGTGGGAGAATCGGCTAAAAATAAAAAAGCGAAAAAAATTCAAAACTTTATAACTCAATGCCAGCTCCCCACGCTCAAACCAGAAGATATAATAAATCTTGAAAAAAATATAGAACCCCCTGAAATCTTGGAGGCTATCAAATCTTTGAAAAATGGGAAGGCCCCTGGTCCGGATGGATTTTCAAACCTTTACTACAAAAAATTCTCATAATTATACTCCTCCCACACTTAACCAAGATATTTAATGAGATGCTTTTAGGCCTCACCCCACCCAGAGATATACTACGAGCAACCATAGTCGTAATCCCAAAAGATGGAAAAGATCCCATGATGTGCTCTAGCTACAGACCTATATCTTTGTTAAATACAGATCTAAAATTATACGCAAAAATCTTGGCCACTAGATTAAACAATATTCTTCCAAGATTGATCCATCCAGACCAGTTTGGCTTTGTTTTGGGCAGGCAAGCTCTTGACAACACAAGGAGGACGGTGAACTTAATACATGTAGCAAAACAAACCACACGCTCATCATTATTACTTTCACTAGATGCTGAAAAAGCTTTTCATCGGCTGAATTGGCAGTTTATGAACGTCACACTCTCACAAATGGGATTTACTCCCAAAATCTTAAACAGCATAAACACGCTATACACGGCTCCGTCAGCCATAGTAAAAACAAATAACACCTTGTCTGACCCTTTCCCAATATCGAACGGAACCAGACAGGGGTGCCCACTGTCCCCTTGTTGTTTGCTTTGGCAATAGAACCATTTGCCTGCCAGATAAGAATGAACCCCAATATCACGGGTATCAATGTTGGACAGAAGGAATTTAAGATAGCTCTCTATGCGGATGACATACTACTGACGCTCTCAAATCCTCTCATCTCACTCCTCAACCTTTTCCAAGCTCTATCTGAGTTTGGCTCCCTCTCAGGATACAAAATTAACCACTCTAAATCTATGGCTCTTGGCTTGAACCTTCCCTAGGATATCGTAAAAGTACTTCAACTTAATTTTGACTTCAAGTGGAATCCGACCCACATTAAATATTTAGGGGTTCAAATAACAAAAGATTACTCATCCCTATATAAAATAAACTTTAAACCTCTATTCGACCAAGTTGCAAAGGACTTGTCCACCTGGAATCCATACATCATCTCTTGTTTCGGAAGGATCGCCACTATTAAAATGAACATCTTACCTAGAATACTGTACCTCTTCCAAACTCTCCCAGTAACGATTTGTCAGAAGGACCTAAATAATATTCAAAATAAAATTCTGAAATTTGTATGGCAAAATAGACGCCCTAGAGTCCGCAAAGATATCCTTTATAAATCAAAGTTAGAAGGAGGCTTAGCCCTTCCAAATCTACAAAAGTACTATAGAGCGGCACAACTAGGGCAACTAGTTAGTTGGCATTCAAACCCAACCGAAAAAAGATGGGTTGAACTAGAAGAATTGATCTGCTCCCCATGCAAAATTAAGACTCTCCTCTGGCTTAATAGAAAATCCAGACCAGCTGCGGTTTACACAAACCCGGTGCTATCTTTCGCATGTAATCTTTGGGACTCCCTTAAAGTTAGGTTCCAACTTACTGGTACCCCATCCCTCATGCAACCCCTGTTTTCAGATCCCTCCCTCCCTTTTTACACTAATAACCAACAATCTAACCTCTGGGTCCAAAAAGGACTACTAAGAGTTAATGATATTCTCATCAAAGGTAAAGTTCCTCCATTCACCTCATTACAAACGAGCCACGACATTCCCTCCTCTGAATTTTTCAGATTTCTCCAAGTTAGGCGCTATATCCAATCCATTTACAAGCCAAATCAACCACATGTGTTAATGTTATATGAAGACTGGTGTGTACGTCAGCCTCTTATGAAGGGCATTACTTCCAGGCTATACCATAGTTTGACTCCCGTCAAAAATAGCCAAACTCCTGATAAATATATGGTGTCCTGGGAGGAGGAGTTAAATACCAATCTGGACCTTGATGATTGGAAAGATGTTTGAGAAGCCGCCTCCAAAAATTCTTCCTGTGTGGTGATTAAGGAGAATATTTACAAGCTAATATTTAGATGGTACATGACTCCTACCAGGTTGAACTCTTTTGTATTGTATTGTATTGTATGTCTTTATTTATATAGCGCCATAAATGTACATAGCGCTTCACAGTAGTAATACATATCATATAAATAACAAATAATATAAAAAACAGATCATGGGAATAAGTGCTTCAGACATACTGTAAAAGTAACATTAAGGAAGGAGTCCCTGCTCCGAGGAGCTTACAATCAAATTGGTAGGTAGGGAGAACGTACAGAGACAATAGGAGGGAAGTGCGTCTGCAGGGGGCCAAGCTTTATGTGTCAGGTGTCCATGATTATCCAGTGCTACTCAAATGCTTCTTTAAGCAGATGTGTCTTAAGGTGAGTCTTAAAGGTGGATAGCGAGGGGGCTAGTAGGGTATTGAGGGGAAGGGCATTCCATAGGTGTGGGGCAGAAAGTGAGAAAGGTTTAAGGCGGGAGAGAGCTTTAGATACAAAGGGGGTAGAAAGAAGACATCCTTGAGAAGAACGCAAGAGTCGGGATGGTGCATAGCAAGAAATTAGGGCTGAGATGTAAGGAGGGGCAGTAAAATGTAAAGCTTTAAAAGTGACCAGGAGAATTGAGTGTGAGATACGTGATTTAATCGGAAGCCAGGAGAGGGATTTAAGGAGGAGAGATGCGGAGACAGATTTAGGAAAGAGTAGAGTGATTCTGGCAGCAGCGTTTAGGATAGATTGTAGGGGAGACAGGTGAGAGGTAGGAAGGCTGGACAGCAGGAGGTTGCAGTAATCGAGACATGAGAGAATGAGGGCCTGAGTCAGAGTTTTAGCAGTTGAGTAATAGAGGAAAGGGCGTATCTTTGTGATATTGCAGAGGAAATAGCGACAAGTTTTAGAAACGTTTTGAATATGAGAGGAGAATGAGAGTGTGGAATCAAGTGTAACCCCTAGGCAGCGTGCGTGGGCTACTGGGTGAATGATCGTATTTCCAATAGCAATGTGGAAGGAGGTAGTAGGGCCAGGTTTGGGAGGAAGTATAAGGAGCTCTGTTTTTGCCATGTTAAGTTTCAGTCGGCGGATGGCCATCCAGGATGATATTTCAGAGAGGCATTCAGAAACTTTGGTCTGTATAGCAGGTGTAAGGTCAGGGGTTGAAAGGTAAATTTGTGTGTCGTCAGCATAGAGGTGATATTTAAACCCAAAAGATGTGATTAGGTCACCTAGAGAGAGTGTGTAGAGAGAAAAGAGAAGGAGTCCCAGGACAGAGCCCTGGGGTACCCCCACAGAGAGATCAATAGAGGAGGAGGAGGTGTTAGCAAAAGAGACACTGAAGGTACGATGGGAGAGGTAAGAGGAGATACAGGATAAAGCTTTGTTCCGAATACCAAGAGTATGGAGAATGTGAAGGAGAAGAGGGTGGTCCACGGTGTCGAATGCTGCAGAGAGGTCGAGTAATATGAGCAGAGTGTAATGACCTCTGTCTTTGGCAGCATGGAGGTCGTCAGTTATTTTAGTGAGGGCTGTTTCAGTAGAGTGAGCAGTGCGGAAGCCAGATTTTCGAGGGTCATGGACAGAATAGGTGTTGAGAAAGTGTAGCAATCGAGAGAATACAAGACATTCAAGGAGTTTGGAGGCAAAAGGCAGGAGGGAGACAGGTCTATAGTTAGAAGGACAGGTAGGGTCAAGCTTGCTGTTTTTGAGTAATGGTATGACTGTTGCATGCTTGAAGGATGATGGAAAGGTACCAGAGTAGAGGGAAGAGTTAAAGATCTGTGTGAGCATAGGGATTATAGAAGGAGCAAGAGGTTTTAGGAGATTGGAGGGAATAGGATCAAGAGGGCACGTGGTAGAGGGAGAAGAGGAGATCAGCAGTGACACATCCTTCTCCGAGATAGCGGAAAAAGAGTCAAGAAAGGCAGGAGGAGAGTTGGGAAGCATTGTGGGATGGGAGGAGGCAACAGATGGGATGTTCTGCCGTATGGACTCCACCTTTTCCTTAAAAAAGTCAGCAAAGTCCTGAGATGAGATGGAGGAAGAAGAGGAGGCAGCTGAGGTTGGTCTGACTAGAGAGTCAAAGACATAAAAGAGACGGCGTGCGTTAGACTTGTGTGTGTTGATTAGTGATGAAAAGTAGGTTTGTTAAGCTTGAGAGGGGGCAGAGTTGAAACAGGATAGCATAAATTTGTAGTGAATGAAGTCTGCGAGCGTATGAGAATTCCTCCAGAGGCGTTCAGAGGAACGAGTGGAGGAACGCAGCATGCGTGTGTGGGAGTTTATCCAGGGTCTGGGGTTAGAAGGGCGAGGACGGAAGAGAGAAAGCGGGGCATGAAGATCAAGAGAGGAAGATAAGGCAGAGTTGTAGTTCCTGACCAGGTTGTCAGGGTCTGAAGCAGAAGTGAGAGAGGAGAGGGAGGAGCGTAAAGTGGAATCAAGAGCTGGTAGGTTAATAGAGCGCAGGTTTCTGCAAAAACGAGGGCGAGATGGAGATGGAGATGGAGAGAAGCGAGAGAGAGAAAATGAGATAAGGTGATGGTCAGAGAGAGGAAAAGGGGAGATGGAGAAGTCGGAGAGAGAGAAGTTTTTAGTGAAAACCAGGCCTAAGTAGTGGCCATCCTTGTGGGTGCTGGCTGCAGTCCATTGTTGAAGGCCAAAAGAAGAGGTTAGAGACAGAAAGCTGGAAGCCCAAGGGAGAGAGGGGTCATCAATGTTGCAATTGAAGTCCCCAAGGAGAAGAACAGGGGAGTCTGAGGAGAGAAAGAAAGAGAGCCAGGATTCAAAGTGAGAGAGAAAGGCAGAAGGGGGATGAGTAGAGGAAGGTGGGCGATAGATGACCGCCACATGGACTGGGAGAGGAGAGAAGATCTGGACTGTGTGAACCTCAAAGGAGGGAAAAGCAAGAGAGGGGGGAATAGGAACTGTTCGTTAGCGGCAGAGAGAGGAGAGCAGGAGCCCCACGCCTCCACCCCACCTCCCAGGTGTCTTTCCTTTATGTTGGCGTGGTTGTGGCTAAATGGGGAATATACTGCAAATATTCTGGTCGTGTCCAAAAATTCAGCAAACATGGAGGGAAGTGTTTGCTTTAATACACAGGGTTTTGGGCATCACTGTCCCCCAGGACCCAATATATATAGTATTGGGAAAGCCAATGGCCAATTGTAACAAAAAAGAAATTAAAGTTATCTCCCAAATTCTAAATGCTACTACTGTAGGATATTGTTCACCAGGGTGATGCTAAATCATTGGTATTCCAAGGTATTGATAGAGTTATTTCCACCAACAGAGGGGGAGATTGGAACAAAAAACTCCTAAAAAAGCAATCAAGGTGGATCTTTACATTATCCACTCTGACTCCAGGAGGCTTAAATGAAGGGTTTTTATACACCCCATTTTTGTAAACAATATCCTGCATGTGTCGAATTTTGTAAGGATAGTTCCTTTCACTCTGAATGGATGTCTTATACTTGGATACCCATCTGTATGTGGTTATCACTTCATAGAGCATTAGCTGTGTATTATTAATCATACTATTCCTACTCCCCTTGACAAGGTCTTTAGAGGCACATTTCCTAGTAGGTATAAATTAAATACACAGGGAGAATTTCATCCATGGTTTATTAACCCCACCAATACACTCTGGTTATGTAACATTGTTTACATCTTAACTACAGCATACTTACCTCACACCACTGACCATTAGGTCACTTGAGATATAGCACCCTGTGAAATCATATGTATATACATATGTACATGTGTCACTTTGAGACACAGGCTTTTGAATACTGTGGTTAACACTTCTGCACCTTTTTTAATTAACTATTCATAGCAGGTAGGAGTTTCTGACCTTAAGTTCGGTCAGGCTCTTAGCGAACGGCTCAGGAGTATTATAAATTACATAACCTGCGAATCCATCCAATTGGAAGTCATTTCCATTCATTACCAGCTCCCGCCCCTATACACGGGGAGGAGTGCCAGTGTATCAAGCAGCGCGATTGGCTATCTGGGAGAACCTATCAGAGGAGCCTCACAATTTGCTATTACAGCAAAGGAAGACAGCTCCCGCCCCTATGCATAGGGGGGAGCGTCAGTGCATCAAGCCGCGTGATAGGCCGGCTGGTAGAACCAATCAGGAGAGTCCTGCCATTTGCTGCTATAGCAACTGGAACCAATAAAAACTAAGCAAGACCACTTGGAACCCGCCCCCGATAAAGCCAGTTACGGTGAAACGTACGTAGGGTACGTCTAACATCACCGTCACGTGACGTCGGCTCATCGGTGAGGTGTTGGCTATACACTGTCTGAGTGCTTCGTAGACTGCCTCCGTGGGCAGCAAGAACACTCAGACTCTATGGCTGATCTCTCCTATATCTGCAGTGAGTGTGGCTGGTCTTACAATAGACTGGTCGATATTATATCAGAGCTTATAGTAAAGTATATTGATATACTGAGTGAGGTGTGTAGTGGCTATTTGAACTCAGCCATCCTTGTATACAGCCTCACTTTTCATCTAGCTGACAAGCACATTCAACTTCTTTCACCCCATCTTATTGCAATGGTCATAGGGGCTTAGAGATATACTTATACTTACCTTGGTATAGAGATCACCCACATTTTAGGGTTCATTAAGATTTACTAAACAGGTATTTATATATAATTACACCTCCATTAAACACCCTACCACACCTCTCTGTCTTTGAATTACTATTTGTTTGTTTTTTGTATGTGGTTTCTCCAAACAATTTATTTTAATCAGTTTATAATAAAATTTAATTTTTAATTAGGGTGCACTTTCCTTAGTGCCACACTAAAGGGATTCTATCTTTCCTCTCACTTACTTTTTTACCTGACACTTGACGCAATGATCCTCAACAGCCAGCAAATCCATATTCTTCTTTCTTCTTTATCTTCATCTGTACCTTCACCTATCCATTGTAATCCATTGTAATTTATAGGGGGCAGACGATGACCTGTCAGCCTCTTAAGGTCAAATGAGATGGGATGGGCCTTATATAAATTCTGTGATGTCCCATTTGAGTGTCAGATGGTATAGCTCCAATCCTATTGGATGCTGTACCATGTTACAGGGTTCGTCTTTTTTATTTTAAGGATGTGATGTCATTTTCAAGGTAGGTACATCCAACAAAATGCCTGCCAACACATGGTACTGGAACTAATCAGTTTGAGTTGAGGCATCGGAATAACAGAGAAGCCGTCTGTGTAGCTCAAAGGTAAACAGCCCTATTGCTGTGAGCTTGTGATGCTGAATTTACGAGAATGGGAGTTAATGGATGGGAGAGAGTTGGTGAGAAAAACACTGCTAGCACCATGAAGGCTCAATGAGGCTCGGTTGCAAAAGCACAGTGTATGGGGAGTGGTGTTGGAGTAGCCAGTTACTCACGATCAATGCCGTCCCTCGCTGCTCTCTCTCTCCCAGCGTCCGGTATCCTCGGGGGGATGATGACGTCACTCTGCGGCGCGGCCCGATCACAGGATCACAGCAGAGTAAATACATATGTACATGTGTCACTTTGAGACACAGGCTTTTGAATACTGTGGTTAACACTTCTGCACCTTTTTTAATTAACTATTCATAGCAGGTAGGAGTTTCTGACCTTAAGTTCGGTCAGGCTCTTAGCGAACGGCTCAGGAGTATTATAAATTACATAACCTGCGAATCCATCCAATTGGAAGTCATTTCCATTCATTACCAGCTCCCGCCCCTATACACGGGGAGGAGTGCCAGTGTATCAAGCAGCGCGATTGGCTATCCGGGAGAACCTATCAGAGGAGCCTCACAATTTGCTATTACAGCAAAGGAAGACAGCTCCCGCCCCTATGCATAGGGGGGAGCGTCAGTGCATCAAGCCGCGTGATAGGCCGGCTGGTAGAACCAATCAGGAGAGTCCTGCCATTTGCTGCTATAGCAACTGGAACCAATAAAAACTAAGCAAGACCACTTGGAACCCGCCCCCGATAAAGCCAGTTACGGTGAAACGTACGTAGGGTACGTCTGACATCACCGTCACGTGACGTCGGCTCATCGGTGAGGTGTGGGCTATACACTGTCTGAGTGCTTCGTAGACTGTCTCCGTGGGCAGCAAGAACACTCAGACTCTACGGCTGATCTCTCCTATATCTGCAGTGAGTGTGGCTGGTCTTACAATAGACTGGTCGATATTATATCAGAGCTTATAGTAAAGTATATTGATATACTGAGTGAGCTGTGTAGTGGCTATTTGAACTCAGCCATCCTTGTATACAGCCTCACTTTTCATCTAGCTGACAAGCACATTCAACTTCTTTCACCCCATCTTATTGCAATGGTCATAGGGGCTTAGAGATATACTTATACTTACCTTGGTATAGAGATCACCGACATTTTAGGGTTCATTAAGATTTACTAAACAGGTATTTATATATAATTACACCTCCATTAAACACCCTACCACACCTCTCCGTCTTTGAATTACTATTTGTTTGTTTTTTGTATGTGGTTTCTCCAAACAATTTATTTTAATCAGTTTATAATAAAATGTAATTTTTAATTAGGGTGCACTTTCCTTAGTGCCACACAAAAGGGATTCTATCTTTCCTCTCACTTACTGTTAATCTATTCCCTGTGAGCACCACCCTTTCAGCAATTGTTTGGATCAATTTCCCTCTTTTTGCTTGAGCAGAGTAAATTCTGCAGCTTTCATCTGCGTGCAGATCTCCTTGTTTGTTAGGTTTAAAAAAAGGAATTATTTATTTAAACTACATGAAGGGAATACTCAAGACAACGAAAATGAGAAACCTCCTCCCATGCGTTTCGGGCACGGACTGCCCTTTGGCAGTCCGTGCCCGAAACGCGCGGGAGGAGGTTTCTCATTCTCGTTGTCTTGAGTGTTCCCTTCATGTTGTTTAAATCAATAATTCCTGTTTTTAAACCTACCTGGTGAGTCCCTGTCCTCTCGAGTGGCTGCAGCATCGATCTCTTCTTTTTCTACTGTTCCTGTGATCGGGCCGCGCCGCGGAGTGACGTCATCATCCCCCCGAGGATACCGGACGCTGGGAGAGAGAGAGCAGCGAGGGACGGCATTGATCGTGAGTAACTGGCTACTCCAACACCACTCCCCATACACTGTACTTTTGCAACCGAGCCTCATTGAGCCTTCATGGTGCTAGCAGTGTTTTTCTCACCAACTCTCTCCCATCCATTAACTCCCATTCTCGTAAATTCAGCATCACAAGCTCACAGCAATAGGGCTGTTTAACTTTGAGCTACAGAGACGGCTTCTCTGTTATTCCGATGCCTCAACTCAAACTGATTAGTTCCAGTACCATGTGTTGGCAGGCATTTTGTTGGATGTACCTACCTTGAAAATGACATCACATCCTTAAAATAAAAAAGACGAACCCTGTAACATGGTACAGCATCCAATAGGATTGGAGCTATACCATCTGACACTCAAATGGGACATCACAGAATTTATATAAGGCCCATCCCATCTCATTTGACCTTAAGAGGCTGACAGGTCATCGTCTGCCCCCTATAAATTACAATGGATTACAATGGATAGGTGAAGGTACAGATGAAGATAAAGAAGAAAGAAGAATATGGATTTGCTGGCTGTTGAGGATCATTGCGTCAAGTGTCAGGAGGTTCCTGCTGTTGCTGTTAGACTCAGCTGGTGAAGATGTCAAAAGTAAGAAAAACATTGTTTGTATTTTATTTTCAGTAGGTATTTTTGATTCTTGTTATTTTATTGTATTTTTTGATGCATAGGGGGCTATGCACTAAGCTCAATGGCTTTGCGTTCTGATTTTGCAAAAAAGCAGGTTCGTTAAAAAGTGATAGCAAGAAAGTTTGTAAGAATGCTCAAATACCCTGCTCAAATGACATCATTCTGTCCCAAAACATAGAGAGGTGTATGCCATAAAGTGAGTAAGTCTTATAAAAGGTATAAAGCCTTGATCCCTGAAAATTGACAGTGAATGAGTGACCCACCATGGACAATTTCAATGGGGGCTAATGGGGCATAATAGCCCAGTACTCACGGACACCTCTTGTAGTGGATGATGTGCTGCTGCTGATAGATTCAGAGAAAAACGAAACGAAAACGAAAGAAGAGAGCACCATCGATGACTGGAGTCAGGAGGGGATCCAAATAACAATTTATTTATTGGAGTAAAGCACAGGAAACACCTCCTACGCGTTTCGAACAAAAGCTCTTTATCAAGGAGTAAAAAACTACTGCAGACACACATCTTTAAATACCCATCTGATCTGTCTCCATTTCGCGCCAAAGGCACGAAAACAAAGGCAGCTACAGGTCAGCTCCAAAGAGGAAGAAGTTTTAACTAATTCTAATAATGTTATTAATCTCTCTGGTACTGAACTCTCCTCCACTGAGATTGCTCTTTTGGACAAGGGTTTGAAATTTTCACCCACAATGGATTTTGATCTTTTTGGCACGACAATAGATGTGTTTAAGTTTGTAAGGAAGTTATCTTTAAAAATGTTTTTCGATAAATTTGGTAAACTTGAGGATAGAATGGATTCTGAGTCAAGAGTGCGTGATGAGGGTCCGCCATCCCATTTGGGGGATGGCGCCCCCTCATCGCGCACCACCTCAACCACTTCAGGAGAGTTAAATACCTTTACAGAATTATGTGTCATCAAGGATATGGAGGACCTTTTGTTAGAACAATCTGTTTCTCCACAGGATCCCCACATTCCTATATTATCCCAATGGGTCTCAAAAAGAATTCTATCTTTTACCCGACTCACACAAAGGGCTATTTTCTCACCATGTTTGAGAATTTAGTCATTAGGGACCTTCGACTCTTATCTCAAGGGTTTTCTTTTTCTCGTTTTGATGGTGACAATCTTAGCAGGGAAGAAAGAGTAGCGTTAAAAAGTCTCCAAAACAATTCTTCACTAATTATAAAAAGTGCAGACAAGGGGGGGTGCAGTGGTAGTACAGAATCGTGAGGATTATCTTAAAGAGGCTCTTCGGCAATTAGAAGATCCTATGTCATATTCTGTACTGCCTACTGACCCAACTTTGGAATTTATGAAGGTCCTTAATGAACTTGTGGAATTGGGGGTATATACAGAGGTTTTGTCAAAAATAGAAGTTGACTTCATTATTAACCCTTACCCCATCATACCCATCTTCCACCATCTCCCAAAGATCCATAAGACATTGGTCGACCCTCCTGGTAGGCCAATAGTCTCCAGTATTGGAACTTTGGGAGATGGTCTTTCTAGGTATATCAATAGTTACCTACAACCTTTGGAAAGAACTTTACCATCATATATTTTGGATTCTGGCGACCTTATGGGTAAACTTATTGGTGTGCCTTGGTGTAGTGATTATTTATGGGTCACATTAGATGTGGTCTCCTTATATTCCGTCATTCATCATGATCACGGTTTGGCAGCTGTCCGCCATTTTGTGGAGGATCCAGGAACTTCAATATTTCAGTCAGAAGCTATTTCTTTTCTTCTCACCCACAATTTCTTCACTTTTCAGCACAAGTTTTATTTACAATTGATTGGCACAGCTATGGGCACGAGTTTTGCACCATCTTACGCTAATCTTTTCATGGGGTGGTGGGAATCACAACACATTTTTTCCAGAAGTAACACCTTTCGTAAGAATATTATTTTTTTCAAAAGATTTATTGACGATCTCCTAATTATTTGGAAGGGTGACCTCACCACACTTAATTCTTTCGTTCACTATTTAAATCACAATACTTATAATTTATCCGCTAAGGCAATGAAGGGGTTAAGGCACATTAGCATGTTTATTGGGGACAATTGCCCCCAATAAACATAGCAATATACAACGCACATCCCCCCGCCGCCTAACACATACAGTACTGTATTAGGCAAAATTACTATTATTCACATATGGATAATAATGCATTTGCCCATTTTAAATACATATAAATTACAATAAATACAGTCAATATATATTACACTTACCTTTTACAGGCACCCACGATGAAGGTCGTCTTCATCCTCATCTTCATCCTGCCCATACCCCCTCCGATGCTGCAAAACATACACAAGAATAAAAACATCCAATGTAATGTCCCCTAACCCCTTAATTACTATAGCGGTTATTAACCGCTACAGTCATTAAGGGGTTAACCCACCCTCACCCACCACTCGGGAGGCCTACATACCCTCCCCCATTAACCCCCACCCTGTGAGGCCTAACCACCCTTACCCACTACCCAGCCGGGAGGCCTACCCACATACCTTTGGGACCAATACCCCCTTCCCATCACCCCAGGTACCCACAATAAAAACAATACACTGCCCCACAATAAACATCATTCTATTTATTAAATACATAACCCACCCCCCGTGCCCCCCCATAAATACATGATTTATTCTTTTACATACAAGGTTCATACCCCAGGCCCACGGGAGACCCCGGTGGGCCTGACAGGTCACCTCACAGACCTACAAGTTGCCAGCAACATGTTTCACACAGGTTCTAGAGGCCTGTTTGTGGGTCCCGCCAGGCGCCATGGCCCACCAGGTGGTCTCCGCGGGTCACCGTGGGCCACAATTGGGTCCCCACGGTAGGCCCGCGGATGTCTGGGAGCCCCGGGTCAGACCCACAGGTGTCTGAGGGGCCTCGGGTGGTTCCCACAGGGGTCTTGGGACCCACGGGTGGTCACTACGGGTCCGCGGTGCCCTCACAGATGTGTGGCCACCGGTTCTTCCCCGCAGGTGTCATCCCGTGGACAATGCAGCCTGGTACCCGTGAGAAGCCCAAGGATACCTCAGGTGGTCTCAAGAGGTCTGTCGCAGACCAAAGGAACGTGTATAAAAAGGTATGTAAAAAAAAAAATCTGACCTATACATTCAATACATCAATCCCCCCCCCCACAACACATACAGTACAATAATGTGCCAAATAACTATTATCCAGATATGGATAATAGATTATTTGCCCATTATTAAACACATTAACTAGCATAATAACATAAATAAAGTTCTACTGACCTCATCAATAAGAAGCCCTCGTCGCCAGCAAAATCCTTGTCCTCTGTTGCCAACAAAATACATAGCCAATACATTGCAATTACATTCAGATATCAATTAACCCCTTAATCACCTTATCAGATAATAACCGCAAATGTAATTAAGGGGTTAAGCCACCCTGGCCCGATACCCACCCTTCACCCATTCATTTGTACAGTGGCTTCATCATGCAACTATATATATACACACATATATATATATATATTTTATATACAACAAAAAGCAGCAGCCAGCACTCCAAGCAACAAATGTAAAGTCAAGGTGCATGCTCCATACAAATCAATATAGAAACCCTGTCTTCCCATAAGAGAAGGCACAAAAGCAGCAATACTCAGATATAGCAAAAAGACATGTATTAGCAGTGACAAAACAGTACACTATAAAAACAACGTTTCGGAGTTGGGATGTATTTCCCACGCTCTGATTGGCTACCGTACCATGTGAGGCCGGCCATCTTTCTTTTCATGAAGTCATCTTAAAGGCAATTGAAGCACAGCCATTCTGATTGGTCCACCTGCGGGGAGCACTGCTGACCTGTATGGACCACCCGTGGGTCACCAGACCCCCGTGGGAACCACCCGAGGCCCCTCAGACACCTGTGGGTCTGACCCGGGGCCCCCAGACATCCACGGGCCTACCGTGGGGACCCAATTGTGGCCCACGGTGACCCACGGAGACCACCTGGTGGGCCATGGCGCCTGGCGGGACCCACCAACAGGCCTCCAGAACCTGTGTGAAACAAGTTGCTGGTAACCTGTAGGTCTGTGAGGTGACCCGTCAGGCCCACCGGGGACTCACGTGGGCCTGGTGTATGAACCCTGTATGTAAAAGAATAAATCATGTATTTATGGGGGGGCACAGGGGGTGGGTTATGTATTTAATAAATAGAATGATGTTTATTGTGGGGCAGTGTATTGTTTTTATTGTGGGTACTGGGGGTGGGGGAGGGTTTTTTGGCCCTAAGGGTATGTGGGTAGGCCTCCCGGCTGGGTAGTGGGTGAGGGTGGTTAGGCCTCACGGGGTGAGGGGTTAGTGGGGGAGGGTATGTAGGCCTCCCGAGTGGTGGGTGAGGGTGGGGTAACCCCTTAATGACTATAGCGGTGAATAACTGCTATGGTGATTAAGGGGTTAGGGGACATTACAGTGGATGTTTTTATTCTTGTGTGTGTTTTGCAGCATCGGAGGGGGCATGGACAGGATGAAGATGAGGATGAAGACGACCTTCATCGTGGGTGCCTGTAAAAGGTATGTGTAATGTATATTGACTGTATTGATTGTAATTTATATGTATTTAAAATGGGCAAATGCATTATTATCCATATGTGGATAATAGTAATTTTGCCCATTACTGTATTGTATGTGTTAGGTGGGTGTATTTAATTATAAATATTGTTTATTATTTTTTGAGGATATAAGAGAGAAAGGACCCAATGTAGCACTCAGGTTCACACTCTGGGGATTAGTGATTGAATTAAAAACATAATCTTTATTAAACAACAATTATAAAATATTAGTCCAACGACGTACTGAAGGTGAGTTGATCCTAAATATAGGAAGCCATATTGGCTCTGGATCAAAATAATTAATATGTGCCAGACGGTTTTAATAAACCACTGGTACTGTTGCGACACAGTGATCCTAATGCGAACATGTGTAATAGGTGATTAGAACAGGTGTCACCGGGTAAGTACTGAGATTGCAGGTCACAGTGTTATATTATATCTGTGATAGATGTGACCCAACTGATGAACATATAAACAAATATACTATGTACATCAGTGTTGGTATTGCTTATTCAGCTACGCTTCTCTATGATAATATGTGTGCCCCTATCAGTGACACATGACCTAAGGTAACCCTCTGGATATTGTACTCCTGGGGTGTGTGGACCTATATTAACCTGCGTGGCTATAGTCAGAGAATAATGTCCTGACTAATGTTGTAACATTAGGTCAGTATCCCAGTGTGGGAGACACTGATAGTAGGGGCAAGTTGGTAACTCTTTAATAAATAAATAAACAGAGAGCTGCGTGATGGTAGAAGCTGAAGGGAACCTCACAGATGTACAGCAGCACACCAACACGTCAGAGCAGCTATGGTGTACTGCAGGTGAGGTTGCTCAATACTTTAATTCCAGAACACTATCCCTAAAACCACCTTAAAGAGGCTAACAGTGACCGTCGGGGCACTTATAGCCTATGTACAGCTGCACTCGCAGACTACCGCATTAGCTCGCGGTTACAAGGATACATGCGGAGGCAGTCCTGATCTGCACGTGCATGTGTATACAGAGAGCCGACGTGCGCGTTTCGCGAGGGGCTTTTTCAAGGCAAATAGTTAGTATCGTTGAGGATACCCTGCAGGTAGGCAGGTATATATAGGGCCCCCAGTGATGACGTCATAAGTTAACCCCTGGTGTGCCAAGGTATGTTTGGTCCTGAGATAAAGCACAGTAAGTATACCAATGTTTTTAACTACATATCCAGCACACTAATGATACATAATAAAGATCTGACTCAATTTTGTGTTGTTCTTGCCTGATTGTCAGAAGCTTGCAGACTGAAGTGATAATACACTTCAGATCTGCTACAGGGATAGTGGAGATGATGTCCAAAATGATCACGTACATGTATGCACTATATTATACTGTCAGGGTCCAGAGAAGCCCTGTTATATAGAGTGATATCACCACTCTAAGGTGGTGATGGTCTGTGTACAGGATTGGGGAACTGCCTGTTTTAACTGTCATGGCTATAAAGGTTGGTATATATGCATGTGCAGATGGTGATGTTACGGAGCTATATATACGGTGAGTATGAACAGACAAAATTTCAGATAATGTCGGGATTGAGAAGTACATCCTGCCTATAAGAATGGGGTGTATAGAAACCCCTCATTCAGGCCTCTAGGTGCCAATGTCCCCAAAGTGTATATCCATTTGGCTTCTATTTGAAGGAGAACTTTGTCCCAATCTCCTTTCCGCACACCTTTAGTTGGATGGTCAATCCCACAAAAGGTGACGGCCTTGAGATCTCCGCCATGACATTGATTAACGTGTCTTGACAGGGGTTTATCCATCTTATTCCTCACGGTGCCTATGTGTTCAAGTACCCTCTGTTTGAGACATCTGCTTGTTTTACCCACGTAGATTTTGCCACAGACACATTTGCCTTGGTATATGACACCTGTGCTGAGGCAATTGATGAAACTGCGTATGGGATACGTTTTGGTGTCATTCCAGTTTCCGAATTGTTTTGTGGTGTTCATGTACTGGCATGCCTTGCATCGCTGGCATCTATATGATCCAGTGGGTTTTGGTGGTATCCATGTTCTTGGTTTTTCCTCCTCATAATGACTATGGACCAACAGGTCTCGCAAGTTCTTAGCTCGTCTGCTGGTCATGGATGGACGATCTTTGGTGACACCTTTAAGGAGATCGTCTGCTCTTAAAATGTGCCAATGTCTCTCCAGAATGGCCCTTGCCACGGTTGAATGTGCCTATAAAGCGGATCACTTTGTCAGGTAGGCTAGGTGGTTTATCCTTGATAAGGGATTGGCGTGAGGTAAATTTAGCTCTCTTGTAAGCCTTTTTTATAGTTTTCCGGCTATACCTTCTATCCACGAAGCGTTGCATCATTGTTTTTCATACTCCTGATTGGTGCTACAGTTCCTTTTGAGTCGAAGGAACTTGCCTGTCGGGATGCCATTAACCTGAGCCTTTGGGTGGTGACTACTGGCTTCTAACAGGTTATTTGTAGCTGTTGTTTTACGGTATATGGTTGTATGAAGGAAACCCTCATTCCCCCTAGAAATTTGCAGATCCAGGAAACACATAGTGTCCTTGCTGTATTCTAGTGTAAGGTGGAGGTTGAACACGTTTGTGAAGCATAGCTGAATAAGCAATACCAACACTGATGTACATAGCATACATAGTATATTTGTATAGTATATTTGTTTATATGTTCATCAGTTGGGTCACATCTATCACAGATATAATATAACACTGTGACCTGCAATCTCAGTACTTACCCGGACACACCTGTTCTAATCACCTATTACACAGGTTCGCATTAGGATCACTGTGTCGCAACAGTACCAGTGGTTTATTAAAACCGTCTGGCACATATTAATTATTTTGATCCAGAGCCAATATGGCTTCCTATATTTAGGATCAACTCACCTTCAGTACGTCGTTGGACTAATATTTTATAATTGTTGTTTAATAAAGATTATGTTTTTAATTAAATCACTAATCCCCAGAGTTTGAACCTGAGTGCTACATTGGGTCCTTTCTCTCTTATATCCACTACAGTTTACACCCTAAGCACCGTTTATAGTATCATCTCACTAAGGCTGCAGCAGGGGTTCCCCTACTGTCTTTATTATTTTTTGAGGCGCAGGGACCCCGGGACACCCACGCGACCCTTGGGACCCCCGCCGGCCTGTTGTATGGGTTTTGCGCATGCAAAAATGAAAAGCAATAATTTTTTCTAAGTCAAACTTTTTTTGCGTCTATTCTGACCTGACGTGTTCTGATCAACGCAACTTTCACGTACGCTAATTTTGCGTTGCTTAACGCTTAAGGTCAGAATGTAACGCTAACAGGGTTACGAACGAGCAAAGTTGGACTTAGAAAAAATTCCTGAAAAAAGTCAATTTTAGAGCGCTAAGTGCCTGTTTACGTTGCTTAGTGCATCGGGTTGAGCGCAACATCACGATCTAAGAGCACTTTGCGCTTTAAAAGTGACTTATCGGAGCTTAGTGCATGACCACCTTAGTTTTTTTAATTGTATTTTTTTTAATTTTTATTTTAGTTATTGTGTCTTTTTATTCTTGATTCTTGTTTTTGTGTTTTTTTATTTTTGATTCTTGTAATTGTGTTTTTTTAGTCTTGATTCTTGTTATTGTGTTTTTTTTATTTTTGATTCTTGTAATTGTATTTTTTTATTCTTGATTCTTGTTGTGTTTTTTATTCTTGATTCTTTTTATTGTGCATTTTTAGTATTGATTTTTGTTATTGTGTATTTTGTTGATTGATTTTGATTAATGTGTTTATTTGGTGATTGGTTATTTTATTTGTTGTGTCTTTTTTTTTTTAGGTTGCCCATTGACTGCCAGTGTGTTTATCTATTCCCATTTCGGACTATAGATAAATACAGTGACAGATAAGGCATTTTTGGCAAATGCTTTTTTTAAATTAATAGTTAAGTTTTGTATTTTTGTTTCTTGTTTTTAGTTAATTGTTATGTATTTGTAGGGCTTGTTTTTATTTATTTTTGTGTTTTTTAGTTTTTTTTTTTAATTGTTGTGTCTTTTTGGTGCTTGTGGCAGGACGGCCTGTAGCCGAGGTCAGGGAACAGTCCACACGTGTAGTTTCAGGATAATGAAAAATGTTCAATGGCTTTATTTCTCCACAGTAACATAACATGCAGGTACACTGTCCCTTTTAACAAAATAAATCCTGCTCCATGATGGGAGAAAAACTGACTAACACAGCAGATCTATCTAGCAGGCTGGCTGGCTAAACCATAACCAAACCTTCAGAGTCTTTTAAGCAGTCATGAAAGCAAATGAAACAAATCTTACTTTGGCTGCAGTAAGTAGTGTTGTATCCTTCTGGCTAGCAGCACATCTATCCATGTGCTCTTGTCTGACATAGGCAGCTACTGCTGGTAACAAGATCCTTTTCTACCTTTCTGGCTCTCAGGTGTCAGCTTACTTCCTGACTACCTAAGTTAACCCCTATGAGTGCTGGATGAAGCACTCATACATATGTCTCCCAGGCGTAACTGATAGGAGTTGACTTCACTCTGTCACATACCTCCACTGTTTGTGTGTGGCTAGTGTCCCACACGGCTGAAGCCCGACTCTCCACTCCTTCCCTTGACAAAAAATCAGCATTTCCATGGTCCTTTCCAGGTCTATGCTGAATATCAAACGAGAAGGGTTGGAGGGCAATATACCACCTGGTCAACTTTGTATTTGTGTCCTTCATGGTGTTTAACCACTACAAGGGCGCATGGTCAGTGACCAGGGTGAAGTGTACTCCAGCGACATAATGTCTCAAGGCCTCAATTGCCCATTTTACAGCGAGGCACTCCTTCTCAATAACGGAATACCTCACTTCCCTTGGGAACAACTTCCGGCTGATGAACAGTATGGGGTGTTCAACACCATCAAATTGCTGAGACAGCACTGCTCCCAGTCCTACCTCTGAGGCATCCGTCTGGATGATGAAGGGCTCTTTAAAATCTGGGCTCCGAAGAGCGGGGCCCTCTGACAGGCACTTTTTTTAGCATGTCAAAGGCGTCTTGGCACTCCCAAGACCATTTAACTTGAGTTGGAGCACTCTTTTTTGTCAGATCTGTTAGGGGTGCAGAAATTTCCGAAAAATTGGGGATAAACCGCCGGTAATACTCTGCTAACCCCAAAAGGGAGCGGACCTGTGTCTTTGTCTGTGGGGTGGGGACTTCCTTTATGGCGGCCACCTTGCTAACTAGTGGCCTTACTATCCCTCCCCCAACGGCATAGCCCAAGTACTTTGTAGTGGATTTACCTACTGCTGCGGCACAGTTTATTCGAGCATTTGCCCGTTCTGTGCCGCAGCAGTAGCCTGGCGCGCGCCCGAGTGTGACGGGCGCGCGCCGAAGCAGCGGAAGAGCGCCCTCCGATCGGGGCGCTCTCCCTACCGCTGCCGGGTCCGCCGGGTCCCCCGGAACCCCCTGCCGCTGTCCCGCGATCGCGGGACACCAGGGCTCCCTCGGGGAGCCCTGGACGCGCGTGCAGGGGGCGCAGGCTCCCGAAGACGCGTGACCGCGCGTCTATGACGCGCGGCACGCCGAGGGGCGGCCACTAGCAAGCCGGGAAATCTCCCGGCTTGCGGATCTGGCCGCACTGCGATAAAGTGTGTCGCCAGTGTAGGGCACATTTTTTTGGATTTGCAGTGAGCCCTGCTTCTCTTAAGTACGTTAGGACTGCCCTTAACCTTTTTATATGAGACTGCCAGTGTCTGCTATAGATGACAATGTCATCCAAGTAGGCCGCGGCATATGCCCTATGGGGTCGTAGTACCTTGTCCATTAACCTTTGGAACGTGGCTGGAGCCCCATGTAACCCAAATGGCATAGTGACGAATTGGTATAAACCGAGAGGGGTGGCGAAGGCAGTTTTGCATTTGGATTCTTCCGCTAGAGGTATCTACCAATATCCTTTTGTGAGATCTAGGGTGGAGATATACTCTGCTTTACCAAGCGAATCAAGCAATTCATCCACCCTAGGCATTGGATATGCATCAAATCTGGATACAGCATTTACCTTTCGCAGATCTACGCAAAACCTCACCTTCCCATCTGGTTTAGGGACCAACACGATAGGGCTACACCATTCGCTGGTGGACTCCTCGATCACGCCAAATTCCAACATGTCTATTATCTCCCTCTCTACCAGGTCTTTTCGGCCCTCTGGCAATCTATAGGGACGGGACCGTACTTTTACGCCAGGTTCTGTCTCAATCCTATGGGACAATAAATCAGTCTGCCCTGGCAGCTCAGAAAAAACATCTGAGAACTGGTCACATACATCAAGTAGGTCTGACCTTTGTTCCGTTGTTAACTGCTCTCCCATGGGAACCTGATGGTACTACCCTTTGGAAGCTTTGGACCCAAATCCGTCTCTCCTTCCCGAAGGTGAATGAACAGCGATCTCATCGTTTTCCAGGGTTTCAGGAGGTTCACGTGGTAGATTTGTTTACCCTTCCTGGACCCTGGTTGAGAGATCTCATAGTTCACCTCCCCGGTGCGGCGGAGAACTTGGAAAGGACCCTGCCACTTTGCAAGGAGTTTACTCTCTGATGTCGGTAGTAGTAGCATCACTTGGTCCCCAGGTTGGAAGACCCTCAAGCGAGCATTTTGATTGTACTGCCTCTCTCTTTGATTGTACGTCTCTTGACGTTCTTGAGCAGATTTGAGGTTTTCCTTCGCAAACTGACCTATCATGTCTAGGCGGTTTCTAAGGTCTATGACATACTGAAGGGTATTCTTGGAGGGGGAGGGCTCCTCCTCCCAGTATTCCTTCAGTAGGTCGAGAATACCCCGAGGTTGGCGTCTATATAGGAGCTCAAACGGGGAGAAGCCTGTGGATGATTGGGGAACTTCTCGTACCGCAAACAACAGGAAAGGGAGAAGTTCATCCCAAGCTCGCTTTTCAGTGTCCACAAACTTCCTAAGCATAGATTTTAAAGTACGGTTAAACCTCTCTACCAATCCATCAGTCTGAGGATGGTAGACCGAGGTCCGGACGGATTTTACCTCCAATAACTTCAGGACATCCTGCATTAACTTTGCCATGAAATTTGTTCCCTGGTCAGTTAACATTACTTGGGGAAGTCCTACCCTAGAAAACAGTTCTAACAGCCTGTGAGCAACCTGTTTAGCAGTGGCTGATCTCAGAGGGAAGGCCTCAGGATATCTGGTGGCATAATCAACAACAACGAGTATAAATTTATGTCCCTTCACAGAGGGTTCTAAAGGTCCGACCAGATCTACCCCAATTCTCTCGAATGGGACGGCTACCAAGGGCAGAGGAACCAAGGGAGCCGGCTTCTGTCCTTTTTGGCTAGTTAACTGGCATTCAGGACATGTCTCACATAGTTTCATGATGTTACCATGTATGCCTGGCCAGTAAAACCGGGACGAGATGCGGTCCGTGGTCTTATCTCTGCCCAAATGACCACCCCATGGGAGAGTATGGGCTAGGGTGAACACTGTTTTTTTTTATAACTTTGATTTTATTGGGTGAAATACATCATACATGGTAACACCATCCATTGTTCACCGTGACATCACCGCATTTAGTTTTCTCTTTTTCTTTTTATATAATCAACCAAAAACTGGACATACTGGACTCACAAGACGAACAGGGGGACAATACACACCAACTAACTAGTAGGGAGGGAAAGGGGGGGGAAGGAGGGAGGAGGGGGTGGTAAGGCTCAAGGGGTGTTCCACCTATCGTCTTCCCGTCGGACGCCTTGGGTCTACTTTTAGCGTAGGCTTCTCTCACCGAGATCCCCTCTCTCCTACTGGTGCCTCTCTGGCTGCCTCCTGTTCTCGGGGCCTATAGTGACCTGAATGCCTCTCAGCATCTGGGTGCTCTGTTGCTAAATTGTCCTGGATCCCTTTCATTACCGGAGAACGCATTTCTCAATTATCATTGCAGAATTGTGGTGATATCTATTCCCGGGATGTCCGTCTGTGCCAGCCAGGGGTCCCAGACTTTTAGAAAATTTGAGCCGGTGTCGTTGACCAAACTCGTCAACTGTTACATCCGGCAAACAAACCAAATTCTATTTCTGATCTTGGGGATAATTGGAATCTCCGGTTGTTTCCATACTGCTGCGATCTCGCACCTAGTGGCTGTGGCCAGGTGTGTGATCAATTTGTGTGTGGCATTTGATAGCCCCTCGACTCGTCTGCCCAATAGGAACAGCCACGGGTCTAAGGGGATCTCCACTTCTAGCAGTCTTTGAAGCCAATCTTTAATTTCCTCCCAAATCGGGATCACCTTTGTACAAGACCACAGCATATGGAATAAGTCCGCGCTCTCTCCGCACTGTTTAGGGCAGAGCGGGGAGTAGCCTTTGACAAATTTAGATAATTTAGCGGGCGTGTAATACCACCTCATCAGGACTTTATACGCGTTCTCCTTTAATGTGGTGCAGATGGAGCTTTGGCCGCCGCCTGCAGGATCCTATCCCAGTCCTCGTCTTCTAAAGTCTCCCCTAGGTCTGCTTCCCACTGCCTCATATAGGTAAGTTTGGGGTGGTCGTCCGTCTCCGGGCACACTACTTCCCTGTACATTCTAGATGTTAGTCCCCTTGTGTCCGTATCTCTTGAACAGAGCTGCTCAAAATTTGTTCTCTGGGGCCGGATTGGGGCTTCATATTAGAAGGCCCTGATCTGGAGGTATCTAAAGAATTCAGTGTTTGGAATGTTTTTCTCCTCTTTAATATGATCAAATGTTTTGATGTATTGCCTGCCCTCCAGATCGTTTAGGCGGAGATACCCTGCTTGAATCCATTTTAAGAAAATAGCGTTATCCATACCTGGAGCAAAGTTTGGTTTCCCCCAAATGGGAGTCATCAGTGAGTTCAGGGATGTGAGATGACACTTGAACTTAACCGCGTCCCAGACCTTCAAGGAGCTGACCATGGTCTGTAGAGGAGTCCGCATAGTGCCCCGGCTTTTTTTGGGCAACCAAATTATGTTCTTAATATCCACTGGTGAGCAGCATTCTTGTTCTAGTGCTACCCACCTCCGAAGGTTCGGGTCTGTGTGCCACTGCACCATCTGGCTCAACTGGGCTGCATTGTAGTAAGCGAACAAGCATGGCACCCCCAACCCTCCTCTCAAGGTCAGCCTCCTTAAGATCGCTTTGCTAATTTGTGGGCTTTTCTTATTCCAGATAAACTTTGCTATTAAGGACTGAAGCGAGAGGATATCATCTTTTATCAGGGGGATCGGGAGGGCCTGGAAAAGATACAGCACTCGTGGCAGGAGATTCATCTTAACGCTCTGAATACGGCCTATCCACGAGATACTGCACTCCGCCCATCTCCGGAGATCCTCTCGAAGAGTCCGAAACAACCTGGGATAATTTGCTTTATATAAAGCCTTATACTCTTTTGTGATATATACCCCTAAATATTTGATCATAGAGGGTTGCCATTTAAAATTAAAATTGAGTCCAATTAGTTGTTCTACTGGTTTGGGTAAATTTATATTGAGGGCTTCCGACTTGGCCTGATTAATTTTGAACCCCGAAATTTGTTTAAAGGACCCCAGAATTGAGAAGACGTTGGGCAGGGAGGTGAGAGGTTGTGATAATGTCAGGATCACATCATCTGCGTAGAGCGCCACCTTGTGTGATTGCCCTTTTACAGCTATGCCCGTAACATCCGGGTTATTTCTGATATGCGCTGCCAAGGGTTCCACGCATAGGGCGAACAGCAAGGGGGACAACGGACATCCCTGGCGCGTGCCGCTTTTGATTGGAAATTGCTCTGATGGGAACCCCTGGTGTCTCACCCTTGCCATTGGCCCATCGTAGAGTGCCATGATGGCCTCCAGTAGGCGTCCCTCAAAGCCGAATGCCCCAAGCGTCCCCCTCAAGTAGGGCCAATCGTCCAGACTTAATACCATTGACGGGATGCTCTGTTTCTGTGCAAAATCCACCAAATCTATTATCTGTCTGGTATTGTCTGCCGCTTGCCTTCCTCCGATGAACCCCACCTGATCTGGATGAACTAACCTGGGTAGGACGATACCCACTCTATTAGCTAGTAATTTGGAGTAAATTTTCACATCCGAATTTATCAGCGAGATGGGCCGGTAGCTCTTACAGTCTGCCGGGTCCTTGCCAGGTTTATGGATCAGGGAGATAGACGCCTGAAGCATTTGAGCTGGGAACGAGGCCCCGTGTAGGATAGAATTAAATAGCTTCAATAGATGTGGGGCTAGTATTTTCAGGTATTTTTTATAGTATAAGTTGGAAAAACCATCTGGACCGGGCGCCTTGGCAGGCTTAAGTGACTTTACAACAGCCGTTAACTCTTCTAAAGAGAAGTCCATCTGTAACGCTTCCTTCTCCATCCTGCTCAAGGTTGGTAATTTGGCTTCTTTTAAGAATTCCCTGAGAGTATCCCTCGTCTTTTGATTGTGTGTGACCTTACCCCCATCGTATAGCGTCTCGTAGTAGCTTTTGAACTCCGCTACGATCCATTTAGGATTTGAAGTAAGCTCACCCCCCTGTGTGCGTATAGTTTGTATATGATAATTAGGAATTTTGTTTTGAAGTCGATTTGCTAATAGGGTGTCCGGCTTGTTCGCTTTCTCAAAGTACCTACGCCTCGACCAGCTCATCTCCTTTTCTGCCCGGGAGGCCAGTTTTATATTCAACTGTTGTTTGATCTCTGCTAGTACACTTAGAGTGTCTTTATTCCTATAGCTTGTGCTCCCATGTTAGGGTCGCTAGTTTGTCTTGGAGGGCTTTTATCTGTTTCTCCTGCTCCCTCCGGCGCCTAGCAGCTAGGCACATGAGGGTGCCTCTGAGAGTCGCCTTGTGGGCCTCCCATAGAGTGGTGTCGGACGAGACACTCCCCATGTTCTCCGAGAAGAAATCTGTGATCCTCTCACCGACTTCTCTCTGAATGTCAGGGATTTTTAATAACAGCTCGTTTAGCCTCCAGTTTGCTCCAGGTCTGTCTAATAAATTTAACGTGCACCGCAGCTCAATGGGTGCGTGGTCCGACCACGAAATATCGTGGATCCCCGTGTGGGAGACCACTGGGACCAATCTATTGGATACGAGGAAGTAGTCTAGCCGGCTGTATCGGTTGTGGGAGTGGGAGAAGAAGGTATAATCTCTACTTTGGGGATGCTGTTCTCGCCATATATCTACCAGTTGGCAATCTTTTAACCCTTGTGTGATTTGCTGAACATCTAACTTAGGGGGGAGGCTAGCGGCCGTGCATCGGTCCAGCTTGGGATTCAGTGTCCTGTTGAAATCACCCGCTATGATCATGTTTCCCTTTGCCTCCTTTTGTAGTTTACGGAAGAAAAGGGAAAAGAAATCCGCTGAGGTTTCACAGGGTGCATAAACTGATGCTAACGTAAGCGGTTTCCCTTTGATTGATCCCACCAAGATTAGAAATCTGCCCTCTCTATCCGACACCTTCTTCTCGATTGTGAAATCTATCCTGTTGTGTATGGCTATTGCTACCCCCCTCTTTTTCACTTGAGCGGATGCTAAGTGTACTACCCGGAATTCTTTGTCTAAAAATTTAGGGTAACTGTCTCTGGAGAAGTGTGTCTCTTGGAGAAAGAGGAAATCGGCTTTAAGTCGCTTGTAATCTCTGAGGGCTAGCCTGCGCTTCGCTGGACCGTTAAAACCTTTAACGTTGTGAGAGATACATCGGACCTCGTTATTCATAATATTTTATTTGTGACCTTATTCCGCCGGAGTAGTCCTGGGCCATTCTGGGTCCTCTGGACGACGTGGAGTTCCCTCACTTTATCTCCTTCTGTCCTCTGCAGCTTTTCTTCTGCGCCTTGCTAGGGGGGCGGGGTACGTGGGGGGGGAAGAGGGAAAGCACATCAAGGGTTACAACAAAATGACCACAACACAAATACATGTATACTTATAAAACTATGGTATCGGCTCCAGGACTTCCCTGTCCCACAGCCCATCCCAATGCCTTTCGGATAGAGGCATTAGCGGGTCCCAGACCTCGCCCCCTCCCCTCTTCCCAAAGGACTTTAGTCGGTTCTGGGGGTCCCTCCCCCTTCCCGACACCATTGAGGCTCATGCCGACTCCGGGGTAGACCATCCGGCTCCCACCCCGTGTCCGCGCTCCCTTTTACACCCTGAATGAAAACTGGGGTTTCCCCCCTTACATGTCTCGCCAGGCGTGTCCACCATCTCCTTTGTCCGGCTGCCCGCCGTAGTCTAGCCTATGGATCTTCAACCCGCGAATGCTCTCTGTCTTGTCTTATCTAACCCTGCCTCGCCCTTCTCCGAGCCCAGTCCTCCCTACTTTTAAAACTCTCTGACAGCTATTTGATTGTTTCACGCTCACTTCCCCCTGCCAACTTCAGACTTCCTTATACTCTCTACTTCCTGCTCCCTACTCTCTCCACTTCCCCATCTTTGCTCCACTGCTCCCTGACCCCTTCTCTCTCTCTCTACTTGCTTACCATCCTTTCCCTCCTATTCTGTAACTTACTTCCCCCTACCGTGTCACCTCCTCCTCAACTCGCTTTCTTCCCCTGTAGCCTGCTTCTGTTCGTCACTCTATTTGTCCTCCTCCTTCCTCTTTCACCACTTCCCCCTGCTTTTCTACTCTGTCCCCCCTTCCTCCTACCATCTTTCTTTCCTCGCCTTCCTAATTTCCCAGATACTAATCTGCGGCGGCTAGCTCCGTGTGACCATCCGGTGCATCGTCCCTGGATCTTGAGGGAGTTCCGGCGCGTTGAGGCTCCAGGTGATGACATCATCGGGTTCCGCTGCTGCTGCCTCCTCCAAGATGGCGTTGATTCTCGTGGTTTCGGCTGGGGTGAGTTTCCGGTTTCCTGTTTCCGGTAGCCATTTTGGAAGATGCCCTGCCACGAGGAGGAGGTGGTGCGTGTTCTCTCTTCCCGCCGTTGGAGTCCTTCCGCCATCTGCGCCTCACGCTGGCACTCACCATGCTTTAGCTCCGCCGCCATCTTCCGCCACTTGCAGGTAAGCTCAAAGCAATTTATTTTGCAGGGATTATGCTTTTGTCCGTCTCTCAGGGCATGGCTTTTCTTCGGCAATGATCTTAATGGCTGTGATTGTCCTTAGACCCATCGCTGGCACTTGTCTCTCCGAGGATCCTGAGGCGGGCCATACAGATTCTGATGCAGGGCTGGGGCACCGTAGGTTCTTACTAGGCGGGCATTATGTCCACTTAGGCGGGCAGTTTCGGGGGATAACAACCGGACCTTGTAACTTTGGCCACAACTATAGAACTTTGAATGAGCGCAACTGTGCGCCTTTGTGGGGCTACCACCGCTGCTTCTCAGCGCTTTTTTCCCTTTGCTTTTGGTGAGCCATTCCCTCCACTCCACTCTGGTTCTAGCGCCGCTGCCTCGTCCACTACCTGCGCCGGGGCATCCCTTAGGCCCAGCTTTGCCAGGAACTCCAGGCCCTTCGTGGGGTCTTTCATAGTGAATGCCCTCCCGTTCCTTGTCACTTGTAACCCGAACGGAAAGGTCCATCTGTACCGCACGTTTTGGTCGCGGAGGACCTTTGTGAAGGGGAACAGGCTGCGGCGCCTGAGTAGTGTGACAGGGGACAGGTCTTGGAACACAAGCATCTTGTTGCCCTCAAAGTCCACTGACGCCAGGGGCCGAGTTTGTCGCAGTATGGCCTCTTTCGTTGTGAAAAAGTGCAGTCGGATAATTATGTCCCGCGGTTGCTCGTTTTGTACCGGGCGCGCCCGGAGGGCCCTGTGGCATCTATCTAGGGCCAGGGCGTCCCTGTTAAGGTCGGGGAGGAGGGTCTCCATCCATCTGGTGATGTATTCGTTGCAGTCTCCCACCTCCTCTTTCACCCCCCGGATCCGCAGATTATTCCATCTGTCCCTGTTCTCTGCGTCTTCCTGCCGCTCCCGCAACTCATCTATCTGCCGCTGCAGGTCCCCCGTTTTTTTGTCAGTCTTTTTAACCACCTTTATTGTCTGGTCCACCTTTCTCTCCAGGTCGTCCGTTCTCGTACCCAACTTTACTACATCTCGTTTAACTTCTTTAATTTCAGCCTGTAGGAGTGACTTGAGGTCGTTGTACAACCTCTCAAAGTCGCATCTCCTAACAGGCAACAAAGTTTGATTGCTGGGGCCCTCTTCCTCACCTTCTAACTCCGTGTCTGTGTCCGGGTTTGAAGATGGCGCCATTTCTTCCAGGCCCCCGCTTGTGCTCGCTCTGCCAAAATAAGCCCGCACATCTGCCGATTTCGGCTTTTTCTGGGTGCCAGGTTTTTTCGGGGCCATCCTGGGGTATTCAGAGGGGGTGCCTCCTACTTTTGGTTTGCGAGAATTTATTTTTTGGGGTGTTTTTAAAGTATTTCTGTTATGCGCGGCACAGAGCTAGAAACTTAAGCTGCCATCTCCGTGTCCTTCGCGCATGCGCCTCGGGTGAACACTGTTTTAATCAACCCTTTAGGGACTAGCATCTGTCGAATGACCTCCCCTGTTTGTGTAACCTTATTCACACGATATAGTATGTCATTCAACAGTTCAAAATGTGGATACACTTTTACACCTTGTTCATCTATTATCTTGTTGTTGACCTGTACCACCTTCTCATATTGTCTAGCCAGAGCTGGGTCCTCCCTCTGCCTCTGACGGCAGTCAGGAAGATCCAGGGCTGGCAACACTCCCGTATCTATCTGTTTCCCACCCTGGTCATCCCCGGCCATGACCTGCAGTCCTTTGGGCTGACTAATGTTACCACAAGTCCCAGCCTTTCTTAACCAGTCCTCTTTTTCCGCACGTCTCTGTTTACGTGTCTTTGGGACATGGTGTCTACGGGGGAAAATCTCTGGGGAAAAAGGGAACAAGTCTCCAGGCTTCTCCGGTACCAGAGAAGTAGGCTCTTTAGGAGTAGGGGTCAACAATGTTCTGAGGTAGGGCCAGTTTCGGCCAAGTAGAACAGGAGCAGGTAGCCAGGGAGCAACTCCCACTAGTAGGCTAGCCTCTTTATCCTGGATACGTAATAGAACGTTCGCCGTCGGGAATCTCTTTGTATCCCCATGGATACACTCGATATTCCAAGGAGAGTCATAAGATAGTCTATTGCTTGGAATTAGGCCCTCTAGGATCAGGGTTTTTCCAGAGCCCGAGTCCAGCATGGCGTTTACTTTTGTCCCCTCCAGAGATGCTGGGACTAACCACGGATTGTGGTCCCCTCGGAGACAAGCTGTGGCAGTGGTTCTGCCATATGAACAGTCCATCTCCTGATCTCCTGAGTCCGCAAACTCGGTCGTCCGTGGAAGCTCTCGACGGGGCTCGGTGTTTGGACCACTCCGCTGTTGGAGGGGGTCCTCCCTTCTGGTTGGTGGGGTTATCCTCTCCACCGGGTGGGTGACAGGAGTCCAGGTTCTCGGGGAATACTGTGGGTGGCGGCCTCCCTTGAGTGATCCAGTGGCCTCGGACCCAGGATGGGCGTCTCTGCGGGAGTTTGTACCAGGAACCCTCCGAGATGGGAAAGGGTCTTCCGATCGGGTTGACTGTATCTCCCGAGCTGGCGGGTTGTAGACCCCTCGATTGTCTGCTCTCCTGCCTCTAGCATCACCGGAAGCAACTGGTGTTTGCACCGGCCGCTCCCAGCTATCCTGTTGGGTGTCGTCGCCCAGGAAGTTTTCCACCAAGCGGACTGCTGAATCCAGGGAAAATGCAGCGTGTCTTTTTACCCAGGAGTGGGAGGAAGGGGGCAGTATCTGTATGAACTGCTCGAGAACAAACTGTTCAAGGATCTCTTCCTTGGTATGCTTCTCCGGTTGTATCCACCTGGTACATAAGTCTACTAAGCGGTGGGCTACGACCCGGGGTCTGTCTTTGTTTGCATATTTGACTGTCCGGAACCACTGTCGGTAGGTCTCTGGAGTGAGGCCTAGGCGATCCAGAATAGAAGCCTTTGGTTTCTGATAGTCCATGGCCTCGTCTGCTGGAAGAGCCTGGTAGGCTGCCTGAGCTTCCCCTATGAGGAGTGGAGCCAGAGTCGTTACCCAGCGATCAACTGTCCAGCCGTGGGCCGTGGCTACCCTTGGGTCTTCGGTTGGCTTCATTTTATGCAGCATCACCGGTGGGTTATTTGGAAGAGCTGGTCTGCCTGGGGCTGGGCCTTCAACTAGCAGTTGGAGTAGCTTTTCTTCCCGCCGGGCCTGTTGCTCATCTTGCTGGGCCTGTCACTCATCTTGCTGGGCTTGTCGCTCAGCTTTCTGGGCTTGATGTTCTGCTTGCTTCTCTGCTAGCTGGAGCTGTTGCTCAAGGAACTGAGAAAAAAAATTCTCCATTTTTTTTTTTTTTGTGTGGCCCTTCAGATACAGGGGCCGTCCGACATCCCACTTCTGACACCACTTGTGGCAGGACGGCCTGTAGCCGAGGTCAGGGAACAGTCCACACGTGTAGTTTCAGGATAATGAAAAATGTTCAATGGCTTTATTTCTCCACAGTAACATAACATGCGGGTACACTGTCCCTTTTAACAAAATAAATCCTGCTCCATGTTGGGAGAAAAACTGACTAACACAGCAGACCTATCTAGCAGGCTGGCTAAACCATAACCAAACCTTCAGAGTCTTTTAAGCAGTCTTGAAAGCAAATGAAACAAATCTTACTTTGGCTGCAGTAAGTAGTGTTGTATCCTTCTGGCTAGCAGCACATCTATCCATGTGCTCTTGTCTGACATAGGCAGCTACTGCTGGTAACAAGATCCTTTTCTACCTTTCTGGCTCTCAGGTGTCAGCTTACTTCCTGACTACCTAAGTTAACCCCTATGAGTGCTGGATGAAGCACTCATACATATGTCTCCCAGGCGTAACTGATAGGAGTTGACTTCACTCTGTCACAGTGCTGTTTTTTTTAAGGTTGCCTATTGACTGCCATAGTGGCTAATCATGCCCATATTATATGGGCATGATGTACCACTGTGCCAATCAATGGGTAAAAGTTGGGGGTAGTTGCCTCTGGGTAGGTGGTTAGGCCTTCCAGGTGGGAAGTGGGGGAGGGGGGTTAACCCCTTAATTACTATAGCTGTTACTAACCGCTAAGGTGATTAAGGGGTTAGTGGCCATTAGTTTGTATTTTTATTGTACTGTTGCTGCCCATGGAGGACATAGACATGGAGGACAGTGATAAGGATGGCCTTCATCCTGGCAGGGGTAAGAAGAACTTTAATTTAATTTATGCTGGCTGGATAATGTTTTATTTTGAATGGTAAAATGAGCTACAGTATTATCCAGATCTGGATAATAGTAATTTTGCCCATTACTGTTCTGTATGTTTTTATGGGGGGTGTAGGGGGTAGAGGAGGTGGTTAGTTGAGTTGTTATGTGTTTTAATGTTTCTTAGGGGTAGAGGGATTGGGTGAAGGGGTGCCCAGGAACCCCTTATTCTAGAGTTTCAGGCCCCATTATGGGGTGTCAGTATCCTTCTGCAATGTTTAAATCTCATACGTCACGTGACCAGGACATTTAAATGCATACACTGGCGACACACTTTATTCGAGCTCGGCTAGTCCCACGAATTCGGGTTTACCCGGGTGTATTGAGGTTTGTGACTGTTTTCTGCCCGAGTGCATTGAGGTATTTTCCAGGCAGGGATTGAAGCATTTTATTCCCGCTGGCTGCAATACTGCACAGTATATATATATATACTGCATTACAATTCATGAATTTATGCCATCTGGTAGACACGCGAAGCATTGCAGCCTATTAAATCCTAATCATTATCATTTAACAGATCAGCCGCCCGTCAGCCAGGCATGAACCCAGGCTGGGAAGGCAAACGCAACGGGGCTTGTCAGAGGTGAGTAGCGGCGCATTCCAGGTATCTGCCAGGTACATACTGGGTATTTGCTCGAATAAAGTGTGTCGGTGCAGTAGGAGATACCTTCACCCCATACCGAGTCTGAATCTTGTGAAGCAGGGGATCCCCGGACCTGAAATTAATGTGGTTCAGCTCCGGAGACCCCCTGCTCCCGCACACTAGGATTAAAATTTAAAGAAAAGCACTGTGATCACCTGTGAGAGCTGTGAAGAGAGATGCGTCTCTCTCTGTGCAGCTCTCTATGCAGCTTAGATCTCAGGGGGAAAACTTCGAAAAAAGCTGAAATAAGGTTACTGCTATGCTGAGCGGTATTGGATTTTTACTACCTCATGGTTTGAGATGGTTTCAGATTCTTTCTGAATAACATGATAACAGAAATGACAAATGGTTCGGTGGGAACATGCCACATCATTCAAGATAGCAGCAAAGATATCAAAGCTACTATAATAGGCCCCAATATCTCTTTTTCTCTCAACCCTGGTTCTAATAAAAGTGCCAGAACTTCTTTTGTTGTTAAGCATGTCACTTTTTCTCACTATGCACTGAAATTAGATTCAATCATATAAGGGCACGGACTATTTGTGGCATGCAAACTTCTACAATGTGATGTGTGTACAGCAGACACATACATACATAAGTACATACATACATATATATATATATATATATATATATATATATATATATATATATATATATATATATATATATATATATATATATATAATCATCATCATCTTATCCGTTCAGTCGAGTACGACTCTTGGCCACTCTGTGGATCAGTGTTCTCCATGTTTTCTGATCTCTCACGACTTCTTTCAATTCTGCTGTTTTCAGTCCAGTATCTTTCTTGATTGAATCTAGCCAGCAAGTTCTTGGGCAGTCTCTTCATCTTTGGTCACCGATCATTCCAAGCATGACATCCTTCTCAAGCGACTTGCTTCGCATGATGTGACCAAAGCTTTGGCTTTGTTATCTTAGCATCCACTGAGATTTTCAGTTTGGTTCGTTCCAGAACTGCTTAGTTCATTATTCTAGCTGTCCATGAATGCGTAGCAGACGTCTCCATCACCGCAGTTCAAATGCATCGATCTTTCGCCTTTCTGACTTTGGAAGGGAAGGGGAAAGGAGGGGAGGATTGCTCTTGCTACAGTCTGTGTATTTAAAGGTGCCAGGGGTAAGGAAAACTGGGCAGAAAGTGACACTTGCCTAAGCAAGTGAAAAAGACCCCTATCTGACTAGCACTCAAGGACGGAATAGTATAATCATATTAAAATTAAACCTTTATTGATATATGCAACGGTGAGTGAACAACACTCTGAAATAAACACACAACACTAATATTTAATTAATTAAAACATTTATTAAATCAATTGAATAAAATGAACCACCTCCAATATGATACCAGGCTAATGGGGTTGGTGAATAGAAGAACTATAAGGCACTGGCACCATGCAATGAATGATTCTAATACAGATGGTGCCTCAGGGTGGTAGGTGTGTATGAATAAGTGTATCCACGGAAGGTGTGGTATATGAAAATAGGTATGGTATATACAGTCCTCAAACCTCCCAACCACCCCTGATAAAGATGGTCACTCAAAGGTATATAACCCAGGCTACAGAGATCTACAGCAAGGGATAGGATTGGAAATACCCTTTGCTGATAGGTAATGATGTTAAAACCTAAGATAAAGCAGATATGCTGATTGTAGCCTGATAAATTGGATATTGTGGGCTAATACTAGCCAAGCTCACAATAATTCCACTAAATAGGGAGTGACACAGGCCAAATGATCCTGGTAAGCAACGCAATTAAAATACAAGTAGTTTACAAAAACTAGACTACTGTGTAGCTAGGATAAAGTAACTGTAGATTGAGACCCTAGATACAATATATAAATTAATCACAAAACAGGGTGTCCAGTCAAACAGGGTGACAATGGTACAGGCATACCCCGCATTAACGTACGCAATGGGACCGGAGCATGTATGTAAAGCGAAAATGTACTTAAAGTGAAGCACTACCTTTTCCCACTTATCCTCAGGTGTAGAAGTGCAGCGCACAGCAAAGAACTGGATCCACAGGACAGCAGCAGTATGATGAAAATAAAAGTTCTTTATTAGAAAATCATGGTGCAGACAGGTATGGGTGCAGAAAAAACCTCTGTCTCTAACGCGTTTCACGCCTTGCTGGCGCTTCGTCGGAGAGTACAGTAAGGTGTGCTATGCTTGCCCTCTTATAGTGATCCCAATTAGCTCAATTTGGGACCTCCGTGTGAAATTTGTAAACCGGAAGTGACGCGACTATCTTGGTGCACCGGAAGTGACGTGTCGCAATGCGCGAGTCACTACTGTTTACCGGCTGAATTAGCATTAGTATGCGTGTCATCTAACCTCATGGGGGAGTTGACAGGAAGAATGGCAATGAAGCTAATGTCAAACCTGACGGGAATTGGATGTTTTGCCAAACCGGAAGTGACGAGTCGCTACGGTGTACATGACAGTCACTTGTTTACATGGTGATTATGTAGTCATGGCGACCTGTAAACAGACCCTGAGGGAGAAAACTTAGTCAATTGAGGGAAAGCATAGCACTGATATCTTTGCTGAATAGTTGTGTGACCTATTTAAAGCAAGATATATTAAAAACAATTGTAAACATGTATTATCATATCAGAGGACCTCAGAACATGTTGTTAATTAATAAACACAGTAATTAAAATACTGGATATAACACAGAGCTATATTGTAGCAAGAACGATATAATGGATGCTATTGATCAGATTCAAAGAGATACAAAGAGATAACCATATACCTTATAATAAAGGAAAATATAAATCTGTACTTGATACATACATAACATAGTTATTATAACAGTGATTGTTTTATTGTAAAAAGTGTTTCAGTTCCCAATCGGTATTTATACCCCCGGGTGTTAAAGACCCGAGAGTATAAATCCAAAACATTTCTCTCTGATTCAAGATCAATTCTCTATTGCCTCCCCTGATGTGTTTGGGGATATGTTCCAAGGCATGGAATGTAAAAGTTTTTAACGAACCTTGTGGGCAATCATGAAAATGTTTAGCTACCGGTAATTCCAAATTATTCTTTTTAATAGAGCGTAGGTGCTCTGAGATTCTAATTTTTAACGGACGAATCGTCCTTCCGATGTATATTTTACCACATTGACAGTTTATTTTGTACACTACATAGTTTGAATTACATGTCATGAAGTGATTAATTCTGTATTTCTGTCCTGTATGTTTATTTGTAATTTCTGACAATGGAGTAACGTACTTGCAATACGCACAGTTCCCACATTTATGAAAACCTTTGGGGAGTTTCCTGTTTCTGGATTCTAAGGCAAATAGACTTGGTGATAGGTGATAGCCAATGGTTTTCGCCTTTTTATAAACAAACCTTGGTGTCTTGGACACATATTTGTTAAGGTCTTTATCTAGTTGTAAAACCTTCCAATATTTGTCTACAATTTGTTTGATAAGTTTTGCCTGATTGCTATATGTTGTGATAAAAAGTGGTGTTTCTGAATCTTGTTCCTTTAGTCTCCTGTTTTTGTGTTTGTCTGTAGACTTATTTAATAATTGTTCTCGCTCTGTGTATAGAGCTTTTTCAAATGCAGATTGAATATGTTCCTCAGGGTAGCCTCGATTTCTAAATCTCTCATTTAATATCTCAGATTCTTCCAAAAAGGATTCCTCAGTGGAACAAATCCTTCTTAGTCTGAGATATTGTCCGATTGGTATACCACGTAGTAGTGGTTTCGGATGGCTACTGTTAGCCCTGAGGAGAGAATTGCGGGCATTAGATTTACGAAACAGGTTTGTCTGTATTCTGCAATCAGTATCGATATATAAATTAATATCTAAATAATTGATATGATTGATGTGTATTGATGAAGTAAATTTTAAATTAAATGAATTATTGTTAAGGTAAATAATAAATTCCTGTAGTGTAGAGCAGTCTCCCCTCCATATCAGAATGAGGTCGTCAATGTACCGACGATAGAAAATGATATTGTTGCGGAACGGGTTAGTGACACCAAAGATGTGAATTTTTTCTCAAAATCCCATGTATAAGTTCGCGTACGAAGGTGCAAAAGAGGTCCCCATTGCCGTGCCTTGCTTTTGAAGATAAAAGTGGTGATTAAACAAAAAATAATTGTGTTGCAAGAGAAAATAATACAATCTAATAAAAATGTGATTTGAGGCGTGTGTAAATTAGAAGTGTTAAGAAAGTGAGTGACTGCTTGAATGCCTAATTCGTGTCTAATAATCGTGTATAATGATGTCACGTCTAGTGTTACCCAGAAATAATTGTGACACCAAGTGATTTCATTTAACATAGTGAGTGAGTGGAATCTCTAAAATAGGAGGGGAGTGCTCTCACTAGAGGTTGTAAATAAACATCCACATATCTCGATATGCCATCTCCCAAAGATCCAATGCTGGAGATGATTGGTCTCCCTGGTGGATTGTCCAGAGATTTGTGGATCTTTGGGAGATGGTGAAATATCGATATGGTTGGAAAACGATTGCTCAAATACTGACATTCCTGAGTTGTTAATACCCGCAATTCTCTACCTAAATCAATAAGAGTGTTAAGTTCAGACAGATAGATAGTGGTGGGATCCTTCTCCAATCTAAGGTAACAAACCCTATCATTGAGTTGCCTCATGGCCTCTTTTAAATATTGTTCTTTAGACATCACTACAATGGCTCCGCCTTTGTCGGCGTTTTTTATGATTATCTCATCATTTGTTTTTAATTTGTGTAGTGTGTTACGTTCAATTTTGGTGAGGTTGTCAGGTCTTATATTGGAGAAGGTATATCCCTTGGCTAATAGTTGCAGGTCACGTTCGACTAGTTTTTGAAATGTTTCCAAAAACGGTCCTTTATTATATGTGGGACAAAAAAGTGATTTGTTTTTTAAACCTGAATGTTTGCTATGTGTTAGAAATGTGGTAACATCCTCTACTTGTTCTTCCTCCTGTTCTGCAAGCAGATCTGTTAAGTCTTGTATACTAGTATATTCTTTGAAAGAAAAATGTTCTTGCGACATTGTATCCATCAGGGGCTCTCCGTTAGAACTTAGAGCCTCTGGTGGAGACAAGGTGTTGGTGGCGTCATTTATTCAGGTCTCAGACTACACACTCACCCATATATATCTCACTCATTTATATACCTTAAACCCAGCCTATTACCTTCAATCAAGAAATTATTGTTTATTACAAATCCTGACATTTGAGCACTATATCTGAACAATGTTCTTCTACCTGGTTTTCCCACTTATCGATGCATGTACTGTACTGCAATCGTTATATACGGGCATAACTGATGTAAATAACGCATTTGTAACAGGCTCTATAGTCTCCCCGCTTGTGCACAGCTTCGTTACAGGTAGGGAGCCGGTATTGCTGTTCAGGACGTGCTGACAGGCGCATGCGTGAGCTGCCGTTTGCCTATTGGGCGATATGTACTTACTCGCGAGTGTACTTAAAGTGAGTGTACTTAAACCGGGGTATGCCTGTATATGTTAGTATCTGAATACCAGAGTCAAATGAGCGCAGTTTGTAATACAAGGCACTGCTGCTCAGTTACTCTGTAAAGGCAGCGGTAACATTGTAGTGGTAACTGTTTCGTTATTGTATGGTATATAAGGTTAATGTACACTAAATCCAATATAGACGAAAAAGGTGTGCAGGTTTGTAAATTTATGTTAATAATGTGTGGTTGGTAGCTGGTCTGTTATAGGGCTAAATAAATCGTATGCAGAAGATATATCTTATAGTAGCAGTCCGTAAAGTAGCTTGCATAGATAACTGCAGCAAAATATAAACGAATAATAGCTCCAATACATATTACAGACCCCCACCCGGCGTGGTGTATTCATGAACACCACAGAACGTGAAATGCCGGATGGGGTAGACTAACCAAATGCTAACCATATAAATACGCCAGCTCCCTGCACTAAAAGGACTGAGGGAGACTGCCAAGATCGTGTCTGCATGCCGCCGCGCTGACAGGTGACGTCACAGAGTAGCGCCCACCACCGACGATCGTTTCGCGTCACACTGACGCTCTAAGCTCGGTATTGTCCTGTACATAGATGAAGACTACAGGAAATATATGTGGTGCATATCATTGAGGGTTCAGCCAATAAATGGGGCAAACATAAAGCCCTCATTGAGTCCCTGGGGATAGACAGTGCCCAAGGTGTAGATCCATTTGGCCTCGTTTATAAGGAACTCTCTATCCCAGTCTCCTCTGCGGATGTTCATAGGTAGTTGATCTATGCCCTTAAAACATAAGGATGGGGGGCTGGGAAGCATATAACACCGGTAGAAGTACAGAAAGGCACATCCCAGGAAATGCCTAAAGGTAAGTCAATGTTTCCGGTAACCGTTGGCCTCACCTGCACCTTGTGTCCAACGATATGAGAAATCAGCTGGTCAGTACTCACGGGGACTCGTGTGGTCTGTCTGCAGCGCTGATAAGTGAGAGGCATGGTTCCAGGCTGCTCGTGGTGTCGGCGTGCTGCGGCCAGATGTAACGACAAGGGGAAGAAAAAAACGAGTGACTCAGCGGTCACAGCCCCTCCAAACAGCCAGACGCATTGAAAAAGTAAAAAACTTTATTAAATCAAGAAGTGAACATCAGCAAAAAAGGTACTCTGATGCGTTTCGTCCAGGAATGGACTTTATCAAAGAGTAAATTCCCTTACCATGAGTCCATCCTTATATAGGTGGTGACATAGCCTGATTGGCTAAAATCTCACAGGGATGGACCTCCCCCTTCACCTGCAGACTAATGATTAAATCTCAGCTATGCTCCGTCACCAGATATATATAGGAGGCACTTCATGCAGAAAAACAAAATATCGAACACATAGGGTTAAAAACAAAGTTGCTGATTAATCCAATAATGTTGAACTAAATATAGTGATGTGTTAACTATAATTTTTAACCCAATGTTTTTATCTTTTTTCTGTTTTTGTTTCCTTTTGTATTATTATTGTATTTTTCTTAGTATATATTATACTAGCTGAGAGCCCCGGCATTGCCCGGGATGTTTGTGGTGTGGGGGTGGCATTTGGGTGGTTGGGTGGGGAGTGGTCCATGCGGCCCATGGCGGTACTGCTGCTGTGGCTGTACTGATGGTGATTGTATCGGGGTGCTGATTTGGGAAGGTTTGGTGTTGATGTGGGGATGCGGATGTGGGGGTGCTGATGTGGGTGTGGCGATGGGGGAGGTGCGAAGGTGCTGATGTGTGGGTGCTGATGGGTGCTGGGAATGGCGGCGGGCTGAGAATACCGGTGTGCTGGGGGGGCAGGGGATACAGGTGTGCTGATGTGGTGGTGCTGATGTGGCTTTCGTGTATCTGTTTGCTTCAATACAGTTTATTTTGGATTACTCCTTGCTGGTTGCTGTCTCTTTACTGGTCTTTGGGCTGGTTCATATGCTATATATATATATATATGTATATATATATATATATATATATATATATATATATATATATATATATATATATGCAAATATAACTGTATGCTCATCTGCATGTCTTAGGCAGGTCTGCAACCACGCCTTTCCCCATTATCACCCAGCATACAGCACTTCCACTGCAGCAAGGGATTCTGGGAAATTACATGCAAATGAGCACACAGTGTCACTTTTTGCCTCAATAACCATTTTTAACATGGTTCCCTATAGGCTTAAGCTTGCTGCATGGTCACAGCTTTGAGCACAGCCATTGTTAAGGTGCATACCCAGAAAACCACCCACAGACAGCTGTTTTGACCTTGATGGGTCTCATCAGTGTGGGGTTGATTTTACTGGGAATGCAAGAGAGGCTATGGGATAGGCTAAACCATAATACTGAGTTAATTTATGGCGAGTAAAAAAAGTGACAAAAACCCTCCACAGGAAAGCAAATATGCAAATATAACTGTATGCTCATCTGCATGTCTTAGGCAGGTCTGCAACCACGCCTTTCCCCATTATCACCTAGCATACAGCACTTCCATTGCAGTATATATATATATATATATATATATATATATATATATATATATATATATATTGTGTGTGTGTGTGCATACATTTGTGAGCGTGTATACACGTGTGTGTACACGTGTGTGTGTGTACACGTGTGTGTACACGTGTGTGTGCACACGTGTGTGTGCACACATGTGTGTGCGCACGTGCGTGTGTGCGCACACGTGTGTGTGCGCACGTGTGTGTGCGCACATGTGTGTACACGTGTGTGTGTCCACACGTGTGTGTGTGTGTGTACACGTGTGTGTGTGTGCACACATGTGTGTGTGCGCACACATGTGTGTGCGCACGTGCGTGTGTGTGCGCACATGTGTGTGTGCGCACGTGTGTGTGCGCACATGTGTGTACACGTGTGTGTGCACACGTGTGTGCACGTGTGTGTATGTGCACATGTGTGTGTGTGTGCACACGTGTGTGTGCGCACATGTGTGTGTGCGCACGTGTGTGTGCACGAACGTGTGTGTGTGTGTGTACACATGTGTGTGCACACGTGTGTGTGTGTGTGCATGTACATGTGTGTGTGTACACGTAAGTGTGTGTGTACACATGTGTGTGTGTATACACATGTGTGTGTGTGTGTATACATGTGTGTGTGTAAACGTGTGTGTGAGTGTGTATACGTGTGTGTGAGTGTGTATACGTGTGTGTATACGTGTGTGTGAGCGTGTATACGTTTGTGTGTGTGAGCGTGTATACGTGTGCGTGAGTGTGTATACGTGTATAATGTGTGTGTGTGTGCATACATGTGTGAGCGTGTATACATGTGTGTGTACACGTGTGTTTGTGTACACGTGTGTGTGTACACGTGTGTGTACACGTGCATGTGCACACGCGTGTGTGCACACGTGGGTGTGTGCACACATGTGTGTGCGCACGTGCGCACGTGCGCACGTGCGTGTGTGTGCGCACACGTGTGTGTGTGTGCACACGTGTGTGTGCGCACACATGTGTGTGCGCACGTGCGTATGTGTGTGCACATGTGTGTGTGCGCACATGTGTGTGTGCGCACATGTGTGTACACGTGTGTGTGTGTGCACACGTGTGTGCACGTGTGTGTGTGTGTGTGCACATGTGTGTGTGTGTGTGCGCACGTGTGTGTGCGCACGTGTGTGTGCGCATGTGTGTGTGCGCACGTGTGTGTGTGCGCACGTGTGTGTGCACGAACGTGTGTGTGTGTGTGTGTACACATGTGTGTGCACACGTGTGTGTGTGTGTGCACGTACATGTGTGTGTGTACACGTAAGTGTGTGTGTACACATGTGTGTGTGTATACACATGTGTGTGTGTGTGTATACATGTGTGTGTGTATACGTGTGTGTGAGTGTGTATACGTGTGTGTGAGTGTGTATACGTGTGTGTATACGTGTGTGTGAGCGTGTATACGTGTGTGTGTGTGAGCGTGTATACGTGTACGTGAGTGTGTATACGTGTGTGTGAGTGTGTGTGAGTGTGTATACGTGTGTGTGTGTGAGTGTGTATACGTTTGTGTGAGTGTGTATACGTGTGTGTGAGTGTGTATACGTGTGTGTGAGTGTGTATACGTGTGTGTGAGTGTGTATACGTGTGTGTACGTGTGTGTGTGTGTACGTGTGTGTGTGTACGTGTGTGTGTGTGTGTACGTGTGTGTGTATGTGTGTGTGTGAGTATACGTGTGTGAGTGTGTATATGTGTGTGAGTGTGTATACGTGTGTGAGTGTGTATATGTGTGTGAGTGTATACATGTGTGTGTATACGTGTGTGTATATGTGTGTGTATACATGTGTGTGTTTGTGTGTGTGTATACGTGTGTGTGTGTATACGTGTGTGTGTATACGTGTGTGTATACGTGTGTGTGTAAATACGTGTGTGTGTGTACATGTGTGTGTGTACGTGTGTGTGTGTACGTGTGTACGTGTGTGTGTGTGTGTGTGTGTGTGTGTGTGTGTGTGTGTGTGTGTGTGTGTGTGTGTGTGTGTGTGTGTGTGTGTCTGTGTGTGTGTCTACATGTGTGTGTGTGTGTCTACATGTGTGTGTGTGTCTACGTGTGTGTGTGTGTGTGTGTGTGTGTGTGTGTGTGTGTGTGTGTGTGTGTGTGTGTGTGTGTGTGTGTGTGTGTGTGTGTGTGTGTGTGTGTGTCTACGTGTGTGTGTGTCTACATATGTGTGTGGGTATGTGTGTGTCTACATATGTTTGTGTGTGTGTGTGTGTGTGTGTGTGTCTACATGTGTGTGTGTGTGTGTCTACATGTGGGTGTGTCTACATGTGTGTGTGTCTACATGTGTGTGTGTCTACATGTGTGTGTGTCTTCATGTGTGTGTGTGTGTGTTTACATGTGTGTGTGTGTATATATGTGTGTGTTGGAGGAGGGACGGACGGAGGGATGAGGCCGGAGAGGAAGGAATGTGTGTGGGGGGGAGCTGCTTACCTTACAGCATACAGCCGGCAGCAGCTTCCTCCTGCAGCCCAGGGGAGTCGCACCCCAGCTCAAGTCATCTGCTAGGGAGGGGCGGGGATTGGACGGGAGCCGGAGGGAGAGCAAAGAGGGCATGTGTAGGGAGAGATGGGGGGAGGGAGAGAGGGGGGAGGGAGAGAGGGAGGGGGGAGGGAGAGAGGGAGGGGAGCTGCACAGAGAGCACAGAGGGCATGTGGAGGGAGAGAGGGGGAGTGCACGGAGAGCTGAGCCCGGAGAGCTGCAGAAGGCATGTGGGGGTCCCTCCTGCAGGTGAGGCGGAGGCGCCAAGGCTCGTGCGCCTCTGCTCGTGGGTAGTGTTGCTGGAGGTGCCAGGGAGGCTGGGGTTGGCTGTGAGGGGGAGTGGGGAGAGGTGAGGCGGTTGCACCGAGGAGCGTGCGGCGATGCCCATGGGTAGCGGTGTCAGTGGCTGGTGAGTGTGACCAATAAGAGGTTTGCGGGGGCAGGCGGGCCAAGGGAGCAATCTGATTGGCCGGAGGCTGAGTGACAGACTGACGGACCAATCAAATTGCCCCTAGACACGGACATACAATCATTTAAAAAATATAGATATAGATATATGTGTTCGATATTTAGTTTTCAGCATGGTAGATTTTGGTCCTCCCTGTCTCAGCATCTACCTGTACAACTTAGTTGCACTCATTCATCTTTCATAGTACCGGATACGGTCCCGACCAGGCAGCCATTCATTTGTTCTCCCGAGTGGGTTTCAGAACAAGTACTTGCTGTCCTGGGATGAACTCTCTACTACGGGCATTCTGATCATACCAAGTATTCTGGATAAATTGTGAGATTTTTTACCCGGGCTCCGTGTGTGTCTCTCTCTTTTGAGATTACACCTCCTCCTTATAGCCTCCATCTGTGGCCCTCTGGTCTGTTAGATCTTAGCAATAGAGGTGCTCTTTTGGGAGCTCCATTTGTTGCGTATTATTACAGTATTGCACTATGTATTTTATTTCTTTTTAAGGTATCAACGCTCCCCTGGTTCTTCCTTGTTCTTGTTCGTGTGGACCTTGAAACAGTCCTTCTAAGGGTTTGAGTGTTTATTTGTTCCTTTTTTTGCATGTGATTTTATTTGCATTTATATTTATCTTTCACATTGGTCTTCTGTTTACAAATTTTTAGTATACACTTGCACCATGTTTAGTTGATTAGGTACTGCACCGACACACTTTATTCGAGCAAATACCCAGTATGTACCTGGCAGATACCTGTAATGCGCCGCTCCTCACCTCTGACAAGCCCCGTTGCGTTTGCCTTCCCAGCCTGGGTTCATGCCTGGCTGACGGGCGGCTGATCTGTTAATGATAATGATTAGGATTTAATAGGCTGCAATGCTTCGCGTGTCTACCAGATGGCATAAATTCATGAATTGTAATGCAGTATATATATATATACTGTGCAGTATTGCAGCCAGCGGGAATAAAATGCTTCAATCCCTGCCTGGAAAATAACCCAATGCACTCGGGCAGAAAACAGTCACAAACCTCAATACACCCGGGTATACCCGAATTCGTGGGACTAGCCGAGCTCGAATAAAGTGTGTCGCCAGTGTATTGAGCGCCATCTAGTGTGTTTGCTGGTCTGAGCAGCCCTAAGGTTGTCCTGCGCCAACCCCATGAGCATATCTAACCGGTCTCTGAGATCTACCACTTACTGATGCAGAGGCCTTTATTCGAACACTTTGCGCATCATATACATCGGAATACCAATTTGAAACCGCGGGATGAATTCAAGCCTCCCCGCACTAATATGCGAGCGCGGCGAGTGCAGAAAAAATGAAGTTTAGTGTTCTGGCTAATAAAAACCTGAAATTGACACAGTAGCACAGTAGGACAGTACTGTAGACATTACAATTCATCCATTTTATTGCAAACGAAGAAACAGAATCCATGAAATTCAAACAAAACATCCGCTATAAGCGCGGGTGCCTGGGGCGATTGGCTGCATTCATGCTGCATGGGAAACAGCAGAGAACTCAAAATCGGCACCGAGATGTGTTCGAATAACGGCCGCTGCATCATTATTGAAGCACAGAAGCATCAGTATGGGCAGCTTCCCCTTCCCATCCCTCATGGAATAGGTCCAGAGGTCCATGTACCTTACGACCGTATAGCAGCTCAAAGGGAGAAAAGCCTGTAGATTCTTGCGGTACCTCACGGTATGCAAACAGCAAGGGCTGAAGGTGAATCTTCCAGTCTTTCCCCTCTGCCTCTATAAACATTCTAAGCATCTGCTTTAAGGTACCATTGAACCTCTCACATAGTCCGTTGGTTTGGGGGTGGTAAGGGGTCGTGCGCTGTGCTTTACCCCGCACGCATCCCAGAGACACTGTAGCAATTCACTCATGAATTGCGACCCTTGATCGGTTAGGACCTCGCTAGGGAAACCTACCCTAGTGAAAATGGAGATTAAATCCTTAGCCACTGGCTTCGCATCAATAGTAGCAAGTGCTACAGCCTCAGGGTAGCGGGTGGCAAAATCCACCACCGTGAGGATGTAGCGCTTCCATGACCAGCTAGGAATCATAAGGGGCCCCACAAGGTCCATTGCCACCCGCTGGAAGGGTTCCCCTATCACCCGTAATGATCTCAGGGGTACCTTCACACGATCACACACCTTACCTACTCGCTGGCAGGTATCACAGGAGCGGCAGCAATTTGCCACTTCGCTGGATGCCCCCGGCCAGTAGAAACGCTGCAAGAGCCGGGCTCTCAGGTGTGTGACCCCCTGATGCCCCGCAAGCGGGACGGAGTGGGCAACCCGTAACAAATGTTGCCTATACCACGTGGGTACCACTAACTGTTGCTTGCAAGTCCAGACCTTATCTAACCCTGTAGCCCCCTGCTCTCTGTAATACAAAAGCCAGCGGTGCCACAGGTAGTAATCAGACCCCTCACTTGGCTTAGACTCAGATGCCCGAAGTCTCATGCTCTCCAAGGTGGGATCAGATTGCACCGCTTCCCTAAACTGAGTGCCTAATTCTGGCCAACCCCTGGTCATACCTGAGTCAGGGGGACAGGGGACAGGGTACAGTAAGTCAGTGTCAGAAGCGGACTGAGTCTGGCTTACCTGTCTGGTCTCCTCAGAGACTGCTGGAACTGTAGGTCCCAAATGCAGGGGGACAAGGGCTGCTGCTGTGATCTTTGCGGACTGGCTCCTGGTAATCGCTGCAACCGGTACAGCAGGCGTCAGCTCCGTAGTAAAAACAAAGGTAACATGCCCCATATCGTTGCCAAGGAGCACAACAGCATCTAATTCGAGCAATACCCCCACCTCCCTCATGGCACAACCCCCTGCCCCCATTTCAAAAAGACCTGGGTAACCTGGAGTGACCACGGCCCTCCATCTGGCATGGTCACTTGCATCCCAGTGCCCGGGAGCAAATCCTCTGGCCGCACAATATCAGGGAGAACCAGAGTCATGGTGGCACCAGAGTCCAGCAACCCATCAGAGTCCAGCAACCCATCCAGCAAGCTTGCCGGTCTCCGATGGTCACCCTCCGCAGATGCTTCTGCCAGGCATCGTTGGGTTGCAGCAGGACTGGTGCAACCTGATGCCCTCCGTCCTCCACTGCAGGTCTTGAGGGTGAAAGGGTTGGTGCCTCCAGGGTCATACCTCTGTTGGCTGGCGTCATGGCTGCACTTGTCTTCTCCGATGGTGCCAGTCGCACATGGGCAACTGGTTTTGCTGCTTCGGAGCGGTGCCCCTGATGGGGTCCTGTGGATCGGTCCCGGTCCGGGCAATCCGGTCTAAAGTGCCCAACCTTGTTGCAGGTAAAACACCTCCTCTCGTGTTTGAATTCTGCAGCTTTTAGCGCCTTGCTTGCGGCTGCAGGTTTAACTGTCCACTGCGGGGTAGTTTTAGCTCCCGGGGCTGCTCGGGCCCCTGCTCTGGGAACTGCTGACTCGTCCAGTGCAATATTGCTGGCCACATACTCGTCGGCCATCCGGGCAGTGTCCTCCCAGGTCTTGGGGTTATGGTCAAAGATCCAAGCCCGTATGTTGGTGGGAAAGCGTTGCATCAGCTGCTCTTGAAATATTCAGTCCAGCAAGGTATTGTACTTGGTAGCCTCATACCCATGACCCACTGGGTCGTGTGCCTAACCATTCTGTTTGCATAGTCCGCGAATGATTCCCCGGGGTTCACATCCCCCGACCGGGAAGCTCCTGCAAGGTTCTTTTGGCTTTGCTGGATAGTAGTGGTCATAGTTTGACACCCAGTCCCTCTTTGGTATTCGGAATCGGCCACACTGATTCTCAAAATCGTTCAGAATTGAGTCCAGGTGATCCGTGCCATCAATGAACTTGCTAAAACTGTGGTGATCCGGCCGGGAAAGCTCTTGTTTCCCGTTTACAAGGTGGGATTTGGAACCCTTTCCAGCTGCGATCAAGAGGAGCTTTAACCTCTGGTCGTAGCCGATTCCCTCTCCCAGGTGGCGAGCAGTGCGCCGAGTCCATTGGCCGATAGACCGGCGGCTGCAGCCGCAAACCCATCTGCAACCCCGGGCACCAAGCCACCTACGACCGGGTGGTTGGCAACATCCTCCCCCTGTCCTTGCAGCCCCGGAGTTGGAGGGACCACTTGCACTCCGGGCTGAGTACCGTCCGCTGCCACAGCAGCTAATCGGGCCACTCTGCCCTCATATTCTTCTAAATCCTCCTCCAGCTGACTCTTGGAACTACCGTCTCTCGTTAAGCTATATACCGTACATTTCTCCACGACTTGCTCTCGGTTCCACGAATGGAACCTTCCTGAGCGTAGACTCATGGTGCCCCTGGGGTATGGGTCAAGAGACCAGTGAATTGTCTGTGCTTCTTTGGAAGTGTGTGTAAGTTGCCTCTTGTCTGAGGAGCTCGCAAGCTATGAGGTCCTCACTACATTACAGAGCCCCGCAGGAAACTGCAATAAAGGCTCAATCAGTATCCCACACGCTGCCACCAGTAATTACAATGCCTGTCACGGGAGACTGACCTGTAGAACAATTTTATATTTTGGGGAACGAGATTAAGCACACAAGTTGAGCAAAATAAATTGTCATTTATTTCCTTACTAGACAGACACACGACAACCTCAGAATAAACTTAACAAAAACACTTACTGAAGAGAGAAACGGGATAGAATGTCCAGAAAGGTGCAAAGCACCAGAAGATTGTCCTTTAAAGTGCAGTCCTTTCACAAGGGCGCAAATTGCCAGCCCAGTACTTCTGTGGGTAGTGCAAAGTTCTTTCCGGTCCGTTGGTGTCTGATAGATAACCCCCAGCACTAACGGAGTCCTGGTGTAGAGTTATGTCCTTGGTTCCGATGTGATAATACTCTTTGCATCCCAGGCTCGTTGCTGCTGCTCTTATCCGCTGTTAGAAGTGTGATGGAAGTACACTCACATTGTAGAATGAAAATGAAAAGCAACGGGGATAGCTTGGGTAGCATGTATATAGGGTTTGAGAGCCTATCTCCAACATGCCCACCCAATCACCCTCGTAGGAATTTTCTCATTCCCCAATCCCCAACTTGCCCACAGTTTGGAGAGTGGGCACTCTAGAGATTTCCTGCTAACACAGCGCCTGTGCGACATTGCTACCTGGCCTGCTTAGCATATGTGTACTCCCCCTTCTACCTGGCATCTTCAAGGAGGGAAACTCAGGGTGTGTGCTAGCCCAGATAGCTAACAGGATCTCCTATTCACCAACCATCCCGGCTAATTCACACCTCCTGACTCTGGGGCTTTCATATGAAGCACTTCACTAGACTCACAGGCACTGCCTCAGCGTGGGGTCTCTGAAGTCTGCATAGGAAAGTGACCCATCTCATAGGTGTTAAAACATTTGGTCCCTGGGTGCATTATAATGACAGCAGAAAAAAACTCATCCTGTCTGTACATTTAAAACTGCAGCAAAAATACACTTATTAAAAATACATGTTTCCCTTGTCCTACAATTATATTTTTAATATATGTGTGCTTGGGGTGTTACACTGGGGCTGGCCCTTTTCCTTCCCGAGTTATGGCTTCTTCTTGAACTGGCAATGCTGGGCTAAGGGGTTCTCATGTCAATTGACTTGCGGTTACGGAGTTCTCACATCAATTGACCGAGTTCCCACGCCAATTGCTACAGTAGAGGCAGCGATTATTCTAACAAAAACCAGTGGCAATTCCCCAAAAGACCCAGGTACACCCAGGTACATTCTGAATACATGCCTTAAACTTTCCTTAAACTAGCCCAGCATTTCTGCATTGATTAATGGCCTATCAAATTAACAGCGGGGGACCCTGGCAGTCCCATTCAAACTGAATTGGACTGCCAGGGATCCCTGCTGTGTTAATCCTATGGGTCGTTAATCAATGCAGAAATGCCTTAAACATGCCTCAAACTAGCCCAGAACATACCCAGCACATACCCTGAATGTAACCCGGCTAGTTTAAAGCAAGTGTTAGAATAATCGTTGCCTCTACTGTAGTTGCATTTCAAGTTACGCCATTAACCAGGACGGAGATACATTGTATCCGAGAACCACTTGAGACGGAAAACCGCAGCCCTTTGATTCAATTGACTATCTACCTATACCATCCAAAGGAACAAAGAGACCGCTCCACACTTATCCACTTAAATTAGGGTTTAGCGCTCGCAGTGGCATCTTGTGTCCAAAGCCAGTAATGTCAGTGTACCATGTTATACACTATGGCAGGCATATACAATTCTGCAAAATGGGGACAATAAGGGACAGAGGTAAAAATAATACATGCACGGTGCATATAAAATTAACCCCTTTATCCCCAATACGAAATAGGGGTAACCAGCCAAGAATACTGCCTTTATTAATGCGCTGATTACCCATAATTTTGTTAAAGTGGGGTATTCTCCATGAAGGGCTTATAACAGGTTAATTGCTTTGGGTAAAGTTTGGCTTTGTGTGTGAAGTGGTTGGGGGTGGGCTACAGTAGCTTCTGCAGTCCCAGTGCGTACGGGATTAGTGGTTCAGAGAAATCTTTTGGCCAGCGGTTAAACTCATCCAATGACAAAAAAAAAAAAAAAGCCTCACAAGTTTTTGATGAAAGGCTCTGTCTACACTAGTTAGTTGCCAAGAAGGGCTAATCAGATTAACATATTAAATTCGAGAAGGGATTATCACACGTGCGCGTGCGTTACCGTAAACAAAGCCTCAAAGATTTTAAAGAATGAGTTTGGGAGGTGGATGGATGAGTCATTCTCGCCAATAAAAATAAATACAAATGAATGCATGCGCAGAAATGTGAGAACACACTCGGGAAGATTAAACTATTAAACTAAGTCACAAAGCCAACCATTACAAATGAATAGTGTGGGAGAGGTGTCGAAGGAGGAGTAGAAATACTTTAGCCTTGTGTGTGCTCGGGGGGATGAGGGTGAGAGCGCTGTATGCTGGATTATCAGTTCAAAGAAATATTGTCAACAGGTCATCATAATATTTTGATCTCCACACCCCCAAATAAAAATCACAGTATGCCACCCACCTCATAAAGTACGTACATGACTAGTGTAGAATTAAAAAGCTACAGTAGTGATTGATTCTCAGAATATCAAGAATTGTTATGCAAGCCTATGTTGAGAATTTTTTTTATTTTTTTTTCAGACTTGAAATTCTAATTTAATGGGAAGTCATACACGTATGCGCATAAATGTGATGATACACATGTGCGTTTCAACAAGGTTCCAAAGAGACATACAGTACACGCATGCGCATAAAATAAAAACAATATGAAAAGAAGAGCAACCCTAGCAAAAGTATTGATAATAAATAATACATATAGAAATGTGATGATTTTATATTCGGAAGAAGACGCAACGTTTTTTTTTTGTAATACTGTACTTTTTTCCCATTAGTACCATGTATACAGTACCGTATCTTTCCTCATATTTTTTTACGTGTATGGCTAAGGAGCCACATTCTACTGTATACAGTATGAACTCAGAACGTTAATTAATTTCTGCTTCAAATATAAATCTTCAAATTTACAATTACTGTGCGCGCACACACAGTCTTGCAGAAATGTACGGCTGTAGGTTGAATTGCTATTAGACTTTTAAGACAACAGCTCCCGATCGCCCACTTGAGTTTCTAGAAGGTATTGCAGACAACGCTAAAAAAACGATCGCAAACATATCGAAAACAGATCGAAAAAAAAAGTCAATTTCTAAACAGAGATCGTCTGTCTGCGGTTATCAGAGTGGCTCGGCTTAGGCTGCTTTAGAATAAAGGCTGGCTCTGCTGTACATTTTAAGTTATTGTTGATGAAAAAGGCAACAAAAAACCTCCACCGTTAGCACATGATATGGTTGCACATGATAATGGTTGAATATATATATATATATATCCAATAAAGAATATCACTTGTGACCACATTCACATGTCTTAAACAGGTCTGCAACCCTGCCTTTCAACCAGTATAACCTAGCATACAGTGTTTCCACTGCAGCAAGGTATTCTGGGAAATGACATGAAAATGAGCACACAATGTGTCACCTTTTGCCTGGAATATCCATTCACATGGAGCCCATTTAAGATAATGTATCACCGTTCACACAGCTTTTAAACACAGCATGGGACAAGCAAAGCAAGTACAGACCACTCACAGACATGTTTCAACCTTGATGGGTATTGGCTATATGCTAACGGTGGAGGTTTTCTGTTGCCTTTTTCACCCACCATAACTTAAAATGTATATGGTATGTATGTATGTATGTATGTATGTATGTATTTATGTATCCAAAGGTGAAATGTATTCCTCAATGTTTCGGCTCCCAATGGAGCCTTTATCAAGATTATATATATATATATATACAAATATAACTGTATGCTCATCTGCATGTCTTAGGCAGGTCTGCAACCCCGCCTTTCCCCATTATCACCCAGCATACAGCACTTCCACTGCAGCAAGGGATTCTGGGAAAGGACATGCAAATGAGCACACAGTGTCACTTTTTGCCTCAATAACCATTTTTAACATGGTTCTCTCTTGCATTCCCAGTAAAATCAACCCCACACTGATGAGACCCATCAAGGTCGAAACGGCTGTCTGTGGGTGGTTTTCTGGGTATGCACCTTAACCCTGGCTGTGCTCAAAGCTGTGACCATGCAGCAAGCTTAAGCCTATAGGGAACCATGTTAAAAATGGTTATTGAGGCAAAACGTGACACTGTGTGCTCATTTGCATGTCCTTTCCCAGAATCCCTTGCTGCAATGGAAGTGCTGTATGCTGGGTGATAATGGGGAAAGGCGGGGTTGCAGACCTGCCTAAGACATGCAGATGAGCATACAGTTATATTTGCATATTTGCTTTCCTGTGGAGGGTTTTTGTCACTTTTTTTACTCACCATAACTTAACTCAGTATTATGTTTTATATAAATATATATATATATATATATATATATATAAATATATATAAATATATATATATATATATATATATATATATATATATATATATATATATACTGTAAAAAAGTATAATTTCCACCTTACAATTTGTTATTTTAATGACAAACAGTGATTCATTTTGAAGTTCAACAAATGTTTTTTTGTGATGGAAGTGGTCCAGGCTAGGTGATTTCTTTTCACAAAGATATGAAGACATCCCATTCCTAGCACAAACTGCATGGAATTGTTTTGACATACAGATATTCAAAAACAGTCACCCAGATATACAAAAATTGATATTTCATAGAGGAGACTTTCCACTGTGATGTTTATGGAGATGATTGCTAATAAATGGGTAAATATATCATTTTACAAAATCCAAAGTAAATGTCCATTTCACAAATTATAACCATAAATCAGAGAAATGTAAGCTTGGAATTGCTTATCTCTGATTAAACTGCTAAGCACTTTTGAAAAAGCTGCATTTTGATTTGCCTTAAAATCCCTGATAAATCTTATTTCTTTCACATATTTAGCAACCTAAAGAAATTACTTTGTAACATCCTGAAACATGTCTTGGGGTATTAATAAACAGTAGACTATTCTGATTTTTTTTTTAATTATCTTTCATATTATTTCTAGTTTTAAAAAGTAATGTTAATGGCAACAGTCCACTGTAGATTACAAAACATGGAAACATAATATAAAGATCTCTCTTTCATCTCTGTTTTTAACTTTAATTCTTTTGCAGACATGTACAGTAATATTGATCCAGCATGAACATATACTTACATATATATTTTATATATGAGTTTTTATAAAACAAAAGTTACTGAATGTTAAATCACAAAAGAAAATGAAATTATTTCCTTTTAGTAAAAATTATTTAATCTTCCCTAAAATAGGTCAGAATATATATTTGTTCAGTTTAGGGACCACACAGCTTTAATTCTTTTGGGCCATCAGCTGGGAGAGAATACTAATATTAACCTTTAAGATTAACCTTTAAGATGAGTCACACAGCCACAGCAGTCTCCATCTGCAGCTATTTCCCAGCAGTTCGGAAGGTAAAATGCAGGGCTGTATTTCTATGTCAACCATATGGATTAGGTAGATTCCTTTATATATATATTAAACTTAACTATAGTGGTTTTATTATCCACCCGGCAAATGAACATAATGGGTACCGTCCCTTTAAATCATAATAAAGCATAAAATAAAGACCAATTCTCGTTTAGGGAAACTAACTCAACTTTATACTACAGACCCTTTCTAACAGGGCAGCCAGCTAATCTGGTTCTCGGTCCAAAACATGTGCTCCACATACAAACTATAATAAGAAAGTCTGGGTTGGGGTCCCAGCTTGTCCCAGAAGCAGAGCTCCTCGCAAGGCTGGGGGACCAGAGTAACAGCCATGGGCTTCCTAGCTGGGAGAACTCCCCATCCTGGGGAAAAACTAGCTTTCTTGGTGCAGGCTACTTCCTGCCTTTTAAACCCTCGGTGCATGCCTCTCCAGGAGGGGTTTTACAGCTTGTATGCTGGAAGCACACATATGCTCCTCACTCCAGCATACTGAGTTAGTGACTCTGTCACATATCCCACTCCCAGCATAACATTGTCCTGTGGAGCGGTCCGTGCCCCATTCCTGTGCACCAGCGTTTTACTCGGAAACATTCGATGTCGCCACCTTTTCATTCTGGACTTCCAATAGAAGAATGTTTCCTTTAGGGTAATTTCCAGGCCTTCAGTGCCTGCAGATTGGTACTTCACTACCTTTTTGTCTTGTATCAGTTTGGCTCTCTCTTGTGAAGGAAGTAAATCTGCATCAGCGGTTATGGCCTTTGGACCTTCCTCCATCAGCGTACCTTCAGCATTTGGGACTAGGGACCAGTCATTCACCACAAGTCCTATAATTGGTTCCACACCATTTAGCTTTAGTATTTCAGCTTGGACGGGATTCTCATTAACCCTACGTGCACCCCATGGTGCATCTCTATTACAGTCGTCAGACTCGTAGGATTGGGTCTTGCTTTCTTGATCCCTTAACTTACTATGACAGGAGTATCGTTGTACAATCTGTGAGGTCTTTCTCAGTTTACGATCATGGATACGCTTCTGTCCCATTCGCGGACTGTTTCTTCACAGCGGCTGCCCTCATGGCAAGGAATCCACTTTAGGTCCCATGGGCACTGCAGTCATGCTTACCGGAGCGCATCACTTGCTCAGGCGTTTCTAACTGTAATCTTGCTTTGCAGTTGAGTGGTGTCCCCAGCTCTCACTGTACTCTTGTCTTCGCGGGTATTAATTTCTGTAGGATACGGACGCTTGGGCTGGGCCAACATCTTTTCCTGTGGTGGAGACACCTGTGCATTACTGTTTCGCATTACTTATTTTGTCGACTCTACTGCCATATTTTCCTTGGACTGCTTCTGTGACCCAAGTGTCTGTCTTGGGTTTTGAACCTTTTTCTCCAACTTCAGCTGAGAGACCTCCTGCTGGGCAGCATTAGAGTCCAACGTAGCATCCCGCTCAGTCTTCAGAGCCTTGAGCTCCTCCCGGTCACTCTTTTGTATCTCTGTCATCTTGCGGCCAGTATGCTCAGACTCTAGGTCCCTCCTCAGGTCTTGAAGCTGTCCTGTATTTCTTCTTTCACACGGTGCAGCTGCTAGTTCAGCACCTTTAGAGATGAGTCGTGATTCCACATCTCCTAGCAGACTCAGAGCAAGACTTAAATCTTTTTCCGTTTCTTTATTATGGACCTGCAGCTGTTGGTGCTTCTCCCGGACTTGTCCAGCTCCAGCTGCAGATGGGCCATATCATTGGCCATGTGGTCCAGCCTCTGTGGATATTGGCCTTCTCGGTTTCATAGTGCAATGTAAGGCAGGCCACCTGATGAACAGAATCCTCCTCCCTCTCGGCAAGCTGTATCTTGCGCTCAGCAATCTGCATCTGCAGTTCTTCAATCTAATCCAGCCAGTCCCCTCTCAGGCCTTCAGCTCTTCCAGGTGCTTGTCCTAGGCTTGCCTCATAGGGCCTCATGCAGTAAGCGTTGATAAGGGAATTATCGCCATTTTATAGGCAAAATTGGGTTTGAGATTCAGTAAGCGCCGATAAGTGCTTGATTTCGCCAGGTTTCGGAGCCGATTATTTTGTTATGGCCATTCGCCTGCCGATAAGCCTGTTTTCGCCACTGATCGCCACTTTTTTAAATCGGCTGGATTCAACAAAAAAAAACAGCTTATCGGGGCTGATCGGCACTACGAAATTGAGATGTTATGGCCAATTTCTCCCGCCAACTAAAGTTGGCAGTTTGGAGGGGAGAACGATCGCTAAGGCTGCCGGAACGGCACTTAGAAAAAAAAAATCTTCTGTACATCAATGGAGTCAATGGAGCGGGGACGTATAACAGTATAGTACTGTTTACGTTTCATTGCTCACAATACAAACGTCATTTGCATTACAGTGTGGGGGCATTCCCTGCATTGTGTCATAGCTGACGTGTATTATTTGCATAACATTATACTTTTACATGTTTTCAGCATTTGCGGGTCACATTACTCATCATGTGATGATGTGCCAAGGGAAAATACTATACTCAACTCTTAAAGGAGAACCTCACATCATATCACACATTTTACTGAACTGAGCAACAATTATTTACATGATGTTACACATGACACACATGTCACACATACACCGTATATTCATGTTCCTTTACATTACACAATGCTTGTAATGTGACACGCATCTTTAAACGTTCATGTACATCTGTCTTCTCATGTTTACATCTAGTTTTGGGTCCTCCCTATTTTCATGACGTCACTTATTGGACGCTCAATCACATTGCATGTTTACATTGTAACCGTAGCATTACAAGCACTTCAACCTAACTTATACACACATGTACAGTAATTCAGCATTGGGACACCTTGTAAACTCATTCTATAGCAACTATCCTCATTACAGAAATGCATGCATATGCACACGACTATTCATTGTTGTCAACATGTCACAATAACATGCCTAATTACACGTTACACAAAACTTTTCCCACGTCAATCTCAGCCTTTTTGTCTAATTACATGACTGACTGTTGCGTTCACAAGTGTTACATGCATTGCACATGCAACTATTTATTTGCAAGCAATGTTTCTACAAAGGTTCACGTCACATCATTGCCAAATATCATCATTCCCTGCAGAATACACACAACAAATACTTATAACAAGAACTGCACACAGCTTACCACAGAAGTACTTTATTATGTTAATGTAACACCTTGCATTTTACTATGTCACCTGACATCATCACATACCTATTTAAAGGACGACCATTACCTGATCATTCACAGCTACTCATTTCAAAATGTTGAGATTGTTTAGGAGACGGAGGAACATTCTTTTCTATGACATGCTTGATGATGAAGACAATCATATAGGGCAAGGGAGGGACACACCGAGGGACAGTGACAGGGACAGTCACGCGGATACGACAGGGACAGGGAGAGGGACAGGCCGAGGGACAGGTAGAGGGACAGGAGATCAGAGGAGAAGACAGAGGAGACAAGTTGTGCCTCGTCCGCGTCTGTACAGGGAGAGAACCCTGTTAGATGGGATGAGTGAGGAGGAGATTGTAAGTCGCTATCGTTTGAGTTCAGCAGCAATCTTATCTCTTTATCAGGAGATAAGGGGAGATTTAGATTTTTTCACAGCCAGAGGTCGTGCAGTCCCTGGGCTTGTTAAAATGCTGTGCTCATTACATTATCTTGCTTCCGCGTCATACCAGACAACTGTGGGCATAGTGGGCGGGGTCTCGCAATCTACATTCTCGCGGGCCTTGACCCAGTTTCTCTATGCACTCAATAGACGCGCTAGGAATTATATTCATTTTCCTACAGAGGCGACAGAGTGGCTGGAAGTCAGGACTGGCTTTTATAATATAGCAGGGATACCATGTGTGCTGGGTGCAATCGATTGCACACATGTTGCTTTGATTGCACCTAGTCAGAGTGAGCATGTGTACCGCAATCGTAAGCACTACCATTCACTCAATGTACAGGTGGTATGTGATGCCACGATGAGGATAATGCATGTGGTACCCAAATTCCCTGGTTCCAGTCACGATTCCTCTATCCTGAGGAACTCTTCAGTCTTCCATGCGTTCGAAGAGGGACATTTTGAACATGGTTGGCTGCTGGGTGAGTACACATTTACATGTTCTAACACAAAACACATTTTTATTTAGGAATGTTGGCATTGTACAATTTGATCACTAATGTCAGCTTATGTGTGCTCCATTCATTATAGGTGACTCAGGATACGGAATTAGGCCGTGGCTCTTGACTCCGGTGCTAAACCCTCAAACTGAAGCAGAGGACAGGTACAATGCAGCCCATATATCTACAAGATCTGTTATAGAGAGGACATTTGGCCTACTCAAGACCAGATTTAGGTGTCTGGACAGAACTGGTGGGGCTCTTCTATACAAGCCTCAAAAAGTGTCTGATATTATCCTTGCCTGTTGCATTTTGCACAATGTTGCACTCAGGCACAATGTACAGTCAGACCTAGCTGAGCCTGTGGTAGACGAGCATCCCACCCATGTAGCTGCTGAAAATGAACAAACAGCCAGTGGTGGCCAGACACGCCAGAATCTCATCAATTCATTTTTTTCTTGGAAGTAAAAACATATCTGTTCCAAGTTCTACTTTTATACTTACATTATGTTATCTTAACAATAATGTTTTTTTATATACCCTTCTGGTAGGACACAGATGAATATGGGTTGCACACCTTTCTTCTCTCTGCTGTGTGCACAAAGGGATGTGGCACCGGTATGTTATTGTTGCACAGGTTATATAATCCCTCTTCAATTTTACTTTAGTTGTGTGTATGTGAATACAACTGGGGTAACAAAGCACTAATATTTTAGCATTGTGTTGTTCCTTATGCTAACACAATACACATATTATGCCCATACTCATTCATGCTTCTAGTATGCTTACATACAATGTTATTGGTGCAGTGTAACATGTACATCCATATGATGTGTACACCAGCCTGATTTACATTTTGAATGTCATGAAATATACATGGTGTTGCACATTTAACACCAAATACACACTTTGCTGTGTTGTTTACGGTACTGAAGATGGCATGTCAATGTTTGCAATTTATATATTGTTCCTTTGCATTATAGGTATATCTCCAGTATGACTGATCATGGTATGTATATTTGCTGACATCTCTCATAAGATGTGCCTACCTCAATCTTCCTATAATTATTTGAAGTAAAAACCCTACATATTGGTTTTAACACAAATGTAACATACATGTACTTTCTGTATCATGTATATGCATTTAGCTACTCTTGAGCTTTCATGTGCATTGTATTAGAAAATGATTACTCACATTTCATCACATTTTATGTATGTTTCCTTATAAATTCCATTAATGTAATATAGATGTGTTTGGAGACAAGGGGATAACTGTACTTATTTGTTTACTTACGGGAGCTCATTCATCACGGATGAAATTGACTGATCATAACACTCCATGCATGAATGCCTGTAATCACAACAATGCGTACTACATCTTATATTTAGCAATGTAGGTGTTTTTTAATGCTAGGAATTAATAGTCAACATTAATTTACATTTGTGACATGTGTATGTATAAGTCACACGTGTGTGGATGTGTCCTACATGTACCAAGTGTAAAACTGTTAACAGAAAACACAATTTTGTTGCAAATGTTACTGTCATTTAGCATTTCTAATTTACCAATATGACAATGTTGGTAATATTTTTGCTATATAAATCACGTCACTTCATCATTATCATGATGATAATTATCAAGTATTCTCACAATTGTAACGTCAATCACGTGCACATTAGCATAGACACACTTTGTAAGACAACTGTTTGTGTCTGTATCAATTTGTGTAGGATCCATGTATAACACCGACAAATGATAACACCAGCTTTATTATGGTAGCTTATATCATCATATTGACTATACTATGTATTTTTAGAACGTTTCATAAACACAGTAAACTATAGTTAGTTAGGTTAATGAAATATACACAGAAACGTACTTCATTACATGATGTTGATGTCATAATCAGAACATCATGCATTGTAGGGGACCACAACATCTGGCCAATAACATTATTTGCTACAGTCCCAAACCATTTTATCAACATACCCATGTAACAAGAGATTTTTAACAAGAAATGGCTAGTTGGTTGTAAGTGTCCTTTACATTGGGAGAAGGAGTGGCTCAGTGAGTAAAGACACACACTGGCACTGAGATTTTGAAGCAGGGGAGTCTGGTTCAATTCCCGGTGTCGGCTCCTTGTGACCTTGGGCAAGTCACTTTATCTCCCTGTGCCTCAGGCGGCAAAAAATAAATTGTAAGTTCCACGGGCCAGGGACCTCAGCCTGAAAAATGTGTCTGTAAAGCGCTGTGTACAACTAGCAGCGCTATACATGAACATGCTCATATTATAAGTATTATTATTATTATTATTATTATTGTTACATAGTTTCGACAGTCATACGTTCCATTACACAATAGAATTCACAAATGTGTTAGCAGAGTGGGAATGGTTGTTATATATAAAACACACCATGCCATAAAATGATAGTAGTCATTAAAGAACACTCAATAAAAATTCATGAGGCACTATTTTGCAACATCATTATGTTAATTAAGTGCTTATGCAATATAGGCATAAGGGTATCACATTTGTAATTGTTTGTTAATAAGCGCTGCAAGCAATATAAAATTAGTTCCATATGTAGTATAGTAGTCGGTGTCTCCTCCTCACAATCATCTCATATAAAGGTAGACTCTTCTGAAATCATACATTGATCCGATTGTATCTTCCCCGACATACACACGTCACTCACTTATATGTTAGAAGTACAAGTGTACATCAGTATGTAATGTTTCTTTAAATTTGTAGCAGGCATAACTATGTATATGATGTGAACGTTGCCTGTATACTGAAAAATGTGCGCGCACATCTTAGTGTGCGCACGCACTTCACGCTTGGCTGCACTAACTGTTAGCGCAGGCGCAAAACAAAGCGTACGTTGTGCGTTCAATACATCTTGAAAATACCATTAAACATAAAATCTTTATTTCAAATACAATGAATACGAAACTACATTCGTTCTAAACGAGTACATCTGTATTCTTTTTAAACAGACGTGTTTGGACAGAAAGGACGGCCGATAACACAATGCGCAAATGCAATACGTGTGACGTCATGTTAAACCAGCGTGAAACGCACGCTAACACTCCTCCCACTCAATTAACATTCGGCTAACGCCCAGTTTACACCTACAAACACTGAGCCGCACACATGACACACTGCAGTTACCGTTACTATAACAAAACATGACAGCCAATAGGCTTTGAGGCGCGCACGTCGCTTGGGGGCGGGACTTACATCCGTAATCCTTTTTAAGGACGCCTTGGGCCATGACAAGGGTCCCACGTCATACGTGGTGGACCCGCTTTTAAATGTTGCATGATAACAAAACAGGTATGTGTTAGAGTTATGGTAAAATGTTGCTAATATGTTTAAAGTGATAGGAAAGTACGTATATTTATTCAGTCAGGAATGTGTACTACTCTTTCAGGTTATACTATATTGTATTCGGCAACAATTTCTTTGTGATCGCTACATGTTATGCAGTCTGCAATGTTACGCTGTATCCACGCATTGAAAGTGAAAATGGTGGTTTAAAAAAAAAAAAAAAAAAACATTTAAACGCACAGTCAACGCATAACGGTTGTTATATTTACCATTCTTCTAGAATTAACTCTTCGTCTGGCTGCAACTGGTCGCTCCAGAAATGCAAGGCATTTTCATCCACGCTTGACCCACCCGCTGAATCCAGTATGACACACATCTCCTCCATGAAGCGCTCATAGGAATCGCCACTGCTTTCTTCAAACAATTGGTCGGGAGGTAGGTTCATTTCTTCAGGTTCCCATTCCAATGCATTTTCAGCTGAAAGGCTTGGTACATAATCATAGTACTTTTGTTCTTGTACAATGTGGGTTTCAGGAATGGAGGGTGCAGATATTGCAGCAGGTATCGATTCACACGGAACAGTAGTAGCGGATCCATTGCTATTGGCATTAGGAATAAATATGCCTTTCACAACAATATATGTGCCCTCTTTCAGGGTAAAATGCTTTTCCTTTGCAATCTTCCAGAAACCATAGGTGTGTTCTAGCTTATCCTGCACACGTTCAAAAAAGTCATTAGTTGATAAAGTGAATCTTATTGATGAATTAAAATTCCGCGCATGCCTACGGTCTTGGTAATAAGGATATTTTGCTCGAATCAAATCATAGATTTGGCGTGTGCTCGCTTTGTGTCCGCGACTGTTCAAAATTGCTTCTGAAACCATGTACTTATAACCTAAGAGTGGATTCATATTGTTAACGAATTCATCAGCCATGTCAGAGTAGCACAAAAGATGTGTGCAGTTCTGTGTTCTTTGCTCATCAAAATGATTCTGCTCAATGGCTAACAAATTCCTGTGTTTCGTTTTCAAGGTCAACAAAAGTAACTACTTTTACTCCTTATTTCAAACGCCAATTGGATGTGTCCTTTTAATCGGTTTAACTTTTGTGGTTAGTGATAGGCGAATGTGGGAAAAACATGTATCATTTTTTTATCTCGTTTGTGAAAACACTCCTACACTTTTATTTCAGTAACATTGAGTTTTCTTGAAAAATAACAAAGAGCACTGTGTGAAAATAGTGCTTAGACAGCCATATCAGTAAATACACACACCTGCAAAATGAAATGTTTTTTTCCCACATACATTTCTGTGTGTATTTTAAAGTCTGGTTAACTACCTGTCTGCATGAATTTAAATACGTGTGTATCTATATATATATATATATATAAATATATCTCTCTCATAAATATATATATATATATATAAAGTGTATATTGTACTATATGTATAGTGTGTGTGTGTGTGTATATATATATATATATATATATATATATATTATATAGTTATTTTTTTTATATTGCAGGAGTACACACAACATATTGATGGCAGTAAGTAGGCCTTGTATGAAACCTATTTAAATGGTGATAAACATGAGTGAATTAAGTAATAAACATTTGTTTGCACCCAATAATGTTAGAGGCTCACACTTAGTATAGTTGTCAAACATTAGGCCTGTATTATTAAAATAGTGTGTTTTCACAAGGAAGCATGAAGTGTATGTTTTTTGTAAATACATCTATACCAGTTTAGATAGTACTATATATATACACACACACACACACACACACACACACACACACACACACACACACACACACACACACACACAGTGTGTGTCTGTGTGTGTGTGCATATATCAATACATACTACATATATATTAGTATCAATTCAGAGATGTTCTTGAAACAAGAACACATAAATGATTAAAGGACAACATTACAATGGCCACCAAAGGTAAGTAATATTTAACACAAAATCCTGCTGTACACGTACAAGAAAGATGTTTGCAGTTAAATAGGTGCTTTTATAATTGCATGAAAATAATATGCACATGCAATGATTACATCAATTAACACACCCAAATGCAATGTTTTGCTGCAAAGTCAATGGCAGCTTCTCTAAACTTAGCAACTGGCTCCTGGTGGACCATTACTGAACAGACGATTAATACATCAATATTTATAACACTATTCATTAATTAGGAGTGTTAACATTTCCAAAACTTCACGTGTACAAGAACATACTTGAAAGTTTGGAAACAACACAGTCTTCAGCATACATACAATAGTAATTAGATAATCTGAAGTCAACAAAACAAGGCCAAAGACATATTTTGTGAATTATAAAATGTATTTATTTTTTTCCTTTTGCGAGCGAGTAACAGGCCTGCTTGTTGTCTCTTGAATTTTCCTTTTTTTTTTGCCACCAACTTTAGCCACAACAGAGCCACTTTGAGTGGCCTCTGGCACTTCACGGGCAGGGCTTGTGGCCAGTGACTCACCTACAGGGCTTTTGGGCAGTGATTCACCTACAGGGCTTTTGGGCAGTGACTCACCTACAGGGCTTTTGGGTAGTGACTGTTCACCTACAGGGCTTTTGGGTAGTGACTGTTCACCTACAGGGCTTGTGGCCAGTGACTCACCTACAGGGCTTTTGGGCAGTGATTCACCTACAGGGCTTTTGGGCAGCGATTCACCTACAGGGCTTTTGGGCAGTGATTCACCTACAGGGCTTTTGGGCAGTGACTCACCTACAGGGCTTTTGGGTAGTGACTGTTCATGGACAGGGCTTGTGCCCACTGACACATGTGAGCAAGTTGGTAGACACTGCACAAGTGATGGTTGATCTGTTTCATGTGTGTCTTGTTTTGTTTTTGTCGCCTCCTTTGTAGGTGTCAGCTGCTGAATTTGTACAGATGGCAGCGGTAGGATGTCGTCAGGAACCTGCACAGCAATGTCTGCTACTTGACCGGTAACATTCGGACCTGGTGAATGAAGATCAGATGAATTTGGTGAAAACTGGCCAGCATGAACAGATCCTGCCTGTGAGGTGTTGATGTTGAATTGTGATACATTAGTCATTCTCAAGTAATTAGCTTGTGTTTGCTGAACAACTAATGCTTCGAATGAGGTGTTGATTTTTTGCAACTGTTTAGGCACTTCAATGAAGACTCTGTGGAGATGTGCCAATTGTGAAACTGTTTCTTCCTGCAGTGCAATCATCCTTTCCAGCACTGTCATCAGGTCAGAATGGCGACGATTTTCTGCTTCCACAATTTTTCCCTCAGAAGCTACAATTGCATCATATGTGGTATTTGCTGGACGATTTGGCGGTAAAACAGTTTCAATTGGAACCTCTTGATGGTCACTTGCTTGTATTTGTGTGTCTATGGTGGCGGCGGCATCATCATCATCATCATCATAATCCTCTTCATCATGTTCTACAAATAAATGTACACATTATTAAATGGCATGTTAATCTCTGCTGTGTTACTATGTAATTCTACTGTGTCATAAGTAACAACTAACATGTTTCCATACGTTTTATAACCTCACATTAAAAACTACCTTGACTTAAGAATAATGTTTGGACTCAGTATGAAATATGAGTGAATGAAAACTTGCTGTAAACTCACAACTCCTACATGATAGTTAACATCACTAACACAATACATGTTGCCTTACACTTCATTTTCACTGACACTAAGTAATCCTATTTAAAGAAGATGTGCAAAACAAATAATGAACATGACAACATAACATATAGAAGAGCACATATTATATGGCCACCAACTGATACACTCACCTTCTAGGTGTGTTGAGCTGGCTGACCCAGGTGAAGACACTTGTTCAGTCTCAGGTGACACATGTCCTTCAGGGGCAACTATATATAACAATAACATAAGTTTTACATTTACATGTGTAAATATTGAACAAACAGTTATTGTATGTTCTGTATTTATGAGTACGTAACAGCATCAGTTCCTTAACCCAAAATGTGTGTGTGAAAGTGAACATAAATAGTTGTAATAACAATGTACATGCCTGTGTACTTAGAACTTTTGAGTTCCCTAACATAAAACATACTATGTTTCTGCAGTAATGCGTGAGGATAAATAGATAAAATTTGTACATAAAAATCATATGTTGTGTAGTGATATCAGTATCATAATGTACATAACTATCATGAGATGACCATTCACAATGGTTATCATGAAGGTGGTCATATTGCAAAAAGTGTTGTTTTTGGTAGAGGATATGTGTGGTACATTAATATAAGATGTGGCACACATGAATGTGGCTGTGACTGAACAAGACAACACATGCAGTGTGTGATAATGTCTCGTTGATAGTAGTAGTTCAACTATAGATATGAGTGAACTAATGTGTGACGTACGCTTTGATACGTAATGAGTTGTTGGGGCATTTAGTAGCTAAAGTGAAGCTTTCAAATGAGTGTGATTAACTTCAGTTGTGCTAGTCAGGTTGTAAGAACGGTATTCCCTTCCCCAAAAAGCCTAATCAGCCACACCTTTCAATTACTTGAAACAGGTGAAAATGGTGTGAACTAAGTTGACCCTAAAATGAGGCTGTAATTAGTGTGTGTGCTGAACCCCACCCCCTCTGTTGAAGTGTATGCTGTGATGAGATATTAATTGCAGCTGCTTTAACACAATGGTAGATGAGCTAAATAGTCGTGTGCAGTTTTTAAGTTATGAAAACAATGACATAACATATGATACGTGTGCCTCATTATGCTGTCTGTATATGACTTAAAGCAAAAATGGACCTTTTCATTAACAACTATAGATGTGTTAGTGCAAGTGATGTTTGTAGGCCGTTGCATGCAATATATTTGATGCATGCTTAAAATAGGCAGTAATGTCATGTTTGTCGGAGTAAAATAAATAAAATACACAATAATATTATACATATTTATGTTCTGTACCTGTAGCTAGTAATAATTTCTCATTAACATGTGTTACACATGTGTACTACCCTGTTGTTCCCCATCTTCGCCCACCATCAATTGCTTCCACTGCAGCAATGCATTTTGGGAATTCACATGTAAATGAGCACGCAATGGCACGTGCTATATTAGTTACTGCTTTTAGTAGGACTACAACATATATGTCTATTTTGAGATATATATATATACAGAATCAGACATATACATATATAGATGCAGGTATGCTTATATTGTGAAGACAGTATAAAAAGCAGTGTAAATATGCAAAATAACTGTAAGCAACGACATGCCTAGTACATTAATATTTCTCACCTGGTGGAAATTGTGAGGGATAAATTCCTATATCACGGTCACCAGGTAAGCCTTCCACGACGACGGGAAGTAATTTTGCCCGAAGCAGCTCCTCCAATGGACTTAATATGAGACGTTGTGGTGTCGGCCCACCTCCAGTGCCAGTAGCATGCACGCGTTGGTGTTGTATTTTCTTTTTCAATTTGGACCTAATATCATCAAATCTCTTGTGACAATTCCGCTTGTCCCTCACATGATTCCCACACGCATTGACACCAATGACTATTGTGTCCCACATTTCTTTTCTGCTTGCTGAACTTGTCCGCCCTTGAAAAACATATACAATATATGAGGTAAATTAATAATAATAGAAGCACCAGTTTCCTACACTGCTAGCTGTTCCAAGAGATAGCAAACATGCTGTTTTAGGTGTAATATGTGAAGCACATGAGCATTCACTACTAAACCTATACATGTAAGCAAGTTTGCATTCATATTGTATGCAGTTATGGCAAATTGACCGCCTGTGTTTAGTTGTCCTTGTAAGGCATGATAAAAAGCTGTGTTTCCAGACTAATTAACATAGAAAGATATTCTGAACCCATATTTGCATATGAACAAAACTCAGATGACCTAGGATCACATGTATTTGAATAATAAATGTAAAGGTACACTTACCTAGTAAATGTCCATAGATACTGTCATAGTGCTCCAGAATGCCAGTGACAAGAGCTGTATTTTCCTGGTCATTGAAGCGAGGATTACGTGGCTTCTCCACACGTTTCTTCCGAGCAGGTTTAGGGTCAGAGCTTGCCTGGTGCTGACTGGACTCTCCTTCTTCCAATGGAAGAGACTCCAAAAGCTGCCCACCAGCAAGCACGCCACCACCATCCACCCCATCAGCAACTGCGCCACCAGCAGCACTCACAGCACCAGCACTCCCACTCCTAGCACCAGCACTCCCACTCCTAGCACCAGCACTCCCACTCCTAGCACCAGCACTCCCACTCCTAGCACCAGCACTCCCACTCCTAGCACCAGCACTCCCACTCCTAGCACCAGCACTCCCACTCCCAGCAACAACACTCCCACTCACAGCAACAGCACTCCCACTCACAGCAACAGCACTCCCACTCCAAGCAACAGCACTCCCACTCCCAGCAACAGCACTCCCACTCCCAGCAACAGCACTCCCACTCCCAGCAACACCACTCGGTGCACCAGCAACATCACTCCCCTGAACAGTACATTCACTCCGACGCGTACTCGCACGAGTAGCACTCCCACTCCCACCAGCATCACTCTTCCCATGCTTTGCGGGCATACTTCCAGCACTCACAAAAAACAGACAACTAATGTACAGCCAATCTGTTACGCCGATGCTCGCCACAAACCGGGACCGGACCGCGGGGCTGAGGTGGGGTTATATAATCACCGACCTGAGTCCACGCAGACTGATCCGGAGTGCGCAGTTCGTAGTCGTACATCGCAGGGTCAGGATTGGAGAAGGCAGCATCGTCGTTATGGAAGCAGGAGTTCGGCAACAGGTAGTCAGGATTTCCCCGCTTCAGCTTAGGAGCGTGAGCGCGGGGGTGGCTTCTGCGCGAGGAGCGGCCTCGGCCCATGACGCCGATCTCAGCAGGAGGAGACAGCAGGCTGGCCGAAGTTCACCGCAGGGCAGCGTCGGGTAGAACCAACGCTTCAGCGCAGAAGTCCAAGGCAGGTCACTGCAAGAGGATCGCAGCAAGCCGCAGGAAAGGAAGGGTAGCCACTGCTAGGAGGGAATGCAGCAGGTACCGGTGCTGGCAACACGCTTCAGCACAGACGTCCCGGGTAGGCCACTGCAGGAGAATAGCAGCAGGCCAGTGCTGGCATCAACGCTTCAGCACAGACGTCCAGGGCAGGCCACTGCAAGGAGATAGCAGCAGGCCAGTGCTGGCATCAACGCTTCAGCACAGACGTCCAGGGCAGGCCACTGCAAGGAGATAGCAGCAGGCCGCAGGAAAGGAAGGGTAGCCACTGCTAGGAGGGAATGCAGCAGGTACCGGTGCTGGCAACACGCTTCAGCACAGACGTCCCGGGTAGGCCACTGCAGGAGAATAGCAGCAGGCCAGTGCTGGCATCAACGCTTCAGCACAGACGTCCAGGGCAGGCCACTGCAAGGAGATAGCAGCAGGCCGCAGGAAAGGAAGGGTAGCCACTGCTAGGAGGGAATGCAGCAGTACCAGTGCTGGCATCAACGCTTCAGCACAGACGTCCAGGATAGGCCACTACAGGAGAATAGCGGCAGGCCACAGGACAGGAAGGGTAGCTACTGCTAGGAGGGAATGCAGCAGTACCAGTGCTGGCATCAACGCTTCAGCACAGACGTCCAGGGTAGGCCACTGCAAGGAGATAGCAGCAGGCCAGTGCTGGCAACAACGCTTCAGCACAGACGTCCAGGACCAGGCCTCTGGATACTCAGGAACTTGGAAGGTAAGAACGCTAGGAGAGAGGCCTGGGGTGGTTTGTGGCAGAGACAGTAACATAGAGGTAGGAATAGTTATGCTCGGCGCTGGTTCAGAGCCAACGCCTAGAATATAAAGGGCGGAGATCCAATCACAGGAGGAGGGTGTGTGAGAATTCCTCCAATGAAGTAGCACAGGGCAAAAGCTGCAATGAGAGGCAGCACCTGTGCCATAGATTGCCAGAGGAAGCCTGCAACTGCACAGGTCTGCAAGGCAAAAGTCAAAGCCAGTAGTGGATTCCTTACACAATCACACGAAACACTTCCACATATAAAACAAGACAAAGATGTAAACAAAACAACAATGGACAAAGCTCACCCAATACACAACAAGTCTCTCAGTCAATATGCAAATGTTCAATCAGCCAGTTCTGTGCGTCTCTCTCTCTCTCACTCCCAACAACACAGAGAATGATTAGCACTACACGTTGCCTTTAAATATGGCGCGCAATCCAATACATGCTTGTTTCGCCTGATTCAGCAAGATTTGTGATTGGGCAACCTATCAGCACCCCGCCACGCACGCCGATACACCTGTGTGTGATCGGCTAATCATCGTGAGAGTGGGCGGATTTGTTTTCGGGTTGATTTTGAATGTATTCGGCACTTACTGCATACGGAGAGGAAAAATCGCCATTAACATGACTAATCGGTAAGCTTGCCGATTTCACTTAATCGACGCTTACTGCATGAGGCCCATAGTCTCCTTCATATTTTGAAGCTCTGCGGTTTTTGTTGCTAGGATCGCTGCTGATTTTGTCTGCCACGCCTCTTTTTCCTGAGTGTACTGACTTTTGGGGATGGAACAGCATCTCTGCTTCTCCATTTCTTGCTCTAGTTTCTGGACCTTATCGTGTTCCCTCTCATACAGGGTCACCTGGCTTCTAGGCTCCGCTTCCAGCGATGCTTTTGTGGCCTCAACGTGACCTTAAACTGCTCCAGGGATAGGCATTCTTTTTCCAGCATTCTGTCTGCCTTCTGCAGTGCTGCCTGTACTTCTAAATTTTCCTGGGACCATCACTTTGTCTGCTTGGTGAAGCTTCTCCTTTCCTTCACTAGCCTGAATTTTCTTCTTTACAGTCTCTAAATCACTCAGGGTATTCTCATAGGTTTCCTTCAATGTACACAGCTCTGTGCTGCGAGTGTGAACTTCTTTCTGAGAGACTTCCTACTCTACGGCAATTCCGAATCTCTTGCAGAGCCTCCCCATATTTATGTCTCAGGTTTGCAATTAGTCCATCAGACTTGTTCTGCTTTTCATCCATGGAAGCAATTAAGGTGTTGGCCTTTTCCAGACTTGTCGTCACCTCCTCCAACTCCCTCCATAAAAGACTCTCTGTTTTCTTCAAAACCTCATGCTCATATATAGCTGAGAGTATACAGTACACCTCTGTAACTCGGCGTTCGCTTCTCACTCTTTATTGAATTGCTCCCACAGGACTTCATAATCATGGTGAGCAGTTTGGAGTACAGAAACTATGGCCTCTTTATCCTGGATCAAGGATTCAGCTTCCCTTTTCCCCTCCTTTTTCATTGCCACCGTTCCAGTGACAATTTCGCCCGTCACTCCAGTCTGCAGCACATCTCGGCGCTTTGCTGACGCATGTTGTCTTGACATCGCAGGCTCAAGGTGTTCAGTCACTTCCTCTGTGAATTGAGAAACCCTTTTCTTTTTCTTCTTTCTCTTTGCTTTATTAGCTCCAGAGATATCAGTGGTACTGGGCACACACTCACTGGGCTTCCACATCTTCCTTATGCTCACAATGCGTTGCTTGCTCTTGCAGCTGTGGGAGATAATATTCATCATGCTGCTCCTGTTGCCAGTGTTTATATTTGAGAATTTGAGGACACACTTCTCCCAGGTGACCTAGTTCCTGACAGGCCCAGCATAGTGAATCCTTTAGAAAGTCACCTGATTTCCTTCCAGCCGGCACGGCTCGAATTCCTGGTCACTGTCTCCAAAGTTATGGGGTCCTATGCTCTGAGCGCTGGTCACATCTGCAGCTTTCATCTGCAGGTATGGCTCTCTTCCTGGGGCCACGTATGAGTTGTCATCGTCATCATCATCATCATCATCATCATATAGCCTGAAGGGACACTGTTTTGTATGATTACGTACATTGCAAAACAGACATTTGACGGCGGCCATTTAAAAAAAAAAAAAACAGAAGTATAGACAGCACACAAAAGAGTATGTAGAGTAATTGGTGCAGTGTGGGACAGGGGGGACCCTAATTCCTCCCAACAAAAATACTAGATTACTAATGTTCCCAGCACACAAAAGAAGGAAAAGGAGGGGACTAGTGAACTAAAACAGGTTTAATGAGCAGAACACAAAGTGAGTGAAAAACACAATAAAACAATGGGGGAGAAAGGGAGGGAAGGAAGGGATGGGATGGGGTGAACAAAATGTTAAAGTACAGGGGAAGGGGGCAGCAATGTTTCGGGGTGTTGAACCCCTTCTTCAGGCCCATTCCCAGAAGACACTATGGGGGCTATGCACTAAGCTCAATGGCTTTGCATTTTGATTTGGCCAAAAAGCAGGTTCGTTAAAAAGTGAAGCCGGGGACGCGATGCACTAAGGCCTTGAGGCCATTTTTTAACGCACCTGCTCAAAATAGCTCAAAACAGCCACAGTGTATGGTTTGCTTTTTTTCCCCCTGCTAGCGTTCTGAACCTCTCCGTTCGCTAGCTCATAGAAAAAAAAGCCGCCTGTAACATTTGCATGGAGATTTGCTATCCACATGCAAGACTGTTACAGGCGATCATACACTAAATAAATACATTTTAATTATAGTGTACATGAGCAGGGGGTCTCCCGAGCTGAACCGCATTGGTTTCAGGTCTGAGGACCCCCTACTTCTGGTGTTACAGGCCCCGTTATGGGGTGCCGGTATCCACTGTAATTTTAAAGCTTCCGCGTCACGTGACAGAGAAATGTACATTCAGCAGGGGATAATGGCACCCCATAAAGGGGCCTGCAACTCCTGAAGAATGGGGTCCCTGGACCTGAAACCAATGCTGTTCAGCTCCGAGGACCCCATGCTCATTGACAGTATTATTAAAGCAAACGTAATCATTAATTTTTATATGTGTTCATTTACACGCTAAGGCAATGATGGTCCCCTGAGGTTCATGTATGTCCCCTTATTTTTCTGGGGTATATGTGGGAGAGACCATGGAAGGTGTGAATCCATGTAATATAATTTTCTTGTCAATTACAGTGTGTGTCATTATTTTTGGGTTGGGACATGGCAGTGTACTGGTTAAATTCTGAAATGCTGACGTCGTCAATTTAGGCAATCACCTGAAAACAATAGTAATCACACTTGTGGCCAACTATTTGGGAGGGATACCCTATATAAAGCGTCCATTTTGTTCATTTAGTGTGGGTGTTGTTGTGAGGAGAGATAGAGTCGAGTTGGTGGTAGTAGTTGGAGAGAGTTGGAGAGAGTTGGTGATTTGTTGGCGAATATTGAGTGAGTTGTCTTGTGTTATTATATTTTGTTAATCTACTTTTTTGTATTGTTAGTGTGATTGAACTTTGTTAGTGTGTCATTTTTCTTTATATTTGTTTCTTGTGAGTGAGTCAAATAGAGAGGATGAGTGGATGTGGGAGTGGACGTGGGAGTGGACATGGGAGTGGACGTGGGAGTGGTGTGGTGGCTGGTGGGAGTGGGGGTGCGGTGGAGCGTGGGAGTTGGGGTGTAGTGGAGCGTGGGAGTGGGGGTGCGGTGGAGCATGGGAGTGGGGGTGCAGTTGAGCGTGGGAGTGGGGGTGCGGTGGCTGGTGGGGGAGTGTTGGAGCGTGGGAGTGGGGGTGCGGTGGAGAGTGGGGGTGCACTGGAGCGTGGGAGTGGGGGTGCGGTGGCTGGTGGGGGAGTGTTGGTGCGTGGAAGTGGGGGTGCGGTGGAGTGTGGGAGTGGGGGTGCGGTGGCTGGTGGGGGAGTGTTGGAGCGTGGGAGTGGGGGTGCGGTGGCTGGTGGGGGTGCTGTGGCTGGTGGGAGTGGAGTGAGACGTCATGCCAGGGCAGGTACATCCCGTGATGACACTCCAGGTGGTGGAGTGCAGGTGGATGAGGGTAGCGGGACTACTGGACTGGGAGAGAGGGACACTGTTCACCATACAAACAGTGATGATGATGATGATGATGATGATGATGATGATGATGATGATGATGATGATGATGATGATGATGATGATGATGATGATGATGATGATGATGATGATGATGATGATGATGATGATGATGATGATGATGATGATGATGATGATGATGATGATGATGATGATGATGATGATGATGATGATGATGATGAAAGTGATGAGGGGCCATCAACAAGCCAGGCGCGGCCAGAGGGCCTAAGAAACCCCCGCTTTACACATCGCGAAAATGACATCCTGGTTGAAAGTGTCATGGATTCCTATGACCAACTCTATGGATCATTAGCATGTAAGTTTTGTATTTTAATTATTTGAGAACAATATATACATTAGGTTGTATATGCCGCATTCTCATGTATTAACTATATTTCATGTGTGTAAGTTGTGGGGTGCTGTGGAACAATGAAGGGACCTCTAATCTGTCTTAATACATACTGTATAGAACATAAAAAGTGTTGTCCGCACTCATAATGAATACTAAACAATCAATGATACTTTAAATGATGATATATATGTGTAACGGATTTTCTGGCCTAGCCTGACCCACCCAATCTCACATTGGCCCCTGTGGTCTAACCAGTCCCCATTACAGTGTAGTGTCTGGTGGTGCACCTGTTGGCAACAGGACTCCTGAGTCTCCCGCATGATGTTGTGTGGGGATTGCCAACCCAGACAGGCAGCTGAGGTAGTGTTCATGAGTCCTACCTATATCCAGTGCAGCGCCTCCACCTCATCAGGATCCCAGCGTCCGCTTGTGGATGGTCCTGGTGTGGAACTCCTCTGTGGTGCACTCCTCTGTGTAATCACTCCACACATACACACAAGGGTATAATTGAACAAGGTCATCTTTATTGAGGTGAGGTGGGCCAGCTTCCCCTCACAGCGGTTGTGCTCAGCCACTCATGATCACTGCACCGCCCTTTGAAAGGTATGTCTTCCCAATCTGGTGGATTCCCTATCTCCCCTCAGGGAGATATTCCCTGTGCCAGGTCCCTGGTCACAGTCTAGGCTCCGGTAATCTAATGTCCCTTTATCATTTCCCGGGCCACTAGTTACAGCACTAGTGAGCCACCTCCTCCCAAGTCTGTACGCAGACTTGCTCCTTACTTCAACATCTACAACCACTAACTTTTGAGCAGTGCTGTGCCTTATGTATCCTCTGGGGGCAGGCACAACTCTGACATCACTAATTATGGATTCAGAGTATGTGGCCACTCCCATCCATACATAGGGCACCCCACCAGGGTATGAGGGCAAACTTCCATAATTACTGCTGGCATTCCCATAACTTACCAGGCCTTACTGCCAGCAGGAGAGATGACTGTAGTCCATTTTACAGCATGGCTACATTGTCTCCCTGGTGAATCCCACCGACCCGGCTGGGACCTAAATTTGAAGTACCTTTCTTCAGGAAGCACTGCAAAATACAACAATACACATTACAGTACATATCTTCATCATAACATAATAACAGATACATCCTAACGTAGATGTATAACAACCAGGATTACTCCCTGATGGAGTATCCATTAGTGGTACTACCATACCCTCTTAAGGTGGCCTACGCACAGCATGGTCCACTGGGTTTAGAGCAGCAATGCTGTAACACTCTGGGTGACATACTGGACACCCACAAACAGCCCATAACTCTGGCCTGGATGCTAGTGGACTGAGAGGATCATGCCCATACACTTCCTTAAGGCATTTCCTGGAGATGTAAGCTATCCTTTCTGCTGTCTCGGTATACCAATTTTCATCTGATGTTTCACGATCCCAATTTCCTATGGGACTATCAGAATCCCAATTTTCCTCCCCATCACTGGTCTCCTCACCAGAACGAGACTCCCTCTCCTCATCAGTGGAATCCACCTCAAACTCAATTTCTCCCTCCCTTGGATGGTGGAAATAAAGTAACGCATTTAGGCTATTCCTGTCAACTCTTGCCGACACTGGAGGTACATAGGGGGTTCCCCGGGCAATAGGCACAATATGAGCGACATTACCTAAATCCCCAGACGAAACTCCTGATGTCGCTGTGGACCTAGAATTGGACCCAAGGCTCTTAGGCCTACATTTAATATTAGCATTGCAATCAGTATTACTCGTACAAGATGACTCTTTTCTCCTATGCATTTCCCTCCCCGCTCCCTCATCGGATGTAAAGCAATCACCCCAGTCCAGATTCTCCCCAGTCCATTCTTCAAAAGGGGCTTGGGACTCCCCAGACAACCCTTGGCTAGACTGGGACCCAGATGAAAAAGTGACAGGGGCAGGGGTTTTAACTATGGCCGGGAGTTGGGCATAGGGAAACACTGCCGGCATACGCGGGGCTACGACCCGCAACATCTCGCTACTTTGCCCGGTACCATCGGACTGGCACTCCGGCTCACTCATGTCTTTGTTCCATCCAGTTCCGCTGTGCCCACCGGAAATGATGTCCTGGATCTCGTGGGATTCGCCGCCACCATCTTGCGTTGGGCTCCCAACCGGAACCTCTTCCTCCAGAACGACATCCGCCGCGGGAAGTGATGGTTCTGCTCTCCGCTCCGCTTGGGCCTGGGCTAGGCCTTCCTCCGGCGTTGCCACCACCGGCGCCTGTGGAGGGTAAGGATGTGTCTCACCGCTCCGTCGGCTCGGGGTGGTCCAGCCTCCGCCATCGACTCCGCCAGTCACCACGGCCATGGGACTCCGCCTCTCAGGTTGTTTCTGCACCGGCGACACGAGACTCCGCTCCGCCGCGACACAGGCAAGTGCCGGTTCTTTTCCAGCACCGCTGTAGTGGTCCGCCGGTAGGCGCATCACCCCCGTCGTTAGGGTCGCTTGTTCCTCTTTCGAAAAGCCGAACTCCGACTCGGGGAGTGGCACTCCCGCAGGGGACCGACGGTGAGGTTCCGGGTTCTCACAGCGTTTGTAGGCCCCTTTCTCTTCAGGCTCCGTTCTGATCATTAGGAGCGATTCCCATACTCCGGGATCAACAGGTTCTTTCCGGACCACGCACGGGGCTTATGCCGTCAGCATGGCTGTGTCCGCTCCCGCCTCCTCGGTCTGCCCTGGTACGAAGGGCTGCATGGCCCCTAGGTAGTGGATGCCACATTGGGGACACCTTGCCGTGGTGCTAGCTTCTCCGCCGGGTAACCTGCACTGCATGCACAAGCACCGCAATGTCTCTTTGTCCCCAGCCATGACAACCAGGAAGCCTCCTGGCAATGAATAGGGATATACCCCAATGTCCATCTCGCTCTTTGTAGTGCTGGTTACGGGAGACACTTTGCGCAGTGGTCTCTCCTGTTCACCAGCTCCTCGCAACTGAGGGACAAGAAGCTCACATCCAGCTCCTCCCTCAGACAACTCGGGTCTCGCTTGACAGAGGTAGAGACCCCTCCCCCTGGTGAATATTTGGGGAGGGTCCCACAGATTCACGTTATGGCCCATAATTGGCTCTGAGCCTGTCACAGTCCTGGAGGGCGCGGCCACAGCTTTCGCGCCACTACCCCCAGCAGGGCGGGGTTCTCTCTTTGGCGCCAATCCCGGACAACTGTCTGCAACTTTTGCATTTGCAGAATTCTCTGCACTCAGCCCACGCGGTCTCCCAGGGAAGTGGGAGCCGCCATTTTGGATCGCTCTGCAATCCATATTAGCAGCAGTTGTAACTTGAGTAGTAATAACCACCTGGCAATCAGATACTCCCTCAGCATTCTCACACGTAATCGCAATGTCCTCACAGCTATCTTCCAGGGTAGTACCCCTAGGTCCCAGACAGGACCAAAACGGCGTGGCCACAGCCTTGGCGCCACTCCACAGCAGGCTCGCAAAAGTCGTTTCTGTAGCTTGCCCTTCACCCGCACACACGCCATGTGTGCTCTCCATCGGCCTCCGTCCGCCATTTTGGATTTTCCGCACCGTGCGGATCCTCCATTCTTGCGGTCGCCATTGGATTACTGTGTTCGTTCTGATTGTACATGGAGCTCATCTCTGCGGGGCAGCCACCATACCGGTACAATAAAGATTGCCTTGATGCACCACCTTGTGTACCTAATGTAGATCTGACTCGTGTTTGCACTACCTCAGGCTAGGCTCACTCTCTCAGTGTCTGCTGTACCTCCTTCCTCCCAGTATGTGCTCCCTTTGGTAAGTGGTCTGGAATGGGCTAGAGTACTCTGGCTCTTCCATGCAGTACTTGGGCGTCTACCTACTGTTGGCTAGCCTAGCGCAGACCCTCTCCAGAATTCCTGACCTCGTTAACAGGCTATCCCTTCAGGCATCCTACCAACTAGCACTGCCTCAAGGTGACTAGAACAGCTATAGTCCCTCTCCAAACCTCCAACTCCTTTCAGGCCCCTAGGTTGTCCCTGCGAGCTCACAATACTCCATCAGCCCCCTGACTACCCCTAGGCTCCATCCCAACACAGCACAAAGTGGCAGCATACACACTCCCTGTTTCCTAGTGTGCCTAGCAAAAGCCTGTCCTGTTGACAGGTATACATATCTCAGCAGCGCCTCCAAATGTAACAGATTTTCTGGCCTAGCCTGACCCACCCAATCTCACATTGGCCCCTGTGGTCTAACCAGTCCCCATTACAGTGTAGTGTCTGGTGGTGCACCTGTTGGCAACAGGACTCCTGAGTCTCCCGCATGATGTTGTGTGGGGATTGCCAACCCAGACAGGCAGCTGAGGTAGTGTGCATGAGTCCTACCTATATCCAGTACAGCGCCTCCACCTCATCAGGATCCCAGCGTCCGCTTGTGGATGGTCCTGGTGAGGAACTCCTCTGTGGTGCACTCCTCTGTGTAATCACTCCACACTTATACACGAGGGTATAATTGAACAAGGTCATCTTTATTGAGGTGAGGTGGGCCAGCTGCCCCTCATAGTGGTTGTGCTCAGCCACTCATGATCACTGCACCGCCCTTTGAACGGTATGTCTTCCCAATCTGGTGGATTCCCTATCTCCCCTCAGGGAGATATTCCCTGTGCCAGGTCCCTGGTCACAGTCTAGGCTCCGGTAATCTAATGTCCCTTTATCATTTCCTGGGCCACTAGTTACAGCACTAGTGCGCCACCTCCTCCCAAGTCTGTACGCAGACTTGCTCCTTACTTCAACATCTACAACCACTAACTTTTGAGCAGTGCTGTGCCTTATGTATCCTCTGGGGGCAGGCACAACTCTGACATCACTAATTATGGATTCAGAGTATGTGGCCACTCCCATCCATACATAGGGCACCCAACCAGGGTATGAGGGCAAACCTCCATAATTACTGCTGGCATTCCCATAACTTACCAGGCCTTACTGCCAGCAGGAGAGATGACTGTAGTCCATTTTACAGCATGGCTACATATGAATGACTCAAAGTGAGGGTCATTCATTGTCAATGTGCCTACAAAATTTCATCACATACAATTAACTGAAAGGTGACGGATGGTGAGTGAAGGGTGAAAATTGTCATTATGTATAATTATGGGATATGATAAACAAATCCCTAAGAGGGAAGGAAGTGGTTTAGAAGAGATGCAGGGGAACGCGACGTTTCGTGCTCACTTACCCCTTTTACAGGCCCATTATCATAGTCAGCACAAAGTGGGACTATGTTACTTACCCACTCCCTCACACTAATTTCATCACATTGTTAAAATAAATGGTATTAAAATGTCATTACTGTTTATTCAAGACATGCCTAACGTTACATACATTTGTTAAACATGTATGCTGTAACGGAGGTGTGCAGCTGATTGTTCACATGTAATTTGTCACGAATGCGCGCATGACCTACACTAATAGGTGTCTGTAATTAGAGGGACATGTTATAATTGTTACAATATTAACATACAGTATGATTTAAATACTGAAATTGATATGAACACTGTTACATATACACAGGTAAAACCAAGACCAGTGTGAAGTAAAAATTGTGGGGCCAGATAGGCCGAGCTGTCTCATCAGCTGGTGTCTTTCCAAGGACATCAGAGACGTGTAAAAAAAGATTTGGGGACATAAAACATAGGCTCAAGAATAAGATGGCACAGGCCGGATGCATCACAAGTGGGACAGGAGGTGGACCTCCAGCATCACTGAAGTTACAGTCTTACGAGGAAAAGATGTTATCAATTATGACTCCCCGCCTTATATTTGGAATTGGAGGGAACAGAGATATTGGGCCATCTCTTTCACATTCGACACCAGGTGAGTCGTATGCTATGAGATCAATATTTACTTGAGAAATGCAAGCATTTAAAAATAAAACTACAATAATCTTTTTAGATGTGAAACTGAAATGTCAACATTACACATGTCCTTATTCATTTATGTCAAATATGCTTTTTATGTAAAGCTGCAGTTCAATAATTATCCTGCATGTGTGTTTTTGGATAGCAATCACTAGTGTACTGACCATAAATACTTGTAGCATGTTCAGTTTTAAACAAAACTACTTGTAAATAACAATTGTATTTGATTTTAACAAGCATGCTTGTTCCTCTTGTTCATGTATGAACCATTCACATTAAGCATATTTAAATCTGTTGTCAAACTCCGCACATCAATACAAGGACAACTATAATTTCGCAACCTATGCAGTTGTTTCTTTAATTAGAGATTGCACACAAACTATTGCCGTTATAAAATCTACATACCAAAAATATAAACAGGACATTGAACTGCAGCTTTAACTGATGCACATCTCCAAATTTTCTACAAAACATATGTGCATTAACATAGTATGTTCAGCCAAATAAAGAGGAGTACAAAATTACTTAGTCATTATGTTGAATTTAAAATGTTGTTATTTATTATATAGTGATTGCTGAGAACATGGATTCTGATGTGCCTGCATCACCACAACAACCTATCCGAATTGAGGATGAGATGACAGTAGATCCCACACATATTAGTGTCCCAGATGCGTATGTTTCCGGACCTGATTTGCTTGGATTTCAGGATACCCAACCAAATCCTGAAAGTGATGACAATGGGGAGATCCAACCGGGCCAGGGAGACTAGGTTTGTGCTGAAGCATTATAAAATTTAACCAGCCTAGAGGCCAGGTTTATCAAAAACCAGGAAGATCAGTCACACATACACTCTCAAACACATGAGAAAATATATGAAGAAATGAAACATATGAGCAATATAAGGACAAGACAACAGGACACACTGGACAAAATGGCAAATAGCCTCTCTGTCATAGCCACATGTATGGGTCAACTTGTGGCACATGTCCAGGCACAGCCTCCGCCACAGGCACAATTACAGCCACAAAGCCAGCCACACGCACAATCGGATATACACATACTATCCGATCTGGAGCTATTATCAGATATAGATCTAATATCAGAGCCAGAGAGGCAAATAGCTCCAGAGAGGCAAATACAGGCAGAGATCCAAAGTGAGCCAGAGATCCAAAGTGAGGCAGAGATCCAAAGTGAGCCAGAGATACAAAGTGAGCCAGAGATCCAAAGTGAACCAGAGATCCAAAGTGAGCCAGAGATCCAAAGTGAGCCAGAGATCCAAAGTGAGCCAGAGATCCAAAGTGAGCCAGAGAGGCAAAGTGAGCCAGAGAGGCAAAGTGAGCCAAAGAGGCAAATCGAGACAGACACACAGCCAATGCTACATCAGGATCATAATGCGCCGGATCCTATGTCCCAGGCTCTTCCCCTGGCCCAAATACTAGCACTGGCATTGGCACAGCCATTGGCAGTGGCTCAAACACTGTCCCAACCCCCGGCACTGGCTCAACCACTGTCCCAACCCCCGGCACTGGCTCAACCACTGGCACAAACCCCGGCACTGGCTCAACCACTGTCCCAACCCCCGGCACTGGCTCAACCACTGGCACAAACCCCGGCACTGGCTCAACCACTGGCACAAACCCTGGCACTGGCTCAACCACTGGCACAAACCCTGGCACTGGCTCAACCACTGGCACAAGCCCAGGCACTGGGCCAGAATGAAACTTCAAGAAGAAGGCAACGATCAAGTCACCATGGACGTGATTTCACACCAATGCCTCCCACACGTTCATCACAACGACTATCCCAACAAAAAAAAAAGGTCTTATTATTGTTCCCGTAAGTCTTCATATTCAATTATTAGCATTCATTAAGGTTCAGCAAACATACTTAACAATGTGCAATAATCAAGTGAGTATGTAACACAAGTAATGTGCATACATGTGAATGAAACAGCATATGATTTTGCATGTGTGAATAATGTATGTCATATCTATCTATATTTTATAACCTCTTAATTGTGAAAAATTAACATTATAAATATTTGTTCATTTGAACATGTTATTTCACAAAACAATTCTATCCAAAGTGTGTTTCAGAGCTTGGCTACTGAATCATGTATAATATGCAAATACAAATTTCATAAGATACAGAACATCTGTATGTGGGAGAAGAATGCATGGACACTTCTTCCTTTGTATAATGACCTTGTACAATGTTGTGCAAATAATGCAAGTTTGGATACTTTGTAAGAACCTTGAATTAAGGAATAGTTTTGGTTACTGTACTCCATTCCGTTCAAATACATGCAGTTTGAGATGTGTTCTATGGAAAAGCCTCCGCTTTCTTACGCAATGCTTATATATAGTGCCATTGAAAATGAAAGGAACAAAAAAGCTACGGTCTCACAGATCTATCAATATCTTACGGATAACTACCATTATTATCAAAATCATCCTCAATCTAAGATATGGAAAAATTCAATCCGACGCACTTTATCAACCAATGCTTATTTTATTCGAAACCCAACATCTGGCGCAAACAGGGGTGGCTGTTGGTCATTTCATGAATCCGGTATGCGTATGTCTGCAAATGGAAATAAAAAAAGACAGACAATTTCGGACACGACTACCATGATATAGGTGCCCGCAGCGGTGCCTTAAATGTTCAGCAGAATGTCTTTTTTCAACCTGAGTTGGACTACCAATACCAGAACCATAACGGAGCAGCATATTACGATAACATGCAGAATACTGAGTATGCTCAAACAGATGAAATGACACAAAGTTACTATGTGTATCCGCCTCCGTACATTGTACAAGATGCAAACAGTTATGGAGTAAGCTATAACCCTGCACAGCTGAACCCACAGAACAATGAATTGATAGACTACAGCGGCTACATCGCAAACCAAACTTCTATGGCTGCCCCGAATATGAATGCAATATAATGCAAGTAACTATATTGTAAAGACTTTATAAACTGTGTGAATCTTTTCTTCCCGAATGACACGCATATACGTTGTATTCATTGCGCATGCGCGTACCATACGGGAAAAAAAGGTTTTGTTTGTGTAAATTAACGTGTCTCTTTTACCTTTTCGGCTGCTTCTGATCATATTACTGAGATCGCGCTGTGAAGATCACAATATGCCGGAACACAGTTCTGTAAGAAGGTAAGATTTATTTACTGATATACGTGGCAATATTTTGAACCGTGCTGTGCAATGGCGGTTGAAATCAGAGATATTCGTGCACAGCCCTTAAATGTCAGTCGAGTACGTGTACGCCCCTTTGTGAAAAACAATAATTGTAAACATAACAAAATAATTAGATATGCAGAAATGCAGTACATATCTTAATTAGTGTAGTTTGCATATAGCTACATAATGTTATGTGCCTGATGAATATTGGTTACTCTGTTCTAGAAATGGCAAGCAAAGCAGCATTTTACATGTCATTATGTCACATTATGCAGACTATTTACTGTTGTTTATCATTGTGTATGTAACATGTTTGTGGTACTAGCATGTGAACAAACGAAACCTTAGGTAATACAGCCAGTCCTCGGTTATCCGACACAATGCGTAACTCCAAATGGAGTTGTAAAGCTAAACGTCTTAAAGCGAAACACGCTTTCTCATAGCAACACTGTTAAAAGTAAAGGTTGCGGTTTTTTTTTTGGATTAATAATTTTGTATACACTCCTAATATTGTACGCGGATAATAAAAGATGAAACACATACACATTATATTGTGTGTGTGTATATATATATATATATACATATATATATATATATATATATATATATATATATATACAGTGCTCGACAAACCCGGTCGCCAACTCGCCAGCTGCGATCGGATATTGGCTCGTGGCCAGTAACCTTTCCCCTGCTCTGCAAAAAAAAAAAAATCCCCTGTTCGGAAAAAAAAAAATTTGAAAAAAAAAAAAATCGTAGCTGATTGGCTGTGACGTGAGATGGAGTTGCCAGGACTTCAAACCGCCCTTTCTGCATGGGTAAGTAATGGGGGGGGGGAGGGGTTGAGTGAGTGCGTTCGTGCGCATCTGCTGCTGCTCCTCCTCCTCCTCCTCCTCCTCCTCATATCCTGCTGTATAATTGTGTCAGCTCCTATAATTTACAATTTACTGATCCGGTCATGGAGGAGTTTGGACAGATGCTTCAGGTGGGGGGAATTTAATGCACTTTAAATATTTATATACTGTATACACTAATACATCCTTCCCCCTCTCTCCGGTGCTCCCGCTGCCCGCGCAGGTCTGAACATACTGTAAAAGCCGGGGTGTTTCCCTCCCCCCCCTCCGTTGTTCCCCTCCCCCCGTTGTTCCCCTCCCCCCCCCTCCGTTGTTCCCCTCCCCCCCCCTCCGGTGTTCCCACTGCCCGCGCGGGTCTGAATATACTGAGGTAGCCGGGGTGTTTCTTCCCCTCCCCTCCTGTATTCCCGCTGCCCGCGCGGGTCTGAATATACTGAGGTAGCCGGGGTGTTTCTTCCCCTCCCCTCCTGTATTCCCGCTGCCCGCGCGGGTCTGAATATACTGAGGTAGCCGGGGTGTTTCTTCCCTCCCCTCCGGTGTTCCCGCTGCCCGCGCGGGCCTGAACATACTGAGTTAGCCGGGGTGTTACTTCCCCCCCTCCTCTCCTGTGTTCCCGCTGCCCGCGCGGGTCTGAAGATATTGCAGTTGCCGGTGATTCTCTCCCCTCGGTGCTCGCGCGGGGCGGGAGGAAGTAGTGTGTGTGTGTATGAGAGAGAGATCGAGAGTGTGTGTGTATGGGAGAGAGAGATTGAGTGTGTGTGTATGTGTGTGTGTGTGTGTGTGTGTGTGTGTATATGGGAGAGAGAGATTGTTTGTGTGTGTGTGTGTATGGGTATGAGAGAGAGATTGAGAGTGTGTGTGTGTGTGTTTGTGTGTGTGTATGGGAGAGAAAGAATGTGTGTGCAGGACACCAGAGGTAACCCCCTAGTCAGTCACCCCCCCTTCACCAGTCAGTCATCCCACCCCCCCACTCAGTCAGTCACCCCCCACCCAGTTACCCAGTCAGTCACCCCTCCTCCCCCCACACAGTCACCCCACCCCCCACCCAGTCAGTCAAAAGTCCCCCAGTCAGTCATAGTGTCAGTCATACCACCCCCCACCCAGTCAGTCATCCCACCCCCCCCCACATAGTCACCAAGTCAGTCATCCCACCCCCCCACCCAGTCACCAAGTCAGTCATCCCACCCCCCCACCCAGTCACCAAGTCAGTCATCCCACCCCCCCACCCAGTCACCAAGTCAGTCATCCCACCCCCCCACCCAGTCACCAAGTCAGTCATCCCACCCCCCCACCCAGTCACCAAGTCAGTCATCCCACCCCCCCCACCCAGTCACCAAGTCAGTCATCCCACCCCCCCCCACCCAGTCACCAAGTCAGTCATCCCACCCCCCCCCCAGTCAGTCAAAAGTCACCCAGTCAGTCAAAGTCAGTCATCCCACCCCCCCCCCCCAGTCAGTCAGTTACCCCCCTCCGTCAGTTACCCCCCCAGGTCAGTCAGTTGCCCCCCCCCCGTCTCTTCCCCTTCTCTGTCTCTCTCTCCCCCTTCTCTCTCTCCCCCTTCTCTGTCTCTCCCCTCTCTGTCTCTCCCCTCTCTGTCTCTCCCCTCTCTGTCTCTCCCCTCTCTGTCTCTCTGTCTCTCCCCTCTCTGTCTCTCTGTATCTCCCCTCTCTGGCTCTCTGTCTCTCCCCTCTCTGGCTCTCCTCTCTCTGTCTCTTTGTCTCTCGCCTCTCTGTCTCCCTCTCGCCTCTCTGCCTCCCTCTCGCCTCTCTGTCTCCCTCTCGCCTCTCTGTCTCCCTCTCCCCTCTCTGTCTCCCTCTCCCCTCTCTGTCTCCCTCTCCCCTCTCTGTCTCCCTCTCCCCTCTCTGTCTCCCTCTCCCCTCTCTGTCTCCCTCTCCCCTCTCTGTCTCTCTCCCCTCTCTGTCTCTCTCCCCTCTCTGTCTCTCTCCCCTCTCTGTCTCTCTCCCCTCTCTGTCTCTCTCCCCTCTCTGTCTCTCTCCCCTCTCTGTCTCTCTCCCCTCTCTGTCTCTGTCTCACACTCTCTCTGCCTCACACTCTCGATCTGGATATCTTACTTACCCTATATATCTTAACTGCCCTATACTATACTAACATAACTTATACTGCTTTCTTCCAGATCTGACTCAAGCTTCACACGGGAGACATCGGAATCCCCCCTAACCCAGAAGACAGGTAGGGAACATCTCCCCTCCAATGTATAACATTGCGGGAATGAGGGTACCTGGGCATTGAGGGACTGCGGATCAGGTAAGATCCCAGGTGGGATTGCTGCTTTAGATTTGTGAAGCGGGGACCTCCAGACACTGGTTAATGGGTTCAGGAAACTAGTCATTCACATCTGGCTTTTTTTTCTAGATCCGACATTTATACACACACACATACACACACTCAATCTCTCACACACACACACACACACACACACACACACACACACACACACACACACACACACACACATACACACACACACTAACACACGTAACAAGGACCAATTGTAGTATAATGTAATACTATAAATAAACTTATGTCAAAAACGAATGTTCTTACTAGGAATTTATTCAATTCATTTTATTTATGAATTATTTTAAAAGCGGGGGCGGGACTAGGGGCGGGGTTGGGGGCGGGACTAGGGGCGGAACTAGGTGGCGAGTAGATTTTTTGGTTCGGCGAGTAGATTTTTGGGTGATTTGTCAAGCACTGTATATATATATATATATATATATATTGTGACACACAGAAATATCGCTCTACACTTAAATCAGTAGTGTCCAAAACAACTGTTAGTAAGTCATGTATGGTTAAACTTAACAGTGGTGCTAAAGGTTGGATAACTATGAAAACAACAGAGAGAAAGCAACCACTGGAGTGGGAGTCTTGTTGAGGGGGGCCCCTACCTTTTTTCACCTGACATGGAGTTCTGACCTACCTCCTGCCTGTGACATCCATACACTGAGTGGTGACGTATTTCTCACTTTGTTATTATTACAAACTTTTGTATCCACACCATGCAACCATTGTACAGCTTATATGGTTATTTTTCATGTGGTTACATTATCCCAGTGTAGGTTGAATATTATCCCTCGGGGACCCCCACGGGTTCAGCCGGGGACACCCGCCGGTTTTGCGCATACAAAAAAAAAAGCCAAAATTTTTTCTAAGTCCAGATTTCTTTGCGTCTACTCTGACCTGACGTGTTCTGATAAATGCAACTTTCGCGTTTGCTAAGGTTGCGTTGCTAGTGCATCCCGCTTAAGGGCAGAATTTCATGCAAATAGGGCTGCGATCAAGCAAAGTTGGACTTAGAAAAAATTCCTGAAAAAAGTCATTTTTAGAGCGCAAAGTGCCTGTTTGCGTTGCTTAGTGCATCGGGTTGAGCCAAAAATAAAATCACGATCGAAGAGCACTTTGCGGTCTAAAAGTGACTTAACGGAGCTTAGTGCATAGCCCCCTAAGTATCGAATGGTACTTCCCTATTCCCTGTATACATCTCCCAAGAAAAGCACCAAAACTAATGGGCAATGATAAATGGATGTATCCTCACAAGGGTTAACAAAACCAGTCAGGAAAAATCCAGAATCCTCAAGCACACAGAGATCTAGCAAAAGTCCAGCAAGCTACACATAAAGCAAAGGATTTACCTAAATACCATTAGATACTTAGTGTCTTCTGGGAATGGGCCTGAAGAAGGGGTTCAATACCCCGAAACGATGCCACCCCCCTAGCCCTGTACTTTTACGTTTTGTTCACCCCAACCCATCCTTTCCTTCCCTCCCTTTATCCCCCATTGTTGTATTGTGTTTTTCACTCACTTTGTGTTTTGCTCATTAAACCTTGTTGTGTTCACTAGTCCCTTCCTTTTCCTTTTGTGTGCTGTGAACATTAGTATTCTAGTATTTTAAAACCCCGTTTTTTTTTTTTTTGTCTTTCACACCCGACGGGGCAGACTTTATACAACACATGTGAGTTGTACTTGCTTTACAATATTTGAACCTTCTTGGTTCTTATGGCAACATCTCTGCAAAAATCCATATTTACTTTCTTTCATACTTGACAGGGCAAACTTGACACTCAGCACTTTGCTTAAGGTGTTAGCTATACACAACACAGCAATCGTTTCATACCTGACGGAGCAAAATTTACACACAGCACTTGCTAGCATCAAATTCACTTGCTCCAGCAAAATAAAAATGTTGGTTTTCTGCTTGGGTTCCTGACCTTAACACATCTTCATTTACTGACCCCCAGAGACATAGCATCCCACTTCTGACACCACCTGTGGCAGGACGGTCTTGCGGCAGGGTCAGTAAGACGCTAATACGGTGTGAAATTTAACTATAGTGGTTTTATTATCCACCAGGCAAATTAACATAATGGGTACTGTCGCTTTAAATCATAATAAAGCATTAATTAAAGACCTATTCCTGTTTAAGGAAACTAACTCAATTTTATACTGCAGACCCGTTCTAACAGGGCAGCCAGCTAATCTGGTTGTCCGCCCAAAACATGTGCTCCGCATACAAAGTATAATAAGAAAGTCTTATCTGTATTGCAGCTCCAACAGTAAACAGGAACGCCGGTTACGGGAAGCAGGCTCTGTCCAGCTTGTAGCAGTCTTTATCCTGGGTGGGGTCCCAGCTGGTCCCAGCAGCAGAGCTCCTCGCAGGGCTGGGGGACCAGAGCAACAGCCAGGGGCTTCCTAGCTGAATGAGGCCTCTCTACCCTCCTGGGGAAAAACTAGCTCTTGGTGCAGGCTACTACCTGCCTTTTAAACCCTCAGTCTCTCAGGAGTCCTTCGTGCTTAATTACCTGCAGGTGCATGACTCTCCAGGAGGAGTTTCACAGCTTGTATGCTGGAAGCACACATATGCTCCTCACTCCAGCATACTGAGTTTAGTGACTCTGTCACAATATATAGATTTCAAATGCATCCATTGTTCAATCTGTAAATTTCAAATCAATTCTGTCAAAGGCTTTTTCCACATCTATATTTAGTAATATTTCCTTGTTTTTTGTTAGAGTTATGTGTTCGATCAAATTAATAATTTTCCTGAATTATGAATTAGCCGTTGTAGGATTGGATTCAGTCTTTAGCTAGGATTTTACTTTAAATATACAGGTCTGCATTAAGTAGAAATATTGGGCCTTAACTACCACAGTTCATGGGATAATTTCCAACGTTATGTATTATTGCTGGCTCTGAACATAGATTCCGGAATATCTTTTCCCTCTTGAAATTAATTGAACAAGTCTAGAAGGTAGGGAGCTAAGATTTTAAAATGTCTTTTTTGGTGATATTCGAGAATCCATCTGAAATAGGTAATTAAGATGATTTACTGTAGCTGATTTTATTAATTTGACTGCTTCTCCTAATTCAGATTTTTTATTTTATCTTTGAGTTTCAAGCGTTCTTCTTACATCAGTTTTGGAAGATTGCATTTCTCTAAGTATTTAAAGATCATCTCTGAATTGGATTTTTGGGTGGCTGATTCTGTAGTTTTTAAATTATATAATTCTGTATAAAACTCAGAGATTTTCTGTTCTATTTTTGTGTGTTGTTGGTAATTCCACCATTTTTGGTTTTAATAGCTGATATTTTTGTTTTAGATGTATAATACCTCTTAATTTGCTACCTAATAATCTATCTGCTTTATTGCCTTTTCATAATAGACCTGTTTTGTCCATTTCAATGCCTTTTCAAGTTGGATCTGATGTAGTTCTCTCCTTGCTAATATAAGATTTTTATTGTTCTTTTGTGTGGGACATCTTTTGTGTTTCTGCTCTGTCAACCTTTTTACTGCTGCGGCTCAGTTTATTCGAGCATTTGCCCGTTCTGTGCCGCAGCAGTAGCCTGACTCGGGCTCACACTCGGGCGCGCGCCGAAGCAGCGGAAGAGCGCCCTCCGATCGGGGCGCTCTCCCTCCCGCTGCCGGGTCCGCCGGGTCCCCCGGAACCCCCTGCCGCCGTCCCGCAGATCGCGGGACACCAGGGCTCCCTCGGGGAGCCCTGGACGCGCGTGCAGGGGGCGCAGGCTCCCGAAGACGCGTGACCGCGCGTCTATGACGCGCGGCACGCCGAGGGGCGGCCACTAGCAAGCCGGGAAATCTCCCGGCTTGCGGATCTGGCCGCACTGCGATAAAGTGTGTCGCCAGTGTATCTGTTAGTTCTTTTATCACTTTATCTTTTGTCTTTTTCTGTATGAGGCTATTGAGTTCCCCGATTTGGGGCTTTGTGGGATTCACATAAAATGACAGAGGAGTTAACACCCTTTATTTAGATTAAAATAATCTTCCAATGAGTCCTTGATATTGTTCTCTATCTCTGAAGGTTTAATAATGAATAATTTAAGGGACATTGCATTTGGTTGGTTTTGACAAAAGGTGTTCTGAATAAAAGATCTATTGGGGTATGATCAGATCATGTTATAGGGCTTATTGCAGACTGAGATGTCTCTAGGAGGCTGAATAGTATGTGTAGTCTATTTGGTCTTTGTTCATTGCACTCCATACATCTACTTTATCAAGGAAAACATTTTAATCAGTTCTCTGAAATTGTTAGCTGTTTTATGGATTGTTGTAGTGCGTGATTGTCTTGAGGTTCTTGATTTATCTGTTACTGGGTTTTGAATCATATTAAATTCAACTACTGTGAGAAGACCATGAACTATTATGAATCTACCATCTGGGTCTCTCTGTCCCTTAGATCTAAATGGGAATGTCATGTCTTGTTATTATTACTAGTCCTATTTTTTTGCCATTAAAGGAGGATAAATACTGCACCGACACACTTTATTCGAGCAAATACCCGGTATGTACCTGGCAGATACCTGGAATGCGCCGCTCCTCACCTCTGACAAGCCCCGTTGCATTTGCCTTCCCAGCCTGGGTTCATGCCTGGCTGATGGGCGGCTGATCTGTTAAATGATAATGATTAGGATTTAATAGGCTGCAATGCTTCACGTGTCTACCAGATGGCATAAATTCATGAATTGTAATGCAGTATATATATATATACTGTGCAGTATTGCAGCCAGCGGGAATAAAATGCTTCAATCCCTGCCTGGAAAATAACTCAATGCACTCGGGCAGAAAACAGTCACAAACCTCAATACACCCGGGTATACCCGAATTCGTGGGACTAGCCGAGCTCGATAAAGTGTGTCGCCAGTGTATGTGGTTTTATATGTTTTTTTAAAGGAGGGTCCTAATCATTAAATTGCGTCATCTGTAGAAAAATGATATCCCTTTCCAATCTTTTAAATTCTGATAATGTGAGTCTTCTCTTAGAGTTCTCTTATGAGCCCACACTTGTTTAGTCATATTGAATCATTTTATTATTTAACTCCAACTCTTTTCTTTCCATAGGGCATCTGGTCTTGCAAGCTTCCTTTTCCAGGCTACCAGAAGTTAATCTTTTTTTTGATAGTTGTCACTGGGTTAGGGATGGGTGACCCAAAAGGTCTTGGGATAAAAAGTTTGAACCTTATGTTCAGAAGGAGCATGTTCAAAACAGCAGGTACTTGTGTGATAGCACCTAGCTGGTATATCATGTAAGATAAGTTAATTAATGTGATGAAGGGCTGATGGAAAAATGCCACAAACACAGATCCTGATACTGAAAAAAACTGGAAGAGATCTGTGTGGCATCTTACATAATATACCAGCTACAGTAGGTGCAATCACACTACAGTGGCGACACACTTTATTCTCGCTCGGCTAGTCCCGCGAATTCGGGTAAACTCGGGTGTATTGAGGTTTGTGATCGTTTTCTGCCAGAGTGTATAGCGTTATTCTCCCGGCAGGGATTGAAGCATTTTATTCCGGCTGGCTGCAATACTGCAATGCCGTGTAAAAACACATGAGGGCGCTTGCGAGCTGTTCTCTTTGAAGCCGTCCCCTATAATGAATTGTAATGCAGTATATATACTGTATATAGTACTGTATATATATATACTGTATAACAATAACCCCTATAACCCCTAACATACAGTACTGTACACATATAGTACTGTATATGCACATACATAAATGATACTATGGGCCGGCGGGGGGGCGAGATGTGTTTGCAGCAGAGAGAGATCCGCTGCTCTCTCTCTGCGCAAACATCGGCACATTAAAAATTATTTTAAATACATTTTTATTTATAGTGTAGATATGCAGGGGGTCTCGGGAGCTGAACCGCACTGGTTTCAGGTCCAGGGACCCCCTGCTCCCCGAGATACAGCCCTCTTTATGAGGTGCCGGTATCCCTCTGCGTTTAAAGTGCCCGATCACGTGATCGCGGCCTGTAAACCAAGCAGAGCAGAGGGATACCGGCACCCCCTAAAGGGGCCTGTATCTCGGGGAGCAGGGGGTCCCCGGACCTGAAACCAGTGCGGTTGTGCTCCGGAGACCCTCTGCACATGTACAGTATAAATAAAACACACACATCAATAAAGAATCGTTCTTTATCTTAGCGGCTATGTGCTATGGTAACGAAGCAGCATTTCTGTATTTTAATAGTACTGTACAGTGAGCAGGGGGTTCCCTGAGCCAGAAATTAATGCTCAGGGACCCCCCCTGCTCCTGCACAATATTATTAAAAATACAGAAATGCTGCTTCATTACCATAGCGGATAGCCGCTATGGCAATGAAGGGGTTAACTCAACGTGCCCGCTTTATTGTGGGTAGCGGGGGTGGGTGAGGGGGGTATTTGGCCCTTGGTGTGAGTTTAGGGCTTGCGGGGGGGTTGCGGGTGCACTTAACCCCTTCACGGCCGTAGCAGTTAATACCGCTACGGTCATGAAGGAGTTAAGCCCTCCCGCTACCCCCACCGCAAGCCCTAAACAGCCACCGTTGGGGCTAATACCCCCTTCACCCACCCCCGCTACCCACAATAAAAAAAAACTCACACACAGCAGCCGTCAAAAAATAAATAAATAAATCTAAATAAATAAATAAATAAATAAATTACTATAAATAAATACATTTGAAATACATTTTTATTTATAGTGTAGATGTGCAGGGGGTCTCTGGTGCTGAACCGCACTGGTTTCAGGTCGGGGGACCCCCTGCTCCCCGAGATACAGACCCCTTTATGAGGTGCCGGTATCCCGGTATCCCTCTGCTTGGTTTAAAGGTCCCGATCACGTGACCGTGGCCTGTAACCCAAGCAGAGGGATACCGGCACCCCCTAAATGGGCCTGTATCTCGGGGAGCAGGGGGTCCCCAGACCTAAAACCACAGCGGTTCAGCTCCGGAGACCCTCTGCACATATACAGTATAAATAAAACACACACATCAATAAAGAATCGTTCTTTACCTTAGCGGCTATGTGCTATGGTAACGAAGCAGCATTTCTGTATTTTAATAATATTGTACAGTGAGCAAGGGGTTCCCTGAGCCAGAAATGAATGCTCAGGGACCCCCCCTGCTCCTGCACAATATTATTAAAAATACAGAAATGCTGCTTCATTACCATAGCGGATAGCCTCTAAGGCAATGAAGGGGTTAACTCACCGTGCCCGCTTTATTGTGGGTAGCGGGGGTGGGTGAGGGGGGTATTTGGCCCTTGGTGTGAGTTTAGGGCTTGCAGGGGGGTTGCGGGTGCACTTAACCCCTTCACGGCCGTAGCAGTTAATACCGCTACGGTCATGAAGGGGTTAAGCCCTCCCGCTACCCCCCCCGCAAGCCCTAAACAGCCACCGTTGGGGCTAATACCCCCTTCACCCACCCCCGCTACCCACAATAAAAAAAAACTCACACACAGCAGCCGCCAAAAAATAAATAAATAAATCTAAATAAATAAATGACTATAAATAAATACATTTGAAATACATTTTTATTTATAGTGTAGATGTGCAGGGGGTCTCCGGAGCTGAACCGCACTGGTTTCAGGTCGGGGGACCCCCTGCTCCCCGAGATACAGACCCCTTTATGAGGTGCCGGTATCCCTCTGCTTGGTTTAAAGATCCCGATCATGTGACCGCGGCCTGTAACCCAAGCAGAGGGATTCCGGCAACCCCTAAAGGGGCCTGTATCTCGGGGAGCAGGGGGTCCCCAGACCTAAAACCACAGCGGTTCAGCTCCGGAGACCCTCTGCACATATACAGTATAAATAAAACACACACATCAATAAAGAATCGTTCTTTACCTTAGCGGCTATGTGCTATGGTAACGAAGCAGCATTTCTGTATTTTAATAATATTGTACAGTGAGCAGGGGGTTCCCTGAGCCAGAAATTAATGCTCAGGGACCCCCCCTGCTCCTGCACAATATTATTAAAAATACAGAAATGCTGCTTCATTACCATAGCGGATAGCCGCTATGGCAATGAAGGGGTTAACTCAACGTGCCCGCTTTATTGTGGGTAGCGGGGGTGGGTGAGGGGGGTATTTGGCCCTTGGTGTGAGTTTAGGGCTTGCGGGGGGGTTGCGGGTGCACTTAACCCCTTCACGGCCGTAGCAGTTAATACCGCTATGGTCATGAAGGGGTTAAGCCCTCCTGCTACCCCCCCGCAAGCCCTAAACAGCCACCGTTGGGGCTAATACCCCCTTCACCCACCCCCGCTACCCACAATAAAATCTATGTACTGTAAAACCCCCTCCCCTACAGTATTCTTTCTTTTAAACTTCCCTGCCTTCAATGTAATCTACTGTACTGTATGTAAAACCCCCTCCCCAATTCTCTCTTTTAAACTTCCCTGCCTTCACTGTAATCTATGTAAAAAAAACCTCCCCCTATTGTGTGTTAAATCTCCCTGGCCTGTGTTTCTGAGTGCAGTGTACTGTATGTAAATGTGGGGAGGGGGATCCCGTGTAAATAACCACACCCACCCCCGCTACCCACAATAAAAAAAATCACACACAGCATCCCCGCAATACATAAATAAATAAATCTAAATAAATAAATAAATACAAATAAATACATTTGAAATACATTTTTATTCCTAGTGTAGTTGTGCAGGGGGTCTCGGGAGCTGAACCGCGTTGGTTTCAGGTCCGGGGACCCCCTGCCCCCCGAGATACAGACCCCTTTATGAGGTGTTAACCCACCGTGCCCGCTTTATTGTGGGAAGCGGTGGTGGGTGAAGGGGTTTATAAATATGAGTTTATAAATAAAATAAAGAATATTATTTCTAGGGGCCCTAGAACAGAAGATCCCACGACAATTGCGCGCTCATTGCTCTTTTTTTACAATGTTGCTGGTCTTGCGGCTTTGCAGTCTGGCAGCAAAAAGCAGTTTGTAGTACTGAGTGTGAGATAAATTAACCAGTTCTTTTATTGCTGAAGTCGCCACAAAAAACTTTTATTTACAAATACAGTACAATACAATGGTGAAACATTTCAAGTGAACAGCAACACACAATAATACATACAGTACAGTACTGTATGATTATTTATTTATAATACAGTATACAGCTCTGTACTGTATATGCAGTATACAGTATACTGTACAGTATTTGGGGCTTTTCTTTGGGGGTTTATTCATGCAATTATTAGGGTGACCTGCCTGCCTTTGGAAATACTGTGACAGTACAGTCCCAGCTATTTCAGCCACCCCATCCCCTCCCTTAGAGTTTTAAATCCTTCCCTGGCCAAGCGTCAATGGGCTGGCTCATTCAACCCTAATCTAATCATTGTGTTGTTAATCTGCCCCTGGGCGGGCTACGGTAACAAGATTCAGCAGGAGGCCAGCGTCTGATCCCACCATCCCCATCCAACAACCCTTAGAGTCCTGAGGCCTGCCTGCTTTGGAAAAAGATTCAGCAGGAGGCCAGCGTCTGATCCCACCATCCCCCTCCAACAACCCTTAGAGGCCTGAGGCCTGCCTGCTTTGGAAAAAGATTCAGCAGGAGGCCAGCGTCTGATCCCACCATCCCCCTCCAACAACCCTTAGAGGCCTGAGGCCTGCCTGCTTTGGAAAAAGATTCAGCAGGAGGCCAGCGTCTGATCCCACCATCCCCCTCCAACAACCCTTAGAGGCCTGAGTCCTGCCTGCTTTGGAAAAAGATTCACTTCTTCTAAATTAAATACAGTACATTCTCTAATACCTTTGGAATAAAAATATATATACAGTAATGTGAAATAATCCGTTCTGTGGGTCTGAGCTGGTTGAAAGTCACCAGGTCCTCATACAGTACATTCTCGAATACCTTTAGAATAAAAATATAAATATACAGTATAAATATTGTACAGTATAATGTTAAATAACCCGTCCTGTTCGTTTTCCTTCATAACAGTATCCTCATTGTGTCTGCGGTACAGTAGTTCATTGAGAGAGGAGAGGTTTTGTGTATATCATTACTGCTGTTTTTATACTGTACATTTGACTGCACAAGCAGATTTGACGGGACACAATGCCCCCCTCCCCCTTGGGCACCCTTTTCCTGGAACGACAAGAAAACAAAAACTTAGTTCAGTTACTGTACTGCAGAGTATGTGCATACTGTACTGTATTATGGCAGAACTACTGTAGGTGGCTGGTGCAGCTTTCTCTGTAAAGAAAAAAATGGAGCAGTTAGTAGGCAGTTACTGTAGTACTGTCAAACTACTGTATACTGGAACTACTGTACAGTATACCATGGCTTTGTACTGTAACCTTATGGCTGCTGCTGCTGTCTCTGAAAAGAAAAAATCTGTGCCATACTTACTTGTATCATACTATGCTTACAATACTACATCACTCTACTACTTTCCTGATGCTTGCCAATTGCGCGCGATGACAATGGGCAACACTGTGGCAATATGGTCTATATATTTATTGCATCGTTCCACGATGAGTACATCGTTCCAAAAACTCAGTATGGCTTTCAACAACTCGTCCTTTTTGGAGGGTTTCGCCACTTTACGGATATGTTCCTTCAGCTGATGCCAGACCATTTCGATCGGATTGAAGTCTGGCAATCTGTGATTGGAAAGAAAGGACAATTGGTTTAAGAGCTAAAAACAGTGGGGAACAAAAATGGGACACGGTCTACTGCACTTACTCCGCTGGCGTCTTCACCCAGTTGATGCCGCGCTCAAGGATATGGGCTGTCGACGCGGTGTGCTTGGGATCGTTGTCCTGGTAGAAGCGGTGACCATTGGTGAAGTCGCGTCTGATGTATCGCACTATCGCGGGCACAATGTTGTCTTGGAAGAAAGCTTTATTCATGATTCCTATAGCAAGAAAAGAAAAGTGCTCAATAGTACAATACAGTGCATACGGTAAGGCAACACTAGTCAAGTACAGTGCATTAGGCGGCATTATATTTCAGAAATTGTACCTTCAAAGATGACAATGCATCCCGGTCCACGCCTAGAGATGGCACCCCACACATGCAGCTTCAGAGGGTGTTTTGGCCGCGGCTTCAAAGATATGCGACCTTTTTTGTGGAACGCAAATCTTGCAAATCTCTCCAGCGACACAGTAGACTCATCAGTGAAGATGCAATCCTGGAAAGTCTCACCGCTGTCGATCCATGCCTGGGCCTGGAGCACTCTTTTGATTTTGTTTGCGTCCCGTATCATGGGGTACGCTCTGTAATGACAATGAATAAAAATTTTTTGCGTCACAGCGCAGTACAGTTTGCAAAACAACACTTTTACTTTACAGTACCTCCTGTACTGTCCAGTACTAACCTCACACGTCCATATTTCCATCCAATTATGCGTCTCATCTTCTTTATGCTGCTCTCGGATACAGTCAGATTGTGCTTTTCCTGCAGAGTGTTTTTAACCCTTAATGCACTCCTCTCATCATTCTCCTCACTTATTCTGTCCACCAGAAGAGTAGTCTCCCTACAATGCAAAGAAATTATATTGTTTTATTAATATGCAGCAATATAAAATGTATACTGTATACTGTACATGTAATGTTGTAATATACAGTAAATATAAATATACAAAAAATGTATACTGCTGTACTATAAATATAAATAGACAAAATATACAGTATACAGTACTGTTGTAATATAAATATACTATATAAATATACTGTTGTTATATCATAATAAATATACATCATATACAGTATATTCCGTTGTAAGATGAATTGCAATATACCAAAAGTGTATACTGCTGCACAAAAAATATAAATTGACCACAAATACAGTATACAGTATACTGTTGTAATATAAATATACTATATAAATATACTGTTGTTATATCATAATAAATATACATCATATACAGTATATTCCGTTGTAAGATGAATTGCAATATACCAAAAGTGTATACTGCTGCACAAAAAATATAAATTGACCACAAATACAGTATATACTGTTGTAATATAAATATACTATATAAATATACTGTTGTTATATCATAATAAATATACATCATATATATTCCGTTGTTAGATGAATTGCAATATACCAAAAGTGTATACTGCTGCACAAAAAATATAGATGTACACTACAGTTTTCTATTTTTTTTTTGTTAAGTTTTATAAATATACTTACGCGTTAGTTACCCTTGGTGCCTTTTTGCGGTCTCTGTTTTTTCCGTGTGCATGATAGCACACGGTGTTTGATGGCACAACGAGTGTCGTCAAAGAGGGATGGAGAAGGTGACCGTTGGATTTCCGGGCGAGAAGCAGAGTCGTCCAAGAGCAAAGGAGACGGTGACCCATGGATTTCAGAGGCGGCAGCATCTTCGGATGGAACCGGACAAGATGGGGGTGGAGAAGCCGGGCTGAAGATTTCCGGGACAGCTACAGCAGAGTCGTCGAAGCATATGGGAAGTGGTCTGCGGATTCGGTGGGATGGCTGCCATTCGTCTTGCGTACAGAGCACATCACCGTATTTCTTCTTCACATAATGAAGTTTACGTCTAGGAAAACCCTTAGCCTTTGGGGTCAGCAGAAGGTTTTCTTTATTGGCCTTAGCCTGTCGCTTTGTCCTTGGCGTGGAAACGGCTGCGAGTGGGTGTTCAAAGTGAACTATGATGGGAATCGCCAAAAAAAGGCCCTTCCTGCCAATTTAAGGAAAAACATTGTGGAAGAAATGCGGCGCTTTTATGCAGTTACAGATCCTGTAATGAGAGGCGTTAGAGACTGCATTAATGGCGTTTTGCGCCATGCAAGGAATCGGCCATGGATGTACAATGTGGAGGACTGTCAGTGAGACCATACTGTAATGTTGTGCTGAACTGTATTGTGCTGTACAGTACAGTACATGTTTTGCCCTACAGTTCCTGCTGTACTTAAACAAAGGATACTGTACTGTATGTTGTGTGTTGCACGGTTTTCAATGTGGCCCTGAAAACCTGCCCTGTTTGCTGCCCTCTAGGACTGAGCTGGTTGCGCACAATCCCACTGTAGTAGCATTTAATAAAGGCTGCAGTTTTGCACTGTACTGTACTGTATGTATTATTGTGTGTTGCTGTTCACTTGAAATGTTTCACCATTGTATTGTACTGTATTTGTAAATAAAAGTTTTTGGTGGCGACTTCAGCAATAAAAGAACTGGTTAATTTATCTCACACTCAGAACTACAAACTGCTTTTTGCTGCCAGACTGCAAAGCCGCAAGACCAGCAACATTGTAAAAAAAGAGCAATGAGCGCGCAATTGGCGTGGGAACTTATGTTCTAGGGCCCCTAGAAATAATATCCTTTATTTTATTTATAAACTCACATTTATAAACCCCTTCACCCACCCCTGCTACCCACAATAAAAAATAATCAAACACAGCATCCCCGCAATAAATAAATAAATAAATAAATAAATGACTATAAATAAATACATTTCAAATACATTTTTATTCCTAGTGTAGATGTGCAGGGGGTCTCGGGAGCTGAACCGCGTTGGTTTCAGGTCGGGGGACCCCCTGCCCCCCGAGATACAGACCCCTTTATGTGGTGCCGGTATCCCTCTGCGTTAAATTCCCCGATCACGTGACCGCGGCATGTTAAACCAAGCAGAGGGATACCGGCAACCCCAAAAGGGGCCTGTATCTCGGGGGGCAGGGGGTCCCCGGACCTGAAACCACAGCGGTTCTGCTACGGAGACCCTCTGCACATCTACACTGTGAATAAAACACACACATCATTAAAGAATCATTCATTGCCTTAGCGGCTATCCGCTATGGTAATGAAGCAGCATTTCTGTTTTCTTAATAATATTGTACAGTGAGCAGGGGGTTCCCTGAGCCAGAAATCTAAACTCAGGGGGCCCCCTGCTCCTGCTCAATATTATTAAAAGTACAGAAATGCTGCTTCATTACCTTAGCGTATAGCCGCTAAGGTAATGAAGGAGTTAAGGCATAATAACCAATAAATACATTCAATACACTACCCACTACCCATGGCAACCTCCGCTGCGGCTGCTGTAAAACAGAGAAAACAATTAACACTTTCAAAGTAATGTCCCCTAACCCCTTAATCTCCACAGCGGTTATTAACCGCTACAGTCATGAAGGGGTTAACCCACCCTCACCCACCACTCGGGATGCCTACATACCCTCCCACACTACCCCCCCCCCGTGAGGCCTAACCACCCAGTCAGTACCCACAAGGGAGGCCTACCCACATACCGTTGGGGAAACACCCCACCCCCAGTACCCGCAATAAAAACAGTACAATGACCCACAATAAACAGCATTATATTTATTAAATACATTACCCACCCCCTGTGCCCCCCCCATAAATACAAGATTTATCCTTTTACATACAGGGTTCATAATGCAGCCCCACGCTAGTCCCCGGTGGGCTGGCAGGGCACCTGGACAGACCTACAGTTTACCAGCAGCCCTTTTTACACAGGTTCTGGAGGCCTGCTGGTGGATCCTGCCAGCACCATGGCCCCCAGGTGGTCTCCTTAGGACACCGTGGGCCACAATTGGGTCCCCACAGTAGGCCCAAGGATGTCTGGAAGCCCCAGGTCAAACCCACAGGTGTCTGCGGAGCCTCGGGTGGTTCCCTTGGGGGTCTGCGGAACTCACGGGTGCTCACTACGGGTCCGTGGTGCCCCCACAGAAGTGGGACCACACATCATCATCCCCTCACCTACGGGTCGGCGGTGCCCCCACAGAAGTGGGACCACACATCGTCATCCCCGCAGACTACGGGTCCGCGGTGCCCCCAAAGAAGTGGGACCACACATCATCATCCCTGCATGTATCAACCGTGGAACCACCAGCCTGATACCCTTGGGATACCCGAGAATACCCAGAGGTGGTCTCCAGAGGCCCCACGCAGAACCACGGAATCAACCCTGAATGTAAAAAAAATAAACCTGACCTATACATTCAATACATACACCCTCCCCCCCAACACCTACAGTACAATAATGTACAAAATAACTATTATCCAGATATGGATAATAGATTAATTGCCCATTATTAAAAACATTAACTAGCATATACAAATAAATAAAGTACTACTGACCTCATCATTACGAAGTGTCCATCGCCAGCGCCTTCCTTCCTTCTCTTGCCCACACAAGACATAGCCAATACCAAGCCAATACATTGCAAGTACATTCAGATATCAATTAACCCCTTAAACACCTTATCAGATAATAACCGCAAAGGTGATTAAGGGGTTAAGCCACACAGGCCCGATACCCACCCTTCACCCATGAATTTGTACTGTGGCTTCATCATGCAACTATATATATACTGTATACTGTATATATATACAGAGAGACAGAGAGAAAGAGAGAGAGAGAGAGATACAGTACAGTATGTATATATATATATATATACACACGTTATATACACACCCATGATAAACCAATATACAGAACAAATAAATGTAGAAGGGTTATCAAAACCATACTGCCCTACAACCAAACACTTCTCCATACATACACACTAAATTAAAATCAATTTCCTTTAATATTCATAACTGATCTCTCAATCTAAATCATCACTAAACCTCTGAAAAGCCATTTAAACAACTTACATTCCAATATAAATGATGCCTAAATATCTATGCACGATACAGTATACATTCTGCAAATTAATCAACCAAGTAAACAAAAATCAATTAGCAATCATTATTTACATCCCTAAACAATTCACACTCCCATCAAGAACAATGAAACCATTAACAAATTCATGCCTAGAGCAGAACAATTAAGCCTTTGAAAAAATATAAGTACCGACAAAAATACAACCTTTACAATCAAGCCTATCCCTGACCTTCCTCAAACACACAATACAATACCAAGGAATACATCTATCTAATTTTAAAATACTTTAATCACATGTTAAAAAAGCTTTTAAAAAAATTAACAAGTTAAATAAAATACATTTCTTTAGTTCACTTACCATTACTTGGCCCCACCGACTCCCGTTGCGCAGCTTACTCACGAACCAATCCACGATCAGGAACCCATAAAATAAAAAACCATAAAATAATAAACATTAAACTAAAAATCTAAATCAATCCACGGGTCTTCTACTTGTAATCCATCTTCATCTGTATTCTTCTTTCTTCTATCTCCTTCCGGGCGGGGCAGGGCGTGGTCTTCTTTCCATCATTGGCCACGCCCTTGTCTTTTTTCTTCTCCGGAGGTCCTTCCTCCGCGGCGTCTGGCTTCAAAATGAGACGACATAGGCTTTTAAAGGCCTATGACGTCACATTTTGCGTCATGGTTCCCACGGTCCAGATTGGGCCGTGAAAACCATGTGTTTTGGCCGACAAAAATTAAAATGATGACGTCATCTTAAAGGCAATGAAAGCACCGCCAATCAGAATGGCTTTGCTTCAATTGCCTTTAAGATGACGTCATGAAAAGGCACATGGCCGCCCTCACATGGTATGGTAGCCAATCAGAGCGTGGGAACTTTATCCCTACTCTGATTGGCTCTGGTATACCATGTGTCAGGGGCTTGGGGGAGAAAGGATGTGACGTCAATGAAAACCTGTCACATGGTATGGTAGCCAATCAGAGCGTGGGAACTCCATCCCTACTCTGATTGGCTACCGTACAACGTGACAGGTTTTCATTGACGTCACATCCTTTCTCCCCCAAGCCCCTGACACATGGTATACCAGAGCCAATCAGAGTAGGGATAAAGTTCCCATGCTCTGATTGGCTACCATACCATGTGAGGGCGGCCATGTGCCTTTTCATGACGTCATCTTAAAGGCAATTGAAGCAAAGCCATTCTGATTGGCTGTGCTTTCATTGCCTTTAAGATGACGTCATCATTTTAATTTTTGTCGGCCAAAACACATGGTTTTCACGGCCCAATCTGGACCGTGGGAACCTTGACGCAAAATGTGACGTCATAGGCCTTTAAAAGCCTATGTCGTCTCATTTTGAAGCCAGACACCGCGGAGGAAGGACCTCCGGAGAAGAAAAAAGACAAGGGCGTGGCCGATGATGGAAAGAAGACCACGCCCTGCCCCGCCCGGAAGGAGATAGAAGAAAGAAGAATACAGATGACGATGGATTACAAGTAGAAGACCCGTGGATTGATTTGGATTTTTAGTTTAATGTTTATTATTTTATGGTTTTTTATTTTATGGGTTCCTGATCGTGGATTGGTTCGTGAGTAAGCTGCGCAACGGGAGTCGGTGGGGCAAAGTAATGGTAAGTGAACTAAAGAAATGTATTTTATTTAACTTGTTAATTTTTTTAAAAGCTTTTTTAACATGTGTTTAAAGTATTTTAAAATTAGATAGATGTATTCCTTGGTATTGTATTGTGTGTTTGAGGAAGGTCAGGGATAGGCTTGGTTGTAAAGGTTGTATTTTTGTCGGTACTTATATTTTTTCAAAGGGTTAATTGTTCTGCTCTAGGCGTGAATTTGTTAATGGTTTCATTGTTCTTGATGGGAGTGTGAATTGTTTAGGGATGTAAATAATGATTGCTAATTGATTTTTGTTTACTTGGTTGATTAATTTGCAGAATGTATACTGTATCGTGCATAGATATTTAGGCATCATTTATATTGGAATGTAAGTTGTTTAAATGGCTTTTCAGAGGTTTAGTGATGATTTAGATTGAGAGATCAGTTATGAATATTAAAGGAAATTGATTTTAATTTAGTGTGTATGTATGGAGAAGTGTTTGATTGTAGGGCAGTATGGTTTTGATAACCCTTCTACATTTATTTGTACTGTATATTGGTTTATCATGGGTGTGTATATAACGTGTGTATATATATATATATATACTGTACTGTATCTCTCTCTCTCTCTCTCTCTCTCTCTCTCTCTTTCACTCTGTCTCTCTGTATATATATTCAATATACAGTATATATATAGTTGCATGATGAAGCCACAGTACAAATTCATGGGTGAAGGGTGGGTATCGGGCCTGTGTGGCTTAACCCCTTAATCACCTTTGCGGTTATTATCTGATAAGGTGTTTAAGGGGTTAATTGATATCTGAATTTACTTGCAATGTATTGGCTTGGTATTGGCTATGTCTTGTGTGGGCAAGAGAAGGAAGGAAGGCGCTGGCGACGGACACTTGGTATTGATGAGGTCAGTAGTACTTTATTTATTTGTATATGCTAGTTAATGTTTTTAATAATGGGCAATTAATCTATTATCCATATCTGGATAATAGTTATTTTGCACATTATTGTACTGTAGGTGTTGGGGGGGAGGGTGTATGTATTGAATGTATAGGCCAGGTTTATTTTTTTTACATTCAGGGTTGATTCCGTGGTTCTGCGTGGGGCCTCTGGAGACCACTTCCGGGTATTCTCGGGTATCCAAAGGGTATCAGGCTGGTAGTTCCACGGGTGACACATGCGGGAATGATGATGTGTGGTCCCACTTCTTTGGGGGAACCGCGGACCCGTAGTCTGCGGGGATGACGATGTGTGGTCCCACTTCTGTGGGGGCACCGCCGACCCATAGGTACGGGGATGATGATGTGCGGTCCCACTTCTGTGGCGGCACCGCGGACCCGTAGTGAGCACCCGTGAGTTCCCCAGACCCCCGAGGGAACCACCCGAGGCCCTGCAGACACCTGTGGGTTTGACCCGGGGCTTCCAGACATCCTTGGGCCTACTGTGGGGACCCAATTGTGGCCCACGGTGACCTAAGGAGACCACCTGGGGGCCATGGTGCTGGCAGGATCCACCAGCAGGCCTCCAGAACCTGTGTAAAAAGGGCTGCTGGTAAACTGTAGGTCTGTCCAGGTGCCCTGCCAGCCCACCGGGGACTAGCATGGGGCTGCGTTATGAACCCTGTATGTAAAAGGATAAATCTTGTATTTATGGGGGGGGCACAGGGGGTGGGTAATGTATTTAATAAATATAATGCTGTTTATTGTGGGTCATTGTACTGTTTTTATTGCGGGTACTGGGGGTGGGGTGTTTCCCCAACGGTATGTGGGTAGGCCTCCCTTGTGGGTACTGACTGGGTGGGTAGGCCTCATGGGGGGGGTTAGTGTGGGAGGGTATGTAGGCATCCCGAGTGGTGGGTGAGGGTGGGTTAACCCCTTCATGACTGTAGCGGTTAATAACCGCTATGGTGATTAAGGGGTTAGGGGACATTACTTTGTATGTTTTAATTTTTGTGTCTGTTTTGCAGAAGCGGAGGGGCCATGGCCAGGATGGGGGGGGGGGTAACGGTATGTGGGTAGGGGGTGAGGGTGGTTAGACCTCACAGCATGCACATTGGGTCCCCCCCCCTCCCCACATTTACACACACTGCACTCACAGCAATGCAGGGAGGGAGATTTACTGTAACAGAAACATCTCTCTGCCTTCAGTGTAATCTGTTTAAAGCCCCCTCCCCCCTAATGTATGTTTCTGTTAAATCTCTCTGCCTTCAGTGTAATCTGTTTAACAGAAACATTAAGGGGGAGGGGGCTTTAAATCTCTCTGCCATCAGTGTAATCTGTTTAACAGAAACATTAGGGGGGAGGGGGCTTTAAATCTCTCTGCCTTCAGTGTAATCTGTTTAACAGAAACATTAGGGGGGAGGGGGCTTTAAACAGATTACACTGAAGGCAGGTAGATACAGGGGATGTACTGTACTGTACAGTATGTTGTTTATTGCAATGCTTCAATGTGTGTATATTGTATAATGTTTTTTACAATTAGATAGATGTAATCCTTGGTATTGTAAGGGTTAGCTTTGGTTTTAAATTGTGTTTTCTGGTTGGTACTTACAGTATATATTGATTTTTGTTTACTTGATTGGTTAAAATAGTTGACTTGTTTGGAAGTGTTTGTATTTACTTGTAGAGTAGCTTGCAATTATATTGTTAACATTCATTTGCAGAATGTATATGGTGCATAGATTTTATGCATCATTTATACAATGTAAATGCAATGTACTGTGTGGATTGGAATGTTATGTTTTATATTGTAAGATCAGTTAGGATTATTAAATGGATTATTATTATTGTTTGTATAAAGAAGCGTTATTTGTAGGACAGTATGATTTTGATAACCATTCTACATGTATTTGTATATTGGTTCATCATGTGTGTGTATATACAGTACTGTGTGTATATCCAGTATATATATATATATACACACACAGTATATGCTGTATATGTATAGGGATTGTTAATATACTGTGTATATATACTGTATATATACAGTATATATATATACAGTATATATTTATTTCTCTTCATGTATTTATTTATTTATTTAGATTTATTTATTAATTGTGGGGCTGCTGTGCGTGATTTTTTTTTATTGTGGGTAGTGGGGATGGGTGAAGGGGGTGTTTGGCCCTTGGTGTGAGTTTAGGACTTACAGCAGCAGCACAATTAATAAATAAATCTAAATAAATAAATAAATAAATGAATATAAATAAATACATTTAAAATACATTTTTATTGATAGTGTAGATGTGCAGAGGGTCTCCGGAGCTGAACCGCTGTGGTTTTAGGTCTGGGGACCCCCTGCTCCCTGAGATACAGGCCCCTTTAGGGGGTGCCGGTTTCCCTCTGCTTGGGTTACAGGCCGCGGTCACGTGATCGGGACCTTTAAACCAAGCAGAGGGACACCGGCACCTCATAAAGGGGGCTGTATCTCGGGGAGCAGGGGGTTCCCAGACCGGAAACCTACGTGGTTCAGCTCTGGAAACCCCCTGCACATCTACACTATCAATAAAAATGTATTTCAAATGTATTTATTTATAGTCATTTATTTATTTATTTATTTCGATGTATTTATTTATTTTTTGGCGGCTGCTGTGTGTGTATTTTTTTTTATTGTGGGTAGTGGGGTGGGTGAAGGGGGTATTAGCCCCAACGTTGCTTGTTTAGGGCTTGCGGGGGTGTAGCGGGAGGGCTTAACCCCTTCATGACCGTAGCAGTATTAACTGCTACGGCCGTGAAGGGGTTAAGTGCACCCGCAACCCCACCGCAAGCCCTAAACTCACACCAAGGGCCAAATACCCCCTTCACCCACCCCCGCTACCCACAATAAAGCGGGCACGGTGGGTTAACCCCTTCATTGCCTTAGCAACTATCCGCTATGGTAATGAAGCAGCATTTCTGTATTTTTAATAATATTGAGCAGGAGCATGGGGCCCCCTGAGTTTAGATTTCTGGCTCAGGGAACCCCCTGCTCACTGTACAATATTATTAAAAATACAGAAATGCTGCTTCGTTACCATAGCACATAGCCGCTAAGGTAAAGAACGAGTGCTTATTTATATATGTGTTTTATTTATACTGTACATGTGCAGAGGGTCACCGGAGCAGAACCACTGTGGTTTTAGGTCTGGGGACCCCCTGCTCCCCGAGATACAGGCCCCTTTAGGGGGTGCCGGTATCCCTCTGCTCTGCTTGGTTTACAGGTCGCGGTCACGTGATCGGGCCTTTAAACGCAGAGGGATACTGGCACCACATAAAGGGGTCTGTATCTCCGGGAGCAGGGGGTCCCCCCCGACCTGAAACCAATGCGGTTCAGCTCCCGAGACCCCCTGCACATCTACACTATAAATAAAAATGCATTTAAAATAAGTTTTAATGTGCCGCTGTTTGCGCTGAGAGAGAGCAGCAGATCTCTCTCTGCTGTAAACACATCTCGCCCCCCCCCCCCGCCGGCCCATACTGTAGTATCATATACTGTATGTACTGTACAGTATGTGCATATACAGTACTGTATACAGAACATGTAGAATAAATGCATAGTTTTATTTTTTCGGGTTTATTACACAGTATACTGTACGGCCGGAAAACATCAGCATACAGCACAATATTATCCATCGAAATCCCCCCATTAGCCGTTTTCTTTTCTGAGGAAAAAAAAAATGAAAAGTTTTAATGTACAGTAATGGTCAGCCCCCTAAAGAAGTACCCAGCCAGCCCCACCAAAATAATACGGCAACAATGCGCCGGCGCCGGTCCACTGCCAGTACAGCTTTCTTCATCAACCACGTCGATAGTTTGCAGCGGGACTAGCCCACCTGTAGTCAGCAGGTGAGGCGGGATATCGCTTAGGTACATGCATGCTTCATCAAAACTGGCCGCGAAATCCGACTCTGCCTCAGGATCAGGCTCGGGCTCAGGGTTGTCACTGACGGTGGGTCCGTTATCGGAAGCCGGTGCTGCTGCCGGTGCTGGTGCTGGTGCATTGCTTGGCAGGGACTGTCGTTTCTTAGTTGGTTTTAACACGACCCTTTGCCTTTTGCCGCCTCCATGATCATAGATACGGGAAAAACCCTGTGACACACACCAATACCCTCCAACAAATTGGGGCTCAATACGGTGAAAACAGGGGTCACTACATAACCTTTTCCTTATTGCACGCTTCCACAAATGAGGAGTTGGCGAAAATTTGTAAAAGTCATAGTTTTCGATAAAATACTGATAAATTTGAACAACTGTTGCCATCTTATCCTCTGTTGCATTAATCGCGGCCCATATCAAATAAGCATAACTTCTGTCAGGTTTTTGGAACACGGGCTGCACTTGAACACTCATGGCGGGCGGGTCTCTGGAGAATAGTGTAAGCGAAACTGGTCTTTGTCTTTATTTAATATGTAAAGCCTAAATTGATACATATTTGCAACTCTTCCTTCAGTCTCAAGGCCAAGGCCAAGTTACAATGGCACACTGTGGTACAGTATCTTTTTTAAACGAAACACCTTCAAGCCCACAAATTACTGATTCGGCGCTTTACACGTCAGGAATTTATGTCATCTGGTGGACACGCGAAGCATTGCAGCCTAGTAAATCCTGATCATTATCATTTAACACATAAGCCGCCCATCAGCTTGACCGTGGCTGGGAAGGCAAACGCCTGAACCGTGGCTGGGAAGGCAAACGCAACGCAGCATGCCAGAGGTGAGCAGCGGCGGATTCCAGGTATCTGCCAGGTACAAACTGGTCATTTGCTCGAATAAAGTGTGTCGCAGCAGTATATCTGTTATTTCGCAACACAGGACTTGAATATTATATTTCTCCTGGCTGAGGGTTGTTCCTGCTCAATGTGCTTGTGGGATGCTTTTATACATTCTTTGTTAGGATACCATATTTTCTTACATACTAATCCATCTATTGGTACTAGCCAATTTAGTATGTGTTTTCCTGTACTGTGATGCCTCTGTTATTATGTTTGTATTAATGGTCATTACCTACATGTAGGATCTGTGTAACGGCAAGACAGATTTAAAATACCAGCCAGCCTCACTTGGCACAGGGCTTATTTAAGTCCCTTTGTCCAAGATGTATCTATATGCAAGGTTTTTTCATTATCCGAATATACTCAGTTCATGTGTGTCTCTCATACCAAAGGGTTTATCCCTATTATTATGATAGGGCAGGGTCAGGGACTGTTTTAATTGTTATATATATTTTATGTGACGTTTTATCATAATACATTTTTTATGTTTTGTCATCACGTCAGAGGGGCGGTACTAGTGCTCGCGATCGGAGCGCAGCCGCTTCTACTAGCTCTCTGTTTGGAGCTACGTGTGTGCAATAGCATGCTTAATTGTTTTTAAATTACAGCAGTACCCACCGGTTCATACTATATAAGCACCCTGCATTAGCGAGATGGTGCACTGCTACTAAGCTCCACCACCGGGGCTGCTGTACTACCGCCGGATACATTGTATAGTATCTGAATTTTGGGATACCTATTGTAAGCAGGCACTACTTGTGCACTGCTGTATCAGCTTCAACAACCTGCTCAAATTGGCTTAAGTGATTTTGGGCTAACCATATCAAGGCTAGCACTCAATCCAAGCTGTGCAATCTTTACATTAAGATATGCTGGCCAGCTGACCCATCTAGTTCACTCCCCTGAGTGAGTTCTTTGCTGCAGCCTAGACACCATATGTGCTATATAATTATGCACAAGCCATTGGCTTTTGGTCAGATAGAGATTTCGGATCAGTCATACTCAGACTGAACCCCAATCCAAACCACTATATGTGCATTTAAAGACACAGTGTTGCAGCCCAGTTGAGGCAGGCTGTGGTATGGAACTATGACCTGACCTCATCCTGCTGGCTGTCAATAGAGTCCCAATATGTGACCCATCTCCCTCTGCGGGTATCTTTGTGGTCCCCGGGGGGTAGAGAGGGAGGTTCGCGAAAATTCGATCTGGGGCAATGAAATGCACGTGGGGCGTCTGGCTTAAAAGCAAAGGGAAGTATGGCCTGATAGCTTCCCCCTCTCAATTTACCCCTATCTTTGGAAACCCAAACTTCCCGCCTGGGTGTTCGCAAAGACAATTTGGCCGGTTCCAGGGCCTGAATATTAGGCTGGTTGCGGATCGTCTGAGGATGGGGAGAATTCTTACTTATCAGGAACTCTGGGACAAATACCAAGCCCAAGATTTGCATATGTTCAAGTTCCTGCAAATTAGACATTTTCTCCTGTCAATTTCCCAAAATTCCAATTTCCCCAATCTAACAAAATTTGAATCCCTACATATCAAAGGCACCGACCAGAAGGGACTGATCTCAGAGATCTATAGGGGGATGGAGTCGTCATCTGTCCCTCCGAACCACCAATATATGTTCAAATGGTCAGCAGACCTCAATCTGGCAATTGATGTGAGTGAGTGGGAGGGTATCTGGGAATCAGCAGCTAAAACCTCAATTTGCACAATAACAAAAGAAAATATATATAAAATCCTATTCCAGTGGTACCTGAGCCCGACTAGGCTGAACCATATTTTCCCCAACACACCAGTCCTGTGTTGGAGGGGATGTGGGCAAAAGGGGGACATGCCCCACATTTGGTGGTCATGTGCAGAGATCCAGAAGTTCTGGTCCATGATCCAGGCGATTCTACGTGAGACCACAGGGATTCCGTTTCCCATGGACCCTCTGACCTATGTGCTGGGTAAACCCATTGGGATCCACCCTGCTTCGATATCTAGGCTGGTTTCTTCTATTCTGACGGCTGCTAGATGCTCCATAGCAGCAGCATGGAAACAGGTTACGCTCCCGCCAGAAGAACAGTGGTCAGGAGAATAAATGCTGTCATGATAATGGAGAAGCTCAAAGCCATGCTCCATAAGAGAATGCCTCAGTTTTGGAAAACCTGGGACCTATGGTTCGGCGCACAGGGCCCCAGTCAGGCAAGGGCCTAGGTCAGGCAGCTGTGGCTGCTGTGAAGATGGAGAACTTGGAGGATGTGGCTTACGCTCCCCTCCTCCCCCCGCCCTGTCCTCCGCCAACCCCCAGGTCTGTATGTCTCTTTCTGCCTCCCTCTCTTTTCTCTATCCCCTCTCTACATTCTAAATTAGAAAACCTACGTTGGTAAGCATTTTGAAATAACCAGTCATGTGCTCATGACACTGTGTAACCTGTATTTGTATCTAGATGCTGCCAATAAAAAAAACTTTGGAATAAAAGACACAGTGTCACTTACACTGATTGTCTTAGGTACAGTGTTTGACCCACTATAGCACACTAGCCTCATATCATTATGGGCTGGCTTATCAAAAGTGATCTTTATGTATGAGGGAGCCACTACCAGCACTAGCTGATTTTACAGCTTCTATTAGTGGCTTGATCATCAGTTCACTCACCTGAGTGAGTTTTTTGCTGCAGCCTAGACACCATATATGGTATGTAACTATGCACAAGGCATTGGCTTTTGGTCAAATAGACATTTCAGATCAGTCATACTCAGACTGAACCCTAATCCAGACCACTACATGTGTGATCTAAAGACACAGTGTCACTTACACTGAGTGTCTTAGGTACACTGTTTGGCCCATTATATAACACACTTACAGTAGCCACATACTCTTATGGCCTGGCATATTACTAGTGACCTAAATGTATGAGGGAGCCACTACCAGCACCAGCTGAGTTTACAGCCTTTATTAGTGGCCTGGCCATCTTTACCTCCACCTGCAGGCAGGAGATATACATAGCTGTACCGTATACTCAGCATTGACTGGGACTTCCATCTTTCCTAGAAGGGCAGCACGTATGGTATGCTCTGTATCAGGCTGGATTTTAATATTTCACTGCTTTTTTGGCTCATTATTGAGTCTCATATATTTGGACCTTCTAGAGTTCTATTTTACTTACACTCCCAATAAAGTTTTTTAAATAATTTCAGTCCTCACCCTACGCATATTCACACTCCTATCTCCACTGTTGTATCTGTGATCATAGAGTGATGGAGTGCTCTCCATTGGGGTTCTGTTCTCTTCGTGTTTCCAAAAAAATTTTTATGTGAATTAGTATTCTTGAGTGCTATATGTGGGGCACTTTTTCTCTTCTCTGGTTTCATATATCAGGTTCCAAGCACAGTCAGTGGTCATTATATTATAGTTTATCACACTGATTTAAGTGTACTACTCATTTTTTGTAGTTTGTAGCAGGCATCTTTCTTCATTGACACATATATATATATACAGTGGTCGAAAAATAACCCAAAAATCTACTCGCCACCTAGCCCTGACCCCAGTCCCGCCCCCAGACTTGCCCCCAGACCCGCTTTAAAAAAAAAGAATACATTCCTAGTAAGAACAACATTCGTTTTTGACATTAGTTTTTTTATTGTATTACATTATACTTCAATTAGTCCTTGGTGTGTGTGTGTGTGTGTGTGTGTGTGTGTGTGTGTGTGTGTGTGTGTGTGTGTGTGTGTGTGTGTGTGTGTGTGTGTGTGTGTGTGTGTGTGTGTGTGTGTGTGTGTGTGTGTGTAAATGTTGGATTTAGAAAAAAAAGCCAGATGTGAATGACTAGTTTCCTGACCCCCATAACTAGTTCCTGGACGCCCCTGCGTCACAATATCTAAAGCAGCAATCCCGCCTGGGATCTTACCTGATCCGCAGTCCCTCAATGTCCAGGTACCTTCACTCCCGCAATTTTATACATTGAAGGGGAGGTGTTCTTTACCTGTCTTCTGGTTTAGGGGGGACAGGGGGTTGGTTTGTATGAAGTAAAAGCTCTGTGACAGGGCAGGGGATTGGTCAGGACGTACAGTATCAGCCACGGGTTGACTCCTCCCCCTACCAAGCTGACAGATTTTCTGAGCAGATTGAGTTGAAGTGAAGGGGATCTGCAAAGAAGTAAGTGGCTGTCTGCAGTTTCTTTGTGGCTGCAGTCTATTTGTGAGTGTGTCAGTAGCAGTGTGTGTGTGCTGTGCTGTTGTGTTCTATATCTGTGTAGAGGTACTGTGTGTGTGTGTGCGCGTGTGTGTGTGTGTGTGTGTGTGTGTGTGTGTGTGTGTGTGTGTGTATAGAGCTTCAGTGTCAGCAGCAGTGTTTGTGGGTGTAGTGTGTGTGTGTGTGTGTAGAGGTTCTGTGTTGTGTGTAGAGGTGCTGTGTATAGAGGTGCAGTGTTGTGTGTCTATGTTGTGTGTGTAGAGGTGCTATGTTGTGTATAGAGGTGCAGTGTTGTGTGTGTGTGGGGGGGGGAGGGGTGTGTATGTGTAGAGGTGCTGTGTTGTTCTGTGTTGTGTGTACAGGTGGGGGGGAGAGTGCAAAGTTTAGTAAGTGGCTGCATTTTTGTGTGTGTGTAGAGCTGATGTGTGTGTGTATAGAGCTACTGTGTGTATAGAGCTCCAGTGTGTGTGTGTGTGTGTCAGTGTCAGCAGCAATGTTTATGGGTGTAGCATGTATGTGTAGAGCTGCTGTGTTGTGAGTGTAGAGGAGGTGCTGTGTTGTGTGTCTAGAGCTCGTGTGTGTGTGTGTGTGTGTGTGTGTGTGTGTGTGTGTGTGTGTGTGTGTGTGTGTGTGTGTGTGTGTGTGTGTGTCAGCAGTTTGTGTGTTGAGCTGCTGTGTGTGTGTGTACACAGAGGGGGCAGCAGTGTGTGGATATAGATATTTGCAGTGTAAGCATATATAGAGGTGGTTTCATGTATTTTCCATTTTATTTTAATACAAAAATCTATTTAAAAGTGTCTATTATTTATGAAAAAGTCTACATTTAGCCTATAATAGTAATAATCCCCTCAGAACAGGGCATTACTGGCCAATAATGCCTTGGCTTCGCCTTGGGACTTCAACTCTTCCAGCCAGGGCATTATTGGCCAGTAATGCCCTGTTCTGAAGGGATTATTACTTAATTATTCTCATTTTTGATAGATGGGTGCATTATCATGATATAGATTCATTAATGTCGAGTTGATTTGTATATTGATTCATTCTCTATGATGTGGGATATTAGCTAGAATATTTACGTATTTTGTACATATTCCATTATAACATGCCTCTCTTTTTCTGTATTCAGATATATTTGTCACATATGCCCTATTTATTACTCTAACTACTAGTATTCACTTATCGTTGTCAGAAGTAATTTCTCAGACTTAGAATGCTCGTGTGGGTGGAGACCGTTCACTTCGTATCATGCTCCCTCGTATTAGGTTAGTTCGTTGTTTTAATCAGTTTGTTGCTAGATTTCTAGCCTTATGTTTGTTGTGATATGTATAATGTTTGTGATGTTTACATAGTATAATGTCTCCTGCTCTGTTGTCTGGGATCCGCCGCACTTACGGTGGGTGCTTCTGATGGCAGGTGCTGGTTAGTTTAATGGCTCGGCCAATCAGATTTGTATGCGGGAGATTTCACACCATTCCATCGCGCGTCACTCACCGTTGGGGGCGGGGGATCCTCTATAACTCGGCGAGCATTATCAGACGCGAGCATACTCTTTGACAAAGGGTGTTCTGCCCAAAACGCGTCAGAGTGCGTGACTGCGTGTCCTCGCAATCCATGAATTAAAGATTTTATTTTATTTTATCGCTGGTGTCTAGCCCCCATTTTTCTTCTTAGTTGTACTCCACTTTGATCCTTTGGATTACTCTTCTGGCTATCTGACTGGTGTGATGCACACCACCAAGGATGAACTGTCATTTATGTGAGTATTCTCCCTCTCCTTCATCAAGATAAGGACATTGTGACCTTCATATCAGTGCTGCTCCGGGGTGAGTGTTCCAGTGATATACTTTGACAACTATATACATTTACCTATTGTCTACCATCATCACATGAACTTTTATCTCATGAACCCCTATAAGGAGCATTTTATGAATCTCACTGGATAATTATCAGAGTTTGTCCGTTTTTACAGTATGTTTATTACCAAGGATTTGATTACAATACATGTGTCCCTGATTCACTGAGCATCGATATTCAGAACTTGTTTCTGCATACTAATCAATAATAAATGTATTATGCCCGGCTGGTTAACCCTAAACTGTGTTAGGAGAGAAGGGGTTAAAATGTATTGTAATCAACATACTACGTTTATTGTCCCTGTTATGAAGCTCAGAAGCTAGCTGCAGTTATATGTATGTCTATGCCCCGTGCAAATTGTTTTTGAGACACAAGGGGAAGCTTCTAGCTCTGCGCTAAGCACTGATTGAAGAAGCGTGCCTACACTGGCGACACATTTTATTCGAGCTCGGCTAGTCCCACGAATTCGGGTATACCCGGGTGTATTGAGGTTTGTGACTGTTTTCTGCCCGAGTGCATTGGGTTATTTTCCAGGCAGGGATTGAAGCATTTTACTCCCGCTGGCTGCAATACTGCACAGTATATATATATATATACTGCATTACAATTCATGAATTTATGCCATCTGGTAGACACGCGAAGCATTGCAGCCTATTAAATCCTAATCATTATCATTTAACAGATCAGCCGCCCGTCAGCCAGGCATGAACCCAGGCTGGGAAGGCAAACACAACGGGGCTTGTCAGAGGTGAGGAGTGGCGCATTCCAGGTATCTGCCAGGTACATACTGGGTATTTGCTCGAATAAAGTGTGTCGGTGCAGTATGAGTAAGTGGCTGCTTTGAATATGGGTATCCCTTTCTAAGCCGTAGACCTCTAAACCGCAAAGTCAATTAGATGAGTGGTTTGCGGTCTAGCTGAAGTGTCGTCTTGTGAAAATGTATCCATCGGTCTCGTTATCCACTTAACCTGAATTGTTGGCGTGTGTCTGCGGTTACCGATCAAAAGCCTTCACGGATACATTGTATGACGACTTGTAACCCAGACCAATTATAGGTCAAAGGTCAGAAAAACAGGGAAGTCAAACTCCTCGCTACAGTGGCTTGCAGTGACCAAAAAACGCCAGACGCGTTTCGCTGAGGAAGCATTAGCGAAACGCGTCTGACGTTTTTTGGTCACTGCAAGCCACCGTAGCGAGGAGTTTGACTTCCCTGTTTTTCTGGCCCAGCATCTCACCGTCTGCGCATGCGCATGCGCAACGGAGGAAGGAAGCTGAGTATCGTGTGTGCAAATGGGATAGGCGGCCGGAGGAGGACCCAGCCTGTGCACGGGCTTTGGATATCCGCACTGCAGCCACCTAAAACTCAAAGCACAGACAGGAAGAACCTGCCAGCAGGGAACCAGCCAAGACAAGACACCCCAACCCAGGAAGGGACGCGCTGTGGAGTCTGGCGGCATCTCCTCCCTATGCTAACTAATATCGGTCGCTTGAAGATATCAGGAGGCATCCCCTTACCCTCAACCCACCCAATCAAACACAGAGGAGAAGACATCTGCTCAAGATATTAGAGATTTGATGTGAGTGTGTCTCCTCCTATAAGTGAAATTTCACTTTCCATCCCCCTTCTTCCCCCCCCCCTATTTAAATGAAGAAGTGAATTGTGTATAACCATTGTGTTGTTCCCTCACTGTGGTCCCCCTTTCTTCTCTTGAATTTCATACGTTTTACACGTCGTGGAGCCACAAGCAGAGTAACGCGCCAGAGGACCCTTCTCCCCTTTTCTACTAATATTTACACAGAGGTTGGTGAATCACCTCTGAGAGACTCGGGCAGCGGAACTGCATTGTGGAAAGGACTGACGCCACATATTGAACAGTAGGATAATCTTTTTTGGCGCAACCTTTCCCTTTTTTTTCTTCCTAAAATAGGTCAAACCGCAACCCTCATCACAGAGACCATTCAATTAAGTGGATAACTTGCACTAGGAAAGAGCTATCACTCTAATTTTTGGAGTGCAGTTAGTTACACATGTACCATGAACCTACATCTGAGTTTTATGTTTGTTACCTATGCAGAACATACATTTATAAACATACTGTATTTCAATGGTGTTTTAAATGCAAAGGCAGGAAACTCTTTTCTGCCAGTACGGTAATGAATACATTAAAATGCTCATATGTAATGGATTGAATGAGCTGAGGGATTTTTCATCTCCGTACTTCAAAGGACACCCTGCTAAGTTTGTGCCCCAGTGTCTAGAGAATTCCGCAGTTGAAAAGCCTCATAGACCCTAGGTGTTAGGGTGGCCGGGATATTGTTAAATACCAGATACCGGTGTAAAGTATGGGCGTTTCATACTTAGTAGCCAAATCCCAGACTTACTGTTGCCAGGTAAGAGGTTAGGCCAGTATGCTAAGCAGCTTAGGTGTCAAGTTAGCACATGCTCTGTGCAAACCGGGAAGCAACTTCTGCCCTCTCTGTGAGCTACTGGCAAGTCTGGGATAGGTGGGAAAGGTTGTTCCCACAAGAGGATTGGGTGTTTATGTTAGGTATAGGACCCTTAACCCTATAAAGATGCCTGCAGCACAGTCCCAGTCAGATTCACCAGATTCATCATGCTTTATGTACATGATTCATGTAGCTTTACCAAGATACATCCAAGCAACAGCGTCAGCTGTTCCAGAGTGTGAGGGGGTTAACTACATCATAACCAAGGATCGTACCCCTCTTCCAGAATTCGTTTGAGCTAAGGATTCCCGAACGAATCCTATAACGACTATACGAAAGAATTCCTTTTGGTGGAGATATAGATAGGGCTGGCAAGTTGCGCCCCTAGCCAAGGACTGTTGCACGGCTTACATCGCCTACTTGCATCACCTACTTGCATGCGTGCAGGGGTGTCCAGAGACTTTGTTTCGTTCTGTGGACATTTTATTTCGTTTCCCCATCCCAGTAAGTGTTTATTGACAGTAATTGTGAAGTATTGTGTGTTTGTCTTAAAAGGAAATAAATTACAATTTATTTTATCCGCCTTGTACTGCTCAGTCCAGAATCCAGGTAGTAATTTGTTGGTAAGACCTGGTCTCCCGTGACACTGATAAAGTCATAAAGAAAACGATTACTTCAAGTTATTGCTGCTAAAGATGGTTCTACAAGCTATTGAATCATAAGGTATACTTAGGTTTTCACACATGGCTTCTCCATTTTGGCTTTATTTCTGTTAAATAAATCATGACACGGTGTAATATGTCATGTGTTGTTGTTCATCTGAGGTTGTATTTACCTAATTTTAAGACCTGCTAAGGAACAGGTGATTGTTATTATGTCCTGATATGTAAAACTATGGAATTCAAAGAGGGTGTACTTTCTTTTTCACACAACTGTATGAGCTGTATCTTGAATTGTTAAAGGGGGTTTATTATGATGGCAATAGGGCAAGAAAATGCTTCCTGTGAATTTGCGCAGAACTATTATGGATGAAATTCATCGTCATTTCATTATGACCCCACTTATTTTCCAAGCCATGAAAGAAAACATAAATGCTTTTTTAGGCATAAAAAGGGTATTACCTGGAACCCCCACGGCTATGGGCATGAATACTTGTTTAATTAATTTCAAAATAATAAAATAACACAAGGAATGTTTATATTATAATACAAAATCAGTTTTGTTTTATAAAGTGGTCACTGTTTTCACTGATTTAAGATGTTTTACTCTTTACCAGTAGATTAAACACACTTGCAGTAGTACTGTACATAAAATGCTAAGGTCACTCAGCCTAGTCGTTGTCATCATGTAACATACAGTACACATACAGCACAGTGAATTTCACTCAGCCCAGCCATTGTGATCATGTAACATACAGTACACATATAGTACAGTGTGTGTCCTTTTTCTTAAAGCTAGAGGGGGGAGGGCACAATAATTTGTGATCACCGACTTGAGTTTCTGGCTGGTATTGCATATAACGCTAAATTTTAATTTGTGTCCGTCTTCAGGTCTCAGTTCACCAAGGTTAAATCGCGGATAACTAGCGTCATTTTTTTTGGGAAATCTCACGCAAGGGTCAGGTTCGGTCAGGAAGGCCGGAGATACAAACTGTCTATATCTGTAACATTGGATTACATGCTAACACATTTTGTAATTTTTTTTAAACATTTGGAAATACCCTTCTGTGACTGTGTCTGTATAGTCTTTTTACTGCAAATATAAAATTATTTCAACTATTTTACTCTCATCATAAGTTGAAATGTTAAGTTTTTTTTTCTCACTCATGCACATGTGATTTTATTGTAGTTACATTTTTGCATAGAAAATGCTTAATGAATATGGTGAAAATGTTTCATTTTTATAGCATCAAATTGCATTTCATTATCACACGGTTTTGCATGGTAATTTTTTTATTTAATCGACCCCTAATAATAAACATAATGGGTTCTTTCCTTTACCACAGCTCTTATTTCCCAGAGTGACTCATGATGTGGCGGACACATTGGGGCTTAAGTACTAAGATTTTAATTGACATTTATTGTTACACCCGATTTGAATGCTAAAAGGTTATAAGAAGCTTCAAGAAATGTGTATCGTATATACGAAGACTTCAAAATATGATACAGCACATGATCTGTTGTTTGAAATACTTTATGGCACACAACTAATGTTGAATACCTGATTGATAAAATTACATTTAAAACTGTGTATATTTTGTGTTTAGAACTCGTATTAATAAATATTAGTTTTAGGGGCATATTCTAGTGCCTTCAATGAGTTTGCTGCATCATCACAAGGTTTGGCATGTTCCCACCAAACGGTTTGTCATTTGTGTTATCACGGTATTCAGAAAGAATCTGAACCCCTCTAAAACCATAAGGTAGGAAAATTCCAAATCCGTACGGCGTAGCAGCAAAGTCATCTGAGATTTTTTCCAAGTTCTCCCCCTGCGATATTATCGCAATCTGAGCTGCCTGCTCACGCAGGCCATCGCAGTGTTTTCATTAAAATGTTAATATGTTTGCATAAGCAGGGGGTCTCCGGAGCAGAACCGCGTTGATTTCAAGTCCGGGGACCCTCTTCTTCCCAAGATGCAGACCCCAGTATAGGGTGCCGGTATCCCCTTTGCCTTTAAATGACCCGGTCACGTGACACGAGACATTTTAACATTCCATCAGGATGCCGGCACCCCATAACGGGGCCTGTTTCTCGGGAAGCAGGAGGTCCCTGGACCTGAAATCAATGCGGTTCTGCCCTGGATATCCCCTCCTCAGGCAACTGTAACAATCCTAGGTAAAGCCCATATTTGAATCATGTCTCAATCACCCCTTGATGTGTGTATTTTAGTTTATGCAACTGTAATGATCCTAGATAAATCCCATATTTGAATCTGTCTCAATCACCTCTTGATGTGTGTATTTTAGTATATGCAACTTTTACAATCCTAAGTAAATCCTATATTTGAATCCTGTCTCAATCACCCCTTGATGTGTCTCTTAATTAAATTCAGCTTTAGACTTACAGATGCAGCGGCCGTTATTTTATGGCATCACGACGCCGTTTTCGTGTGCGTTGCAGTACTCCACGCGGCATGAACGCGGCCAATCACCCCAGGCATGCGCGTTTATCGCGGTTGCTTTGTTTGAATTTTATGGATTGTGTGCAATTATATGCAATTAAATGAATGAATTGTAATGTGTACACAACTGTGCTACTGTGCTATTGTATCAATTGCAGGTGTTTTTAAGACAGAACAGTAAAATGCCATTTTATGCACTCGCCTGCACTCGCATCTTGAGCCGGGATGGTTGGAAGTAATCCCTCGCCATCACATGGATATTCCGAGGTATAAACCGCGTGATTTCGTAAAATTATAACCGCTGTATCTGTAGACAGGACAACACCCTGTTTAAAAAAAACATCTGTTTAATGTGCCTCACATGTGCTAAATAAGCAGGCTGGGCTGAACTAAATTCAGTCAGGTGACTTCTTAGTCCCATATAATCTAATCACAGTCATAGCAGCCCTTGCTGTCTGACCCACATGCTCAAGTAGACCATAGTAAGTAGCCAGCAAAGTGGTTTAAGGGAGTTCAAAAGGAGTGAACAAGTGGACAACACTTACTGGTCCTGAATTTGATCTACGCTGGAAAGGAGGATATTATCTATCCCAGACAGCACATCTCAGCATTTTGCTATTGCTGTGATCCCACCTTTAATATGTATATTTGCTATGGCCTCACTTCTTTTCAAATTATGCACTTCTTTCTACCAGCCTCATTATGTCTCTACCTCTATTGATACACTGGCGACACACTTTATTCGAGCACGGCTAGTCCCACGAATTCGGGTATACTCGGGTGTATTGAGGTTTGTGACTGTTTTCTGCCCGAGTGCATTGAGGTATTTTCCAGGCAGGGATTGAAGCATTTTATTCCCGCTGGCTGCAATATTGCACAGTATATATATATACTGCATTACAATTCATGAATTTATGCCATCTGGTAGACACGCGAAGCATTGAAGCCTATTAAATCCTAATCATTATCATTTAACAGATCAGCCGCCCGTCAGCCAGGCATGAACCCAGGCTGGGAAGGCAAACGCAACGGGGCTTGTCAGAGGTGAGGAGCGGCGCATTCCAGGTATCTTCCAGGTACATACTGGGTATTTGCTCGAATAAAGTGTGTCGGTGCAGTATATCTCCATCGCTCCTTCCTTCACCACTTCTCAGTTCACATGAACTCCTTTCTTACCTGCACCCTCTGACCCTACACAGCTATATCCCCTGCACTAAATCACACCCCTACAAATCATCCTCACACATTGTCTTTCTATCCATGCTTCTCCTCCATGCTTCTGGGGATATATCTCCCAATCCTGGCCCCTGCCTTATTCTTACATGCTCTCGTCCTCGCCTGCCAAATGCAACTACTACTTCTTCTGGTGTCAACCACTCTAACCTCACCCTCCCTTTCTCCTGTGCCCTTTGGAATGCTCGCTCACTTTCTAACAAGTTCCTCTCTTTGCATGACTTCTTTCTCTCTCACTCTCTGCTCCTATTTGCTATAACTGAGACCTGGCTCACTCAGTCTGACTCTGCTCCTATTTGCTATAACTAAGACTTTGCTCACTCAGTCTGACTCTGCATTGGAAGCTGTCCTCTCTTATGGTGGCCTTTCTTTCTCCCACACTCCACACCCTGATGGCAGGGGTGGAGGCGTGGGGCTCCTGCTCGCCTCTCTCTGCCGTTACCGCACCCTTCCTTCCCCTCCCTCTCTTGCTTTTCCCTCCTTTGAGGCTGACACTGTCAAGATCTTCTCTCCTCTCCCTGTCCACGTGGCGGTCATTTATCGCCCATCTACCTCTACTCATCCCCTTCTGCCTTTCACTCACACTTTGATTCCTGGCTCTCTTTTTTTCGCTCCCCAGTCCCCTGTTCTTCTCCTTGGGGACTTCAATTGCCACATTGATGACCCCTCTCTCCGTTGGGCTTCCCGCTTTCTCTCTCTAACCTCTTCTTTTGGCCTTCAACAGTGGACTGCAGCCAGCACCCACAAGGATGGCCACTGCCTAGACCTGTTTTTCACTAAAAAGTTTTCTTTCTCTGATTTCTCCATTTCCCCTCTCTGACCATCACCTCATCTCATTCTCTCTCTCTCTCTCTCTCTCTCTCTCTCTCTCTCTCTCTCTCTCTCTCTCTCTCTCTCTCTCTCTCTCGCTTCTCCCCTTCTCCACCTCCATCTATCGCTCGGTTCTGCAGTAACCTGCGCTCTATTAACCTACCAGCTTTTGATTCCACTTTACGCTCCTCCATCTCCTCTCTCAGTTCTGCTACAGACCCTGACAACCTGGTCAGCAACTACAACTCTGCCTTATCCTCCTCTCTTGATCTACATGCCCTGCATTCTCTCTGCTGTCCTCACCCTTTAACCCCAGACCCTGGCTAAATTCCCACACATGCATGCTGCCTTCCTCCACTCGTTCCTCTGATTGTCTCTGGAGGAAATCTCACACTCTCGCAGACTTCCTTCACTACAAATTTAGGCTATCCTGTTTCAACTCTGCTCTCTCTCAAGCTAAACAAACCTACTTTTCTTCACTAATCAACACGCATAAATCTAACCCACGCCGACACTTTTCTTTCTTTGACTCTCTACTCAAACCACCCTCAGCTGCCTCTTCTTCTTCCTCCATTTCACCTCAGAACTTTGTTGACTATTTTAAGGAAAAGATAGAATCCATACATCAGAACATCCCATCTATTTCCTCCTCCCATCCTATTCCGCTTCCTAACTCCTGCCTTCCTTGACTCTTTTTCCACTGTCTCAGAGGAGGATGTGTCACTGTTGATCTCCTCTTCTCCCTCTATCACTTGACCTCTTGACCCCATTCCCTCCCATCTCCTAAAAAATCTTGCTCCTACTATAATCCCTACGCTCACACACATTTTTTAACTCCTCCCTCTACTCTGGTACCTTTCCATCCTCCTTCAAGCATACAACAGTTATACCATTACTCAAAAACAGCCAGCTTGACCCTACCTGTCTTTCTAACTATTGACCTGTATCCCTCCTGCCTTTTGCTCTAAACTCCTTGAACGTCTTGTATTCTCCCGCTTGCTCCATTTTCTCAACAACTATTCTCTCCTAGACCCTCTACAATCTGGCTTCCGCACTGCTCACTCCACTGAAACAGCCCTCACTAAAATAACTGATGACCTCCATGCTTCCAAAGACAGAGGTCATTACACTCTGCTCATATTACTCAACTTCCCTGCAGCATTTGGCACCAGGGACCACCCTCTTCTCCATCACATTCTCCATACTCTTGGTATTTGGAGCAAAGCTCTATCCTGGATCTCCTCTTACCTCTCCCATCATACTTTCAGTGTCTCTTCTGCTAACACCTCCTCCTCCTCTATCGATCTCTCTGTGGGGGTACCCCAGCGCTCTGTCCTAGGACCTCTTCTATTTTCTCTGTACAGACTCTCTCTAGGTGACCTAATAACATCTCTTGGGTTTAAATATCAACTCTATGCTGACGACACACAAATTTACTTTTCAACCCCCGACCATCCTGGATTTCCGTCCACAGTCTTAAACTTAACATGGCAAAAACAGAGCTCCTCATACTTCCTCCCAAACCTGGCCCTACTACCTCCTTCCATATTACTGTTGGAAGTACAATCATTCAGACAACTCCTCACTCACATTCCCCTCTCACATTCTCCTCACATTAAAAATGTTTCTAAAACCTGTCGCTTTTTCCTCCGCAGTATCACAAAGATACGCCCGTTCCACTGTTGCTCGACTGCTAAAACTCTGACTCAGGCCCTCATTCTCTCCCGTCTTTATTACTGTAAACTCCTGCTGTCCGGCCTTCCTGCCTCTAACCTGTCCCTCTTACAATCTATCCTAAACGCTGTTGCCAGAATCACTCTACTCTTTCTTAAATCTGTTTCTGCATCTCCCCTCCTGAAATTCCTCTCCTGACTTCCGATCAAATCCCGAATTTCATGCTCAATTCTTCTCCTCATTTTTAAAGCTTTACACTATTCTGCTTCTCCTAACATCTCAGCCCTATTTTCTCGCTATGCACCATCCCGACTTTTGCGTTCTTCTCAAGGATGTCTTCTTTCTGCCCCCTTTGTATCTAAAGCCCTCTCCCATGTTAAACATTTCTCACTGACTGCCCCGCACCTCTGGAATGCCCTTCCCCTCAATACCTGACTAGCACCCTCTCTATCCACATTTAAGACCCACCTTAAGACACACTTGCTTAAAGAAGCATATGAATAGCACTGTGGATAATACTGGACACATGATACATAAAGCTTGGCACCTGCAGACGCACTTACCAGAACTCCCTCCTACTGTATCTGTACGTTCTTCCTACCTAAAAATTTGATTGTAAGCTCCTCAGAGCAGGTACTTCTCTTCCTTGATGTTACTTTTATGTCTGAAACACTTATTCCCATGATCTGTTAATTATATTATTTGTTATTTATATGATTACCACGTCTATTACTACTGTGAAGCGCTATGTACATTAATGGCTCTATATAAATAAAGGCATACAGAAAAATTCAATACTGTGGACTGCCATCTGTGAGGACTCTGAAGGCCATACATCATGTCTGGGACAGTTGTTGGAGGTGATTATATCACAACATGCAGATTTTAAAACTACACTTGTTTGTGTACTTGTTTCCCCTCACTCCTTCCCCAATCAAATGTCACTTTTACATGCTATGGGGCGTGCACGTGTATATTACTATATCAAGTGCGCAAGTACAATCTAGTGAGCTAATAAGTTCTACATGCAGCCCTAATGCTGTTGAATCACAAATATAACCATAAAAATACATAGAGAACAATGCATTCGGCACAAAAAGAAAATACAGTTTACGAAATGCGAATGTGAAATACAATTGGTTGTATCTAGTATGCAGGGCAAGATATAAAAAGCAATCTAACAGGTCTGGAAATAGTAAACGTACCAGATGGTACTAGCTATAGCATGAAAAAATCAATAACAGCAAAATTGATTAATCTTAGCTGCTTCAGTAGTATTGAAAAGATCCTCTCCGTCAGGTTCAGCTGGGCTCCATGTTAAAGATGCAACTCTTGGGCTTAACCGGACTGGGTAAATTGGCTCAATTCTCAGAGGAATTGGTAAGATAAGGAAAGATAGGATTGTACAGGCAGTAGCCGAAACCTCCGACTTACTAAGTCAAGAAAACGTCCTGCGTTCCCGAGAGAAGGACGCGGGCTGTCATTTGATGTACCGAAGACCCGCGTGTGCCTTGAAACAACCGTGCGTAGGACGAGACCGTGGGAGAGGAATGCAGGACGTTCTCTTGACTTAGTAAGTCAGAGGATTTGGCTACTGTCTGCAGTGACTCCGGCGGATATATCTTTATATGTGTGTGATTTTTTTAGCTCAATAAATTGTTTGTATATCTGTACAATCATTTCTTTCCTTATCTTAACAATTCCTCTGAGAATTGAGCCAATTTACCCAGTCCGGTTAAGCCTAGCAGTTGCATCTTTGTCATGGAGTCCAGTTTAAAGAATAATGGCCACAGTGCTCTTTAGTGTATGATTAGCCATACATTTTGGCTATCTAGTCCGTGCACAATATAAGACAATAGTGTGAACAAGATTTGTGGGATTTGAAGAGGACATGCACTTGAGGGAAGGCTCTCTCTCTCGATCTCCCTTTCTCCAGCAAAAGCACTATTTAAGGGTCTGGATTGTTTAATAATATAATAATAATAACTTTATTTCACATATAGCTTTTTTTTCCAAATGGCACTTAAAGCGCTTCACAATTGCGGTCCAGTGCGCTGTTTGCAGCACTTAGGAATTTTTGAGACAAAGTCCATGCCCAGATCTATGATTTTGGGGCATGGGACACAGGTGATAAAGTGACTGGCCCAATGTCACAAGCAGCTGACACCAGGAATTGAACCAAGGTCCCATGATTCAAACTCACTGTCATTGTTTACAGAGTCAGTATCTTTACTCACTAAGCCACTCCTCTTTGGCAAAACAAAAAAGTGCTTGAATGTTTTTACATTAAATAATAAGATAATTTCGTGAATTGAGGCAACCATTTTGCACATCACTACCAGGAATAATTTTGTAAGTACTGTATATGAAGAACTGGAGATTCTGCAGAGCTAAAGCTAATGTGGTTCATATCTAGTGGCTCCCTGCTTCAGATAACATAAATAAAATTCTTGGAGGGATTGCTTCTATACCATATTCTTAAATATCATATCATAAAGATAAAACATAAAGGTTGATCTTCAAACAATATGTACTTGGTATTCCTTTGTTATTATACACAGTAAGGAAGAACATGAACAAATTACCAAGAAATCAATCTTATCGCATTGGAGCAACTGAAAGAAATCCTTTAACAAACAGTTACGTGTTACATTATTTAAGCCTTGCATCGAGTGATATCAATAACCTCTGACAATGGTATCAATATTTACTATGGCATCTACAAATCTGTTTTACCAGCTTGCCCACCATCATTTTTAGGTTGGGACACAGGAAGTCAGAGAGAGTGAATCTATGTTAGCACTGTTAGAAGATCCTATATTTTATCCTCTTTTCAGAGTTACATGATAAGGCACATTGCCAGACTACACAAAAACCTTGCAGGCTAATTTACCGGTTTCTATTAGTTTTTTCTTTAACAGATAAGGCCATATTTAAAGAGGACAGGATGGAATTTGGTGATCTTATATTTTTTTTTTTTATATATTCTGTGTATTAAAAGTATGTATTGTGGTCTAAAAACGTATCTTTAAAATAGTTTTAAAAGTCAAACATAGCAGTCAGTTGGCTACACAAAACGGCACAACAGAAAAGTAGTTTGTATTTTGAAGCGACTACAGAAACAAACTACATCTTAATGAAACTACAACAGAAGTACAGTGACATGGTGTCACATACAGATGCAACGGCCGTTATTCGAACAAATCATGGAGCCGTTTGTGTGCGCTGCTGTACTCCACGAGGCATTAATGCGGCCAATCGCCCCAGGCACATGTGCTTATCACGGTTGCTTTATTTGAATTTCATAGATTGTGTGCAATTAAATGCAAATAAATGAATGAATTGTAATGTGTACAGAACTGTGCTACTGTGCTACTGTGTCAATTTCAGGTGTTTAAAAACCAGAACACTAAAATACCATTTTATGCACTCGCCTGCACTAGCGTCTTAAGGCGGTACGGTTTGGAGGAAATCCCGCGCCAAGACATGGATATTCCGAGGTAAACAACGCGTGAAGTGTTCGAATAACGGCCGCTGCATCTTTTTTATTTATATAAGTATAGAAATTGCTTTCTTTGACCTGGGGATCATATCATTATTTTTATATTTAATACACTCCAATATGCTGTGCACATTTTGTATTTTTTATTTTACTGTACTGTAGTTTGTTTTATTTCTCTCTCTGCAATATGTAGTATAGTATTCTACCAATTAGTTTAAAATCACTGCAACATAGCTTGGCTTCTTTTGTAACTAAGCATTTTTAGGATTGCATGTAGTATTCCTTCAGGCAACAGAATATATCTATAAAACAGATGTATTTTTCAATGTGATACACGGTATGTTCTCCTGTATCCGTTTTGCAGTTCAGTGAACAGAGTTGGTTCAAATGATCCTTGAAATGTTAAATACAACTTGTAATATCAAAAGGTTTTAAATTCAAATAATTTTGTTCCTGCAGCATCTAGGTGAGATTAAGCACTCTGGTGGTGCCTAAAACTCCCGCTAGCAACAGTATATCACATTTCACAGCAGCATAAATGTCATTATCAATTAATTATCAAAATGCATTAAATTAAACATGTTTCACTCTGTATTCATTATGTAAATATGATGAATTGAATTTGTGACAATATTTACCAAAATATAACAGGTGATATTCTATTTGCTGTAACTTTATCTACAAATAACTGTTGTTGGTCTGTTAAAAGGTATCAGAACCTAGAACACATTACATACAATACATTTTTCCAGGACCAATACAGCTACTAGAACTTCAAACTAATGTACATTGTTTAAGAGTAAATAAATTAAAGATCAGATGTGGCTGGAGAAGTGCAAAGCATGGGATTAAATGAGGAGAAGGCTGTTGGAGATGGGAGGAGCACAAAGGGTAGTGAAATGAGGTAGTGAAATATTTTACTGAGAGAGGGAAAAAAGGGAAGAGACTGACTATCTCAGTCTTTTTCTCTCCATGCCCCTTCTCTCTCCCATATTTTAGGCTCTGAATAGGAGTAATGCTACCTTTAGGTATGGCTTAGTACATAACACATTGTTAATTCCCTGCATTAACTACTGTATAACGAAACTCTGTGTACAGGTGTTGTGGCAGGGAACACCTATTTGCATTTCATTAGCACTAACATCCGTTATAGCAATGCAAAAGCCTGTTATGCAGAAAACAGTACTTAAGGCTAAGGTCCCGCTGGAGGCTGCTGCATGCGCGCCTGACATTCTGGCGGCACGTGCACAGCTGACAACCGCGATCTGCGGTCTGCTAGCAGCAATTGGAGGCGTGGGGGGCGTGGCCTAAATGGGGCTCGGAGCAGAGTTTTTTCGATCCATACAGTTGACTAGAATGAATCCTGCAAGCGTGGATACAGGTGGGGTCACTGTTTGTTGGTCAATCACACAAGTTTGAATGTATTGACTCCAAAGACAGATTTTCTCTGCCCCTCTGCACCAGAGAGACATAAACAGACACGGTACCAGGTAAAGGGTTAAACCATGACACTCCCGCCCTCACCTCCCCGCTCACTTAACCATATAAAAGCCTTAAAACAGGGATTATACAGAGTTATTGAACTGATAGGGATAGGTGGGGGAAGGGGGGAAGGGGGGGAGGGAAGGGAGGAACACATTCCACCCCTCGTATCGTTTTAATAACGCACTTTTAAGAGCGTAACATACTTACCACACCTTTTAAACAGTATATACCAGCTGGGTGTTATAAACAGAGGGATTCAGCCCATGACTATATATAAGTATAACCACCCAGCTGTATCTATATACAGTATACCGCGATAGAGAGTGCTATTGCTATCAGTCTAGTGAGGATCATTTATCCACCTTACCTACAAACTGTATCTACTGCTGTGGACAGCTTTATTCTCCCATTTACCCGCAATTTTTCGGGGCTTTTTTTCGGCAGCCGCTGAACTTGGCCGTGCGCCAGCCGCATCTTGCGGTCGCGCACGGCCCGTTTCCCCATTTAGCGCTAATGCGCTGAACGACGGGAAGCGCCTGTGGCGCCAGAAAGAAAAAAAACGGCCGCGTCTGCAGAGGGTTTTAAATTACCCGCGGTGCAGGCCGCCTGAGAGTTAGTTTAGCCGCCACTGTATGAGCCAAGTAAACCACACTGTTCAGATTATCAGGCCATACAGAGATTATGGGTTAGCCCAGTGGTTCCCAAACTGTGCGCCGCGGTGCCCTGGTGCGCTGTGGCTTGGCTAGAGGGGCGCCGCGATCACTGCCGACCAGCAGCGGGGAACAAGGGCTGCTAGCTCATTTAAAAAAAAAACCTCTGAACCCGGCGCTGGCCGGGTCACGCTGCTGGCAGCGCTGGAAGTAAGCAAGAGAGAGGCCCGGTGCGCGCACTGGAGGAGCAGCACCGGGAAACAGATGTCTCCCAGCAACACACCCCCTCCCCCCTCCGCAGCACACCGGTACTCCCCCCCCACGTGGATCCGGCACCACTGACCTCCCCCGTGCAGGGACAAGGCCTTTCAGCCACTCCCCCCGCATCACCGGCACGCCCCCCCCCCCCCCCGCAAGTCACCGGTCTGATTTTTATATGTATATATGTGTGTGTGTTATTGTATGTGTGTGTGTGTATATATATATATATATATATATATATATATATATATATATATATATATGTGTGTGTGTGTATATGTGTATATATATATATGTGTGTGCGCGTGTGTGTGTGTATATATATATATAAATATATGTGTGTGTGTATATATGTGTGTGTGTGTGTGTGTGTGTGTATGTGTATATATATATATATATATATATATATATATATACACATGTAGAGGTATCAGTACTAAAAGTGTGCGTGGATACTATGTGGTCCCTATACACCAATAGGGACCACATAGTATCCACACACACTTTTACTTATGCTACTAACTCACATTTCCACACCCACCAACACCATGTATATCCGCTCCTACTCCACACACACCTTTTGTAAAGCACTGTATATACTGTGGGCTCTCCATTCATGTTAATTCACACTGATACACATACACACTCTTTCATCACTTGCTTTCAGGAACCTTTTGACACCTCCAGCCATAAAACACATCCACACCGGGGGAAGGACCAGCACAGATAACATTCCAATAGACACTGTTTATAGTATAGCTTTTGCTTGCTTCATTCATTGTAACAAGCCTGAAGAAGAGATCAGTGTATCTCGAAAGCTCGCACAAATAAAAGCATTTCGTTAGCCACAGAACGGTATCATCTATTTATTTATTTTTTGATTATATATATGTGTGTGTATGTGTGTGTGTGTGTGTGTGTGTATATATATATATATGGTCTGTTATTGCTTTATGGGATAAGCACCAAAACTTATTTACTTGTATATGGTGTACCGGCTGTGCATTGGATGGATTCTACATTTCTATGGTATGAGCATAGGCACCCAGGAACACTATTGAACTCCTGTCTCAGCTGACACACTGAATTGACTGACTTTAATTTTGATTTGTGGCTTTTATCAAAGGTGCGAATGGATCAATTTGATGACATGGCTGGAATTTTTTCTAATCTATCAGAGATAGTAAGTTACAGTGACGCTGAAATTACCCAAATCAGATACACTGAGGATATTGATGCGGTTTTTGGATCTGATAAAGCGGTAGATATATATAATGATACCATTAAATTAAAGAAAAAAGAGGTAGATGCTTATCTTCACGGTGACCTTATCACATTACCATAGAGAAAAATTACTACCAAGAGGTTTCCGCATAAAAAATTAACCCACAATTGGTAGAGGGGATCCTGAGTTTCTTAAAAAATGGATAGGCATATTGAACAAATGCTCCTTTGATTTAATGATTTTGGTAATAGAGCAATCCAGTAAGGAACTTATTAAAATAAGAACAGAAATAGACACAATTTCTACCAAACACGGGGATACTCTTAGCACAGATACATCCACAGATTGGCTTGATAAGATTCAGGTAAACATAGACGCATATCATGAGAACATTATTAAATATAAAAAAGATAAATTAAAGGTTGTCAAGGCAGATTACAAGGAAAGACGTGTTTATAGATGGTTACTGGAGATCAGTGAAAATACGCAGATTACACAACGCAATAGACGCTTTTTCAACAAATCTAAGAAAGTAGGCGCAACTGACATCACCTATAACACTAGTGACACTGATTACTCTGATAACCCTGATAACATACTAGCTGAACCTTTTTTAGGGCAGGGCAAGCCTCCCCTTCCCAAACATTTACCCAACTCAGAGGGAAGACAAGAAGAGGGGGCGGAAGCGGCAGATATCAACTGCGACAGAAAAAAACAAGAGGAGGGAACAAGGGCAACCAGCAGAAAACATAATATTTAACATGTCTAACTATAGCCTCAACCCCGCTGAAATAAGTCTTTTGAATAAAGGTCTATCATTTATTCCTACCCATAGACAGGACCCTTTCCAATGGGAGGTTGACCTATATAAACTAAACCGTCAACTTAAGCTCAGAGACTATTTCAGCAGGATACCAGGGACAGACGATAGCTCGATGGCCAACACTGACATATCTAGCTCATTCAGATCACAGAGTACATTTGACCCCCAAACGCATAACTACAATATCCTCACCTTTATGAGTCTAGTGGAAAATGAGATCAGGCCACAAATAAAGAACTACCTCACCAGTTTCTCCAATTTGACTAAAGTGGAATACTTAGCTCTAAAGTCCCTACAGGGCAATAAGGATATTATCATTAGGTCAGCTGATAAGGGTGGGGGTATTGTGGTTATGCCTTACACCTACTATTGGGGGGAAATACTCAGACAACTGGGGACAGCTTCCCAATATAAATGTTTGGGGTCAGATCCCACGGCATCTTATAAAAAAGAGATTGATTCAGTCATAGATCTGGGCATTACTAACAATTGGATCTCTGAAACGATTGGGAATTTTCGAAAACAACCATTCCCCATCATCCCTGTTATCTATATCTTACCTAAGATACACAAATCCATAACTGCACCCCCAGGTAGACCGATTATATCGGCACGTGGCTCATTGACACATTCTATTTCAAAGTACGTTGACTATTTTCTACAGCCCATGGTCACCAGGATGCAATCTTTTGTGAAAGATACCACTGATTTTATTAATCAGCTCAGTACCTTATCAGGTATTACAAGAAATACCATACTGGTGACCATGGACGTAGCTAGTCTATACACAAATATCACACATGAAGAAGGCATTGAGGCTAGCAGATGTCATTTTGAGCATTTCACCAATCATCAGGGCCCTCCTCCTTATTTCTTGTTACTATTAATGCACATTATTCTCAATAAAAACTATTTTAAACTCGATAATAAATTCTACTTACAGTTGATGGGCACTGCGATGGGGTCCAACATGGCCCCATCGTATGCTAATTTATTCATGGATACATATGAGCAGAAGCATATCATGAATAATAACACATTCAAAAATAATATTACCAAATATTTGCGTTATATAGATGACCTGTTCTTTATCTGGGATGGCACAGAAAGAGATCTATTATTGTTTGTAGACCAACTTAACACAATACCCTCTACCATCCGCTTCACTGTTAATTTCAGCAAAGAAGAGGTATCTTTCCTTGACACAATTGTCTATAAATCTAATGGATCACTAGCCACTAAACTTTATAAAAAACCAACAGATAAAAATACCCTCTTATCAGCAACCAGCCATCATCCAGGCGCATTGAAGAGAGGCTTGCCATATTCGCAATTTCTGCGTGCAATACGGATCACAAGTGACCAATCACAGCTGGACGAGGCGCTAATAGAGATGAAAGAAAAGTTCCTGATGCGGGGATATGCATATAATGATGTCTCTCTTGCCTTGGAGCAGGCCAAAAGTGTGGACAGAAGCAGGTTGCTGACACCCAAAGACCAAAAGACTGACGATAACCGGTTCAACATTAGAAGCACCTTCAGTACGGCATCTGGCTTCATCAAGAGGTGCATACGTAAGCATAGCCACATCTTGACCAATGACAAAGTGATTGGCAACAACTTTATCAAACCACCCAGATTCTGCTATCATAGGGGCCGAAACCTGGGCGACTACCTTATAAAGCAGATCCTACCGCCAAGTATGCTGCAAAACCAACGTGGCTATCCAGACCAGCAGGCGTGTATAAATGTCGCGGTTGCATCAACTGCCAGTACTTGATATTGGGGAATTCATATCCACACCCTCACTGGCATCCGCCAGAAGATCAAGCATACAATGAATTGTGAATCCAAATACGTTGTATATTTTATACAATGCCCATGTGGCCTTTATTACGTGGGAAAGACAATGAGGATGCTTAAAGAAAGCTTAGCCGTACATCGTTCTGCCATAAGGAAGGCACTGGCTGATACTGAAAACAAGGAGGATTTGTCACATCAACCAGTAGCAAGACATTACAAAGAGAAGAGGCATGGGCTCGCCACATTGCGTTGTATGCCAATTGCCCAGACACGGACTTCAGGGAGAGGAGGGAATTGCAACAGGACACTACTACAGCTTGAAGCCAGACTCATCTACAGTTTGGGCACATTGAGCCCACGGGGTCTAAATGAGGACTTTAGATTACGCTGTTTCCTGTAATCTCCGCACCTGGCCCATTGAGCTGCCTGCTGATACTAGGATTCATCTTTAACAGCAAAACCAGCGCATACTGCCTTGGGATGTCAGCCAGTTAGCCGCATTTCCTCCATGTAACTAATCCCTAATGGGTATTGAGGGGCACAGTCCCACTATGTTGTTTGCCGATACTAGGAATCTTTTCCACAGCATATACTGTACATGCTGATCATGGACATCAGCCAGCCAGATACTGTTTTACACAAATAATAATTCACTACAGAAAGATAAGGGGGGATATTGGCCTTCATTTGCATTGGATGATATTTCACGTAGTTGCCACATTGTTTGTGCAAATTATTATGCTTTGATGCATTGTTTCACTTTCTATGGATGCTGTTCCATTAACCATATGTATTTTGTGCATTGCAGTATGTCAGGCACCTTAGGTCCCTTGCAGTCAAGATCCACCTGTGGCAATCTTTGCTGAGAGCGAGATACACAGCATTTATTCTGCCTTCAATTTATCACTAGTTTCTCCATGTGACAGTGTCTGCATTATGTGTTTATGTTGGTATTTAAGGTGTCGCTTCCTGAAAGGATACATAGTCATCAATGCATTATCATTTCTTACACTACGCATTATGCGTTCTATGGCTGAGTGCTTTCAGCATTTATATACTGACTTTTTTGTTTGTGCAAATTATTATGCTTTGATGCACTGTTTCACTTTCACTTTCTATGTATGCTGTTGCATTAACCATACGTATTTGGTGCATTACAGTGTGTCAGATACCTCAGATCCCTTTTAGTCAAGAGCCACCTGTGGCAATGTTTGCTGAGAGTGTGACACAGCATTTATTCTAATTTATTACCAGTTTTTCTATTTGACATTGTCTGCATTATGTATTTTTGTTGGTTTTTAAGGTGTCGCTTCCTGACAGGATGCATAGTGTCATCATTGCACTATCATTTCTTACACTATGCATTAGATGTTATATGGCTGAGTGCTTTCAGCATTTATATACTGACCTAGATTCCAGTCAGCCACGTCATCCACACGTGTGTATATATGTTTTATTCCCTCACATTTTTTTGCACATTTACGGTGAGCACATCAGGTGTTTCACATGTTTCGCTTCACTTGCAGTTACAATGTGTATTTTGCACATCCCTGAAATAGTTAATCTATCCATATATCAGCTCCAGATCAGTTTAGCCCATGCACACTCTCTCCGGTTATCCAAAATATCGCTGGGTCTGGCAGACTTACTGCTGTGGCAGACATTATTTTTACTAATCACCGACTTGTACCTGGCATGTTCCTGGAATGCCACACTCTTCACCCGGAGCATGCCGGGCTCCATTTGCCTTCCCAGCCAGGCGCATGCCCGGCTGACGCGCGGTTGATGTGTTAATTGATAATGGTTCAGGATTTACTAGGCTGCAATGCTTCGCGTGTCCGCCAGATGGCATAATTTCATGAATTGTAATGCAGTATATATATATATATATATATATATATATATATATATATATATATATATATATATATATACAGTATATATATATATATACAGTATATATATATATATATATATATACTGTATAAAAACAACCCCTATAACCCCTAACATACAGTACTGTACACATACAGTACTGTATATGCACATCAATGATACTATAAGCCGGCGGGGGTGAGATGTGTTTGCAGCAGAGAGAGAACCACTGCTCTCTCTGCGCAAACATCGGCACATTAAAAATTATTTAAAATACATTTTTATTCATAGTGTAGATGTGCAGGGGGTCTCGCGTTGGTTTCAGGTTGGGGGACCCCCTGCTCCCCGAGATACAGCCCCCTTTATGAGGTGCCGGTATCCCTTTGCATTTAAAGGTCCCGATCACGTGACCGTGACATGTAAACAAAGCAGAGGGATACCGGCACCGCATGTATCTCGGGGAGCAGGGGGTCTCCGGACTTAAAACAAAAACGTTTCTGCTCCGGAGACCCTCTACACATGTACAGTATAAATAAAACACATATATAAATAAACACTTGTTCCTTACCTTAGCGGCTATGTGCTATGGTAACGAAGCAGCATTTCTGTATTTTAATAATATTGTACAGTGAGCAGGGGGTTCCCTGAGCCAGAAATTAATGCTCATGGGACCCCCTGCTCCTGCACAATATTATTAAAAATACAAAAATGCTGCTTCATTACCATAGCTGATAGCCGCTAAGGCAATGAAGGGGTTAACCCACCGTGCCCGCTTTATTGTGGGTAGCGGGGGTGGGTGAAGGGGGTATTTGGCCCTTGGTGTGAGTTTAGGACTTGCGGGGGGGTTGCGGGTGCACTTAACCCCTTCACGGCCGTAGCAGTTAATACCGCTACGGTCATGAAGGGGTTAACCCCTCCCGCTACACCCCCACAAGCCCTAACCAACCACCGTTGGGGCTAATACCCCCTTCACCCACTCCCGCTACCCACAATAAAAAAAACTCACACACAGCCGCCCAAAAAATAAATAAAGAAATCTAAATAAATAAATAAATAAATGAATATAAATAAATACATTTAAAATACATTTTTATTCATAGTGTAGATGTGCAGGGGTCTCCGGAGCTTAACCGCGTTGGTTTCAGGTCCGGGGACCCCCTGCTCCCCGAGATACAGCCCCCTTTATGACGTGCCAGTATCCCTCTGCATTTAAAAGGTCCCGATCACGTGACCGCGGCCTGTAAACCAAGCAGAGGGATACCGGCACCCCCTAAAGGGGCCTGTATCTCGGGGAGCAGGGGGTCCCCAGACCTAAAACCAAAGCGGTTCAGCTCCGGAGACCCTCTGCACATCTACACTATGAATAAAAATTTATTTTAAATGTATTTAATTATATTCATTTATTTATTTATTTATTTAGATTTATTTATTAATTGTGCTGATGCTGTGTGTGAATTTTTTTATTGTGGGTAGTGGGGGTGAGTGAAGGGGGTATTAGCCCCAACGGTGGTTGTTTAGGGCTTGCGGGGGGGTAGCGGGGGCACTTAACCCCTTCACGACCGTAGCGGTATTAACTGCGACGGTCGTGCAGGGGTTAAGTGCACCCGCAACCCCCCCGCAAGTCCTAAATTCCCACCAAGGGCCAAACACCCCTTTCACCCACCCCCGCTACCCACAATAAAAAAAATTCACGCACAGCAGCCCCACAATTAATAAATAAATCTAAATAAATAAATACATGAAGATAAATAAATATATATGTATATATATATATATATATATATATATATATATATATATATATATATACTGTATATATACAGTATATATATATATAATAACAATCCCTATACATATACAGTATATAATGTATATATATATATATATATATATATATATATATATACACTGGCGACACACTTTATTCGAGCTCGGCTAGTCCCACGAATTCGGGTATACCCGGGTGTATTGAGGTTTGTGACTGTTTTCTGCCCGAGTGCATTGAGGTATTTTCCAAGCAGGGATTGAAGCATTTTATTCCCGCTGGCTGCAATACTGCACAGTATATATATATATACTGCATTACAATTCATGAATTTATGCCATCTGGTAGACACGCGAAGCATTGCAGCCTATTAAATCCTAATCATTATCATTTAACAGATTAGCCGCCCGTCAGCCAGGCATGAACCCAGGCTGGGAAGGCAAACGCAACGGGGCTTGTCAGAGGTGAGGAGCGGCGCATTCCAGGTATCTGCTAGGTACATACTGGGTATTTGCTCGAATAAAGTGTGTCGGTGCAGTATATCAAACAGAAAAAGAAAAAAGCTGCGCCTCTGATAGAAGTGAACCAGTGTGAATGTATTACTCAAATAAATCTCAATTAAATTTGAACTATTGTGGGTGTATCCCTAGAATACATAAGCAATTATTACAAACACCTAAAGATATATAATGGACACATACCAAATGTAAAACAACATGAAAATAAAAAACAACATGTAAAGAAAAAAGCAAAAAAAGAGAAAAACCAGTCCTCAAAATGTTCCAGTAAAAATAGATGGGTGCTGGTATGCAGGGTCTCCGGCAGCTCTCAATGTGGACAAACCACGTCCACAAGGTATCTAAAAGGAAAAGAAGAGGAGAGAGCGCACGCCCATAGCGTAAAATAGTATATTTAATGAGGGGAAGGGTTGGAGGAGGGGTAAAAAACGCACTTACAAAAGTACAATAAAATCAAGCATATGTGATAATAATCACCACCATCCGGTTCAAACTGCAAGCTCTTTGGGACAATCCCAGGCTCCGTTGGTAGAGGATCGACGTCCCCGCAGATTTCCAGGGCTGGTGTGCTGTTAGAAAGTCCAAGAAAACAGTTCCGTATCGTGTAGATCTCTGTAGCACTTGCGCATGGATAAGTCCGCTCCAGCGCTAGGTATTGACTTCAATGTCAGTGCGTCTGACGTAATGACGCTCCCTGACGCGTTTCGTCAGTCACGGCCAACTTTTTCAAAGGGATGTCTTGAGAGGGGGAGGTCCGGCATTATATATACACAACGTGATGATGTTAAAAACCTGGAACGCCCCCACTCAGCTGGAAAGTGCTTGGTTAACCTGTATACATAGTACATACAATAATATATCGTGACCTAAAAGAATTGGAGGAGATACTTTATGAGAGAATATGTGAAAATCATATCCATATTGTTAGACATAGTCCCAGCTATACCTAGGTCATTACACATAGTAGATAACATACATATATAATTTACAGAAAAGACTTTTGATAGCAGTTGATTGATATGTCAATGTGTCAATATAACACCCTTCAATATCCATGACCGCAAAGCGGATGGATTTAAAGGGATGCACCAGATATTTGTCAATACTAGACCCGTCTGTGAATTGCACACCTCATGGGCTACCTAATTCAATTGAAGTATAAAATTTAGAATATATATATATATTTTAACATGAAATATTATTATACATCCTCATGGATGCAAGTGGTTATATATATTTCAAATGTCACCCATATATATAGAGTGACGCAATTCCCATCGAGACTTGTATGAAGTATACTTTATAAATATATCATTACTCTAAATGAACAAAATACATGAAACAATGTCTAAGGATTACTCTAGATGCAGTATAAATATACACACATACACAATAACCATAAATAATTGGGATGTGAATAATGTACCCTTTCGGATGATGGAAAAAAACAGTGGATCATATTTTCCTAAAAATAGGGATTTCTCAAAACAGGAGAACATTGAGGAGAACATTATTATCTGGAGTCTCTATGCCACGAACAGAGCAAGGGCCCGGAGGAACCTGTAAGGCAGTGTATTTTGTTAATGAATTAAGTGTTAAAGATATATATATGTGTGTGTATGGACGCTGAATAGCTCATGTCCATTGTTTCATTTGTAAACAAATTAATAGTGAATGCCTTATTGTGTGAAATAAACTTATATTTATTAGTAACTGAAAATATACTCAATAATATGATTAATAATTTGTGCAATGATGTCAAACCAATACCGTGTAATATTACCCAATTACCCAATTTAATATTAATATTGTGTGATATATTTTTATTTATATATTTTAGTGAATAAATTTATTGTGTGAATGGGTGATGTAACCCAAATCCCAGACGGGAGAGAGGAGGGGGGGGGAGGGGGGGGGGAGGGGGGGGAGGGGGGGGGGGAAGAAAAGACCTCAGGAGGAGATCCAGACAAAGGATGGCAATGAAAAGCAGAGGAAAAGGACAGGAGGAGACGTCCAAGGAGCCAGTTAAACAAAGGTACTAACGTCTAAACATTCGTTTAGTCCCCCAGGGTTGAGAGTGCCCAATTGGTGAATCCAAAAAGTTTCCCGCCTGCACAGGGTCTTGAACCGATCTCCTCCTAAAACACATGGAGAAATGGTCTCTATTCCCATAATTTGCATGGTCTTGTGGTTTTGCTGATGAAATAATTTAAAGTGTCAAGAGACACTATGATTATTGAGACCCTTAATTACATTTCTCCTGTGTTCCAGGAAGCACGTTCCCAGTGTTCTTGTGGTGCGTCCAACATATTTTAAACTACATCCACACTGAATTACATATATAACATAAGTGCTGAGACAGGTGATGGAACTGTTAATGGCATACGTGGTACCCCTACTTGAGGAGCAGACATGAGTCTGGTTCAGGAGATGCCTATACGTGATACATCGACTGCGACCACAGGGATGATTGCCTAATGGTCCCCTATTCTTTGCCGTATTAAGATTGGAGCAAGACTTGAGTCTAGTAGGAGCTAGCATGCTTTTAATACTTCTAGCCTTCCTATATGTCACAGTTGCTCTATCCGGCAGGGTAGGTCCTAAATGGGGGTAACACTTGAGGATAGGCCAATGATCATTGAGAATTTTGTTAATACTTTTGGATGACTGGTTGTAGGTGGTAATAAACCTTACTGTAGACCTCTCCATCTCCGTATGTACTGCTGGGGTGTCATAACTTGATCGATATATCTATATATATATATATATCTATATATCTATATATATATATATATATATATATATATATATATATATATATAAGGAAAAGAAGAGGAGAGAGCGCACGCCCATAGCGTAAAATAGTATATTTAATGAGGGGAAGGGTTGGAGGGGGGGTAAAAAACGCACTTACAAAAGTACAATAAAATCAAGCATATGTGATAATAATCACCACCATCCGGTACAAACTGCAAGCTCTTTGGAACAATCCCATACTCCGTATATATATATATATAATAACAATCCCTATACATATACAGTATATACTGTATATATACACACACACACAGTATATACACACACATGATGAACCAATATACAAAAAAATGTAGAAGGGTTATCAAAACTTAGGCCTCGGTCCCGCTGCGCTCGTTGGCGCGGGCGGCGGGTCGCGAGTTCCCCACCAGCAGGGGAATCCTCGCGAGCCGGTCCCGGTCCCCCCTGGCAGCACAGAGCACTACACGCTGTAGCGCGTCAGCTGCTGGAGACACCAGAGAATGGTGTTTCCTAGCGTTGACGCGTGACGTGTGTGGCTGTGAGCCAATGGGGAGGGGAGGCTTCGGGAGGAGGAGAGGCTTCGGGGAGTGGGGAGGAGTGTGGAGTGAAAGCAGGTGAGTGCCTTTCTCTGTGTGTGTGTCTGAGTGCGTGCCTGTCTGTGTGTGTATGTGTCTGAGTGCGTGAGTGCCTGTCTGTGTGTGTGTGTGCCCGAGTGCCTGCCTCTGTCTGTGTGTGTGTGTGTGTGTGAGTGCCTGCCTGTGTGTGCGCGCGTGTGTGTGTGTATGAGTGCGTGAGTGCCTGCCTGTGTGTGTGTGCGCGTGTATGAATGAGTGCCTGCGTGTGTGTGTTTAAACTTACCTTCCAGCTCCAGCCCGAGTCCGTGGAGGGAGGGGGGGGAGAGTAGCGGGTCCCTCCGCTCAAGCCACGCCCCCCCTCTCTGTCAAACCGCCCACCTCCCGCCCACCTCCCGATCAAACCTCCCACCTCCCGCCCACCTCCCGCTCCGGCTCCCGCTCCTTACAGACCGCAGATCGCGGTCTGTGTATCTCAGCGCACCGCCTGTCAGCAGCGCAGGTGCGCTGACTCTGGGAGCGGGGCCTTAGCCTTACTGTCCTACAAATAACACTTCTCCATTCAGGACACACTACATTACAATGAATTTCCTTTAATAAACCTAACTGATCTTACAATCTAAATCATCAAATGACAAAGAAAAACCTCACATTCCAATCCATACATTGCATTTACATTGTATTTATGATGCATAAAATCTATGCACCATATACATTCTGCAAATGAATGTGAACAATATCATTGCAAGCAAAATACAGATAACTCCAAACAAGTCAACTATTTTAACCAATCAAGTAAACAAAAATCAATATATACTGTAAGTACCAACCAGAAAACACAATTTAAAACCAAAGCTAACCCTTACAATACCAAGGATTACATCTATCTAATTGTAAAAAACATTATACATTATACACAAATTGAAGCATTGCAATAAACAACATACAGTACAGTACGTCCCCTGTATCTCCCTGCCTTGAGTGTAATCTGTGTAAAGCCCCCTCCCCCTAATGTTTCTGTTAAATCTCTCTGCCGTCAGTGTAATCTGTTTAAAGCCCCCTACCCGCTAATGTTTCTGTTAAATCTCTCTGCCTTCAGTGTAATCTGTTTAAAGCCCCCTCCCCCCTAATGTTTCTGTTAAATCTCCCTGCCTTTATTGCTGTGAGTGCAGTGTATGTAAATGTGGGGAGGGGGGGGGGACCCGATGTGCATACTGTGAGGTCTAACCACCCTCACCCCCTACCCACATACCTTTACCCCCCCCATCCTGGCCATGGCCCCTCCGCTTCTGCAAAACAGACACAAAAATTAAAACATCCAAAGTAATGTCCCCTAACCCCTTAATCACCATAGCGGTTATTAACCGCTACAGTCATTAAGGGGTTAACCCACCCTAACCCACCTCTCGGGATGCCTACATACCCTCCCACACTAACCCCCCCCGTGAGGCCTAACCACCCTCACCCATTACCCATAAGGGAGGCCTACCCACATGCCGTTGGGGAAACACCCTCCCCCCCACCCCCAACACCCACAATAAAAACAACAGTGACCCACAATAAACATCATTCTATTTATTAAATACATTACCCACCCCATGTGCCCCCCAATAAATACATGATTTATTATTTTACAAACAGGGTTCATAACGCAGCCCCACGCGAGTCCCCGGTGGGCTGGCGGGGCACCTGGACAGACCTACAGGGTACCAGCAGCCCTTTTCAAACAGGTTCTGGAGGCCTGCTGGTGGATCCCGCCAGCACCATGGCCCCCAGGTTGTCTCCTTGGGTCACCGTGGGCCACAATTGGGTCCCCATGGTAGGCCCAAGGATGTCTGGGAGCCCCGGGTCAAACCCATAGGTGACTGTGGGGCCTCGGGTGGTTCCCACGGGGGTCTGGGGAACTCACGGGTGCTCACTACGGGTCCGCGGTGCCCCCACAGAAGTGGGACCAACATCATCTTCCCTGTACCTACGGGTCGGCGGTGCCCCCACAGAAGTGGGACCACACTTTACAATCTAAATCTAAATCATCACATGACAATGAAACACCTCACATTCCAATCCATACATTGCATTAACATTGTATAAATGATGCATAAAATCTATGCACCATTACATTCTGCAAATGAATGTTAACAATATCATTGCAAGCTAAATACAAACACTTCCAAACAAGTCAACTATTTTAACCAATCAAGTAAACAAAAATCAATTAGCAATCATTATTTACATCCCTAAACAATTGACAGTCCATCCCGAACAATGAAACAATTAACTAATTCACAAAGAGCCATTGAAAGCTTGTCACATGGTACTAGAGACAATCAGAGCGTGGGAACTCCATCCCTACTCTGATTGGCTGTAGTACGTCACATCCTTTTCCCCCCCAAGCCTCTGTCACATGGTATACTAGAGCCAATCAGAGTAGGGATGGAGTTCCCACGCTCTGATTGGCTACCATACCATGTGAGGGCGGCCATGTGTCTTTTCATGACGTCATCTTAAAGGCAATTGAAGCAAAGCCATTCTGATTGGCTGTTCTGTCATTGCCTTTAAGTGACGTCATCATTTTTATTTTTATCGGCCAAAACACATGGTTTTCACGGCCCAATCAGGACCGTGGGAACCATGACGAAAAATGTGACGTCATAGGCCTTTAAAAGCCTATGTCGTCTCATTTTGAAGCCAGACGCCACGGAGGAAGGACCTCCGGGGAAGAAAGAAGATCAGGGCGTGGCAATTATTAATTGTGGGGCTGCTGTGCGTGAATTTTTTTTATTGTGGGTAGCGGGGGTGGGTGAAGGGGGTGTTTGGCCCTTGGTGTGAGTTTAGGACTTGCGGAGGGGTTGCGGGTGCACTTAACCCCTTCACGACCGTAGCAGTTAATACACTACGGTCGTGAAGGGGTTAAGTGCACCCGCTACCCCCCCGCAAGCCCTAAACAACCACCGATGGGGCTAATACCCCTTCACCCACCCCACTACCCACAATAAAAAAAATTCACACACAGCAGCAGCACAATTAATAAATAAATCTAAATAAATAAATAAATAATAGAAATAAATACATTTAAAATACATTTTTATTCATAGTGTAGATGTGCAGGGGGTCTCCGGAGCTGAACCGCTGTGGTTTTAGGTCTGGGGACACCCTGCTCCCCGAGATACAGGCCCCTTTAGGGGGTGCCGGTATCCCTCTGCTTGGTTTACAGGCCGCGGTCACGTGATCGGGACCTTTTAAATGCAGAGGGATACCGGCACCTCATAAAGGGGGCTGTATCTCGGGGAGCAGGGGGTCGCCGGACCTGAATCCAACGCGGTTCAGCTCCGGAGACCCCCTGCACATCTACACTATGAATAAAAATTTATTTTAAATGTATTTATTTATATTCATTCATTTATTATATTCATTTATTTATTTAGATTTATTTATTTATTTTTTGTGCTGCTGCTGTGTGAATTTTTTTTATTGTGGGTAGTGGGTAGTGGGTGTGGGTGTGGTTATTTACATGGGATCCCCCTCCCCACATTTACATACAGTACACTGCACTCAGAAACACAGGCAGGGAGATTTAACCGACACAATAGGGGCAGGGGGGCTTACACAGATTAGTCAAAGCAGGGAAGCTTAGCAGACACAATAGTGGGAGGGGGTTTTACATAGATTAGTCAAGGCAGGGAATTTTAACTCACACAATAGGGGGAGGGGGTCTTACACAGGTTACAGTCAAGGCAGGGAGGTTTAACACACACATTAAAAATATGTATTTAATGTATTTATTGTTTATTCTGCCTTAACCCTTCATTGCCTTAGCGGCTATCAGCTATGGTAATGAAGCAGCATTTCTGTATTTTTAATAATATTGTGCAGGAGCAGGGGGTCCCCTGAGCATTAATTTCTGGCTCAGGGAACCCCCTGCTCACTGTACAATATTATTAAAAATACAGAAATGCTGCTACATTACCATAGCACAAAGCCGCAAAGGTAAAGAACGATTCTTTATTGATGTGTGTGTTTTATTTATACTGTAGATGTGCAGAGGGTCTCCGGAGCTGAACCTCTGTGGTTTTTGGTCGGGGGACCCCCTGCTCCCCGAAATACAGGCCCCTTTAGGGGGTGCCGGTATCCCTCTGCTTGGTTTACAGGCCGCGGTCACGTGATCGGGACCTTTAAATGCAGAGGGTTACCGGCACCTCATAAAGGGGCCTGTATCTCGAGGAGCAGGGGGTCTCCGGACCTGAAACCAATGCATTACAATTCATGAATTTCTCGGCTTCAAAGACAACAGCTCGCAAACGCCCCCATGCATTTTTACACGGCATTGCAGTATTGCAGCCAGCGGGGATAAAATGCTTAAATCACAGAGCTAGCCAAGTAGGAATAAAGTTGATCAGTAGTGTATGTAGTCTCTCAGCAGTAACATTATTCAATTCCTGGGCCTTTTGCGCATGCCTAAACACATATCAGGTAAACAAATATAGAGTTAATATATTCAAAATGGACGCTCTTTACCTGCTGATACTGTGGATGCATGTCACATAGGCAGGTGAGGCTTATTAACTGTGATTGTTTTTTTTTAATTGCACTGGGTATACAGTATATATGTATTGTGCACTGCATTCAATTGCACCACCTTGAGGAAGGTCCCACTGGGGGACTGAAACGTCGGTTTTTGTGTCTTCTATCAAATATACAACAAGAGGAAGGGTGATGATGAGTAGCACAGCCACGGTATTCCAACTCCCAATAGGACCGGAAAATATTGAACAATACACACTCCAATATGGCAATAGGTCAGGTTTATTGCAGGATGGTTCAGCAACAGGACAACACGAACGCACCTACGCGTTTTGTGCACTAGGCACTTTATCAAGGTGACAAATACACACATGGCTGCATAATTTATACTCCCCTGAGTTGTATCTCGCGCTGCCGGGTGTGAAGTCATCATCCCGCGTCGCAACGGGTCGCGGTGACATGGCGTGCACATCCATTGGCCCGGCAAGTCAGGTGGTATGCTATTGCTAGCTTGCTATCTCTTTTTTTCTAAAATAAACTTTATTAACAACAAGACAAACACACGGCGAAATAAAAACATATTAAAAACGCAATGAAATACTGTTATAGCAGCGAACTGGCATAGGCAAAGTCAGCATGACAAAATGATAATCTAAGGGGCAGGCTAATGATCCTGATGATATACTTTTAGTACTTTTAGTAGCCCCTATTGGAATCATTAGTATAATGTTGACATATATATAGCATATACTGACATATGCCTGTGCAAGCAATGGTAGTGAATTTGTAGTTCATGAAAAGAACATATTCACAGTTCAAAACAGTGCAATAAAAATGAAAATTACTATACAAATATATAATTCTATTAATACTAAATCCTATCTATTAAGTGCAATGAATGTTCTTATAGTAACATATACATAAACATAGAACTGTTGTGAAATGACCCTTCATCTGATGGTAATTAATGTAATTGGATATAATCCTGGAAATGAATATACAAGATACGGGTATATATGACATAACATATAATGCGATAACATACAATACGAGTATAACTGTTGGTAGAGGAGCATGAACATTGGTTGGGAAAGCAAACAATAAATTTAATTAGTACATATATAACACTAATGTATAATATTGATAATATTAAATAATTACATATACAATAGTTCAATTGTTAAATTTATTAGTATATATATAAATGAATAATTGTGTTAATAAGCAGAAAAAAATTATTTAAAAATTAGTGATTTGTGAATAAATCATTTAAAAAAAAATCATTTTCAAAAAAATCATTTAAAAAAAATTATTTTAAAAAGTGACTTATATCCCAATCAATGTTCATGCCAAAAGGTTCTCTGGTTCTCAAAGTAAATATCCAATAGGATTCACGTCTGTCTAACATCTTTACTCCATCTCCACCTCTAGGGGATACAGGGATGTGTTCAATACCTTGGACCGGAAGTAGATATACATTACATTGGGGACAATTTGAAAAATGCTTTGGTACGGTGTGGTTTTGGTCTTTATTATGAATCAATTGGAGATGTTCTAGGACCCTAATTTTCAATTTTCTAGTTGTCCTCCCGACGTATTGACGTCCACATCCACACATGAGTAGATACACGATATGTGTGGAATTACAATTAATAAAATTTGGGAAGTTATATGTCATCCTTCTGACTGTAGATGTAAACATTTTATTTTGATTCATATAGGTGCATGCTTTGCATTTAGTGCACGTGTACATTCCTTTTGGTAATGGAGATTTTATCTCTTCTCCAGTCGTGAATAGACTGGGTGATAGTGTGTTTGCTATTGTTTTTGCACGTTTGAATATAATGTTGGGACCCAAAGATACATATGGTTTTAGCACATGATCTAGTGACAAGATGTTAAAATGTTTTCTGAAAATGGCCTTGATAGATTGTGCTTGTTTGCTAAAGGGTATAATGAAAGATGGACTATAATTGGATCTAGATCCTTTGATTGATTTTTGTCTAAGAAGACTATTTCTGTCTATTTTGTACACCTCATTTAGTATATCTTGTGGGGGGGGAAGACGGAATGAGTGAGCGTGGGGTAATTGACGGAGGGAGAGGAGAGAGGGGGTGAGTGAGGAAAACCGGGAGTAAGAGTGAGAAGCAGGGGAGAAAAATACATGCGAGGCGGGAGGGTGAGACGGAAAGGAGAGAAATACATGGGATGGGGGCTCGTGAGGTGTGAAATGGGGGGGTGGCGGCGGGCAATACCGCTGACACGGGGGGGGGGCTGCTTAAAATGTTTGTCCCGGGCCCCATGATTTCTGTTGGCGGCAGGAGTTACTGGCGTCCTTGGCTCTGTAGTGAGGGGGCCCGGGGCCCCTGCGCGGCCGTGCACCTCGATAAATTCCATCACCCCGGGCTGACAAGATTTAGCGCACTCGCGATGCGCCAGGCAGCATGTTGGCACGCTGCCAGGATTTTTTTCCTGCATGGAGCACGTGGTGAGTACTGCTCCATGCCTTTCTTGCTTCTCCCTTGCCACCCTGCTCCGATTCCCCCATGCTCAGATTCACCCCCCCGTTCTGATTTCCCCTGTGTGTATGTGAGTGTCTGAGTGTGTGTGAGAGACAGAGAGAGTGTGAGAGAGAGAGACAGAGTGTGAGAGAGACAGACAGAGTGTGTGAGAGATACAGAGAGTGTGTGAGAGAGAGCAGAGTGTGTGAGAGAGAGACAGAGTGTGTGAGAGAGAGACAGTGTGTGAGAGAGAGAGAGAGTGTGTGAGAGAGAGAGAGAGAGAGAGTGTGTACGCGCGAGTGAGAGAGTCTGTGTGAGAGACATACCAACTGCGCACTCCAATTGTTAGGTTTGTATATACAACTTTGTTTTCACTTTGGGCGCCGTGGAAAAATCCTGATCACCTTGGGGAGCCTTGAAAAAATCATGATCGCCTTAGGGAGCCTTGAACCGAAAAAGTTTGGGAACCACTGGGTTAGCCAGTATGCGGCTATGCCTAAATCCAGACCAAAAATTATCAGTGCATAATAGTGTACCTATTTTAGGCAAACTATACACTTAGGGCCTCATGCAGAGAGCAGCGCTATTTAAAATTGGAGAGGGGAATAAAAAGAAGCTTTAATAGGGAGTTTTTTTCTCCATATGCAGAAAGGTCCGAAAACTGCATTTAGAATCCTTTCTGCATATGGAGAGTTTCAACCAGCGATATGAGCGCTGTTGAAACGTGTTGAAAAAAAAACGCGTTTTTTTTTCTTTTCTCCCCCACCGGCCGCCGACCTCCAGCTTCGTGCCAAATTTTTTTGGCGGAGGTAAATTGAGAATTTCTCTCCATGTTATTGGCGCGATCAGCCACTAGATGGCGATCGCGCCTTTCTGAATATGGATATTTTTTCAACAGGGGAGATTTAGGTTCTCGCCGTTAGAAAGGCGAGTTTAAAAAAAAAATAAAAAAATGGCGCGTTTTCCCTAGCTCGCCATTTTCACCTGTTTTTAGCGCGATTTTCGCGGGAAAATGGCGAGATTTCAAATACGCTGCTCTCTGCATGAGGCCCTTAGACAGTGGTCCTCATAATAGATGTGGATCCTATTTTTTTAGTCAGAGCGATTGCCAATTACATCACACTGGGATATAGAATAACCAAGGGTTAACAAGCACAAGCTACATTTACACATAGGCCACTAATAGTCCAATGCAAGCGGACACCATGTATCACTTATACAATATGAGATACATGGGTCATTGACACATATTAGGACTACAAATGCCAATAGGAGGAATTGAATCCAACCCTCCATGTGCTATTAGTGCATAGGTTATCTATGACCTCTGCCAACAGGCACGGATTTTACCCACCAACAGGACTGGCTTTTACAGTCACTGTGGACATTCCTCATTATACGTACTTACCTGTAGTGAATGTACATACTAGACATTAGGCACTTACTCAGATTGTCCTAGCCACCAATAGTGAGGCTCTCAGGTATACACAGAGTGTCCGTCGACCAGTCCCACCAAATAGGGCAAGTCAAGCAATAGCCCAATGTGATTATACCTGACTTAGGAGATCACCATGATACTTACACACTCTCTATCAACTTTTTAGCATCAATTTGCTTCTTCGTCACGGCTTTTTGCGTCAATAAACCACACAGACACAATACTGTGTCAGTACCTTTATTTTATTTGTTGAGCACAGCTCCCCATTAAAATTGGTTTTAATATTATCACATTTCATTTAATCCACTTATGGCTAGTACCAAGTTACCTAGCTGCGGCTGTCACGGTGCCATGTCAGAATGCTCTCTACTATGGGGTTCTTTATTCTTTTTAGTCTGTAATTATACAGAGTTATACTGTTTTACTGTAGTTGCCAAAATCCAGCCTCTGATTGGCTCCCTGGCACACCATGTGACTCGTCGCAACACGGGAACACAATCCTGTTATATCCCATGATGACTGACATGTCACAGTGTGACATAGGATCAACAGCATATATCTACAGTCTGTCAATTGTAAACCACCTTAATTTTATTATTTATGATTATTAAAATTAATTTAAATATTTACATTAACCATTCAGTTTGGGCGCTCGAGTGCTAAATGTTGGGTTTATTTCTACAGCTTCTGCAAGTTTGTACATGGCACGGACAAGATTGACGGATTTCTTAACATTTTTGAAGATCAGTGTCCCCGGGTTCTGTGTGCCAGAACGGCAGTAGATTTTGCGGTTGTCGCCACTTTTAACTATGATTTCCCTGGAGACCTTCCAGGCGATCTCGTCAACGGACAGCAACGACTACCGGCATGTAAAATCTGTACTATTGACTCAGTATGCTCTCACTCCTGAGGAATTCCGTGGTATGTTCAGTGCTGGAGATAAAGCCAGCCCGGAAACTTACATGCGTTTTGCTTCCAGGCTTATACAGCATGGCACTCAGTGGGTGGAGGGCTGCACAACTTCTAAGTACCACAGTTTACTGGACTACATATTCAAAGAACAGTTTTTGCAGCAGAGCCCACTGTATTTAAGGGATTAGGTCTTTGACCGAAAGCCAGTCACTTGCAGGATGCAGCCAGCTTGACTGATGAGTACATCACCAGCCGTGCCCTGCCGGGCAAGAAAGTGTCTGCCCAGAATGGAGCCAGTCCGGCTGGGGCATGCAAGGGAACTGAGATGAATTCCAACGTCCCACTGGGAAAGCCCAAAGCATCTGCAGAGGTGAGTACAACCAAGTCTACAGACTTCAAACATGAACGGAGGTGTTACCAGTGTAATAAGAATTATTACCTGACTGTCCTGAGTGGTACAGTTCACACAGTTCCCCTCAGGGGCAATGGACTCTGACTGCCAACCCGGTTGCCTTCGTGGGACTGGCACTTAAAGCGAGTAGCATTCAGCCATCCGGCAAGTCCAGCAGTGGACCCAGATGGGCATTTTTACTTATTCAGCGTGACACAGCAGAAGCGGCAGGAGGGCACCCAATTGCAATTGTCGGGTTGCATTCTAATGATGTTAGGAGAAAGCATTTGAGGCCAGCTGGCCTAATCGACTCCAGTGCCACTGTCACTCTGGTACCTGCTATGGTCAAACCAGAGGATCTGATCATAGGCATAGGGATGCAGATAACCATGCCAGATGGGAGACCTATGTCAATCCAAGTGGCCCCCAGATGTTCCTTGACTGGGGTTCCGGTCGAGATATGAGAGATGTGGGTGTTTTGCTTGGGTTGGGTATTGATGTGATACTCGATAATGACCTAGGGAACCTCATCTGCTCGTTCACGGAGGATGCTGCTCCCGCAGCAGCCATTGCCAGAAGTGCATAGAAGGCTCTTGTCCAGGTAAGGGAGCCTTTAGTACACCTGCCCATTGAGGATGTTGCCATCCCCCTGCATTTGAGACCAACAGATTCTGCGGTACCTGAGGAGTCCAGTAACCCCAGGACGTCCTGCGAGAGGATGTATAACCAGGTGAAAATACAGCCAGCAGCAGCTAAAGCTTAATTTTTTCTTGGGGTCCCAGGCACTTGGCCTTGGGTTCCCCTGCAACAAGGTTCTCCTGGGCAGCCTGATAGGGTTTGGCCCAGGCACCGGTTCCATGGATGGGGATCCTGGTGAAAGTACATGGAGAGGATGCTCTTGTGACACCGGTCAAGGAGAGCCACAGTTGGGCAGTTGCCCTGACAAAGGTGCCGTCGGCACTGATGCCCACCAAGGTGGTTGATGCTCCCCAACGTTTGGAGCTCACCCCACAGATCATAGCTCCTCTACCTTTGAGCCCCCACATGTATAGAACCTCAAAGGGATCAGGCAGGTAAGCCAGACCATGTCTGACCAGTGTCCCCACTGTGACTTTCCCCACTGTGACTTCTGTTCAGATGGTGTGACCCATAGGGAACTATCGGAGCGCAGTGTGTTATACTGGGAGGAGGTGCAGGCAGATGCGGATTTGCTTGTGGACCCAGGTATACAGTAGCTTCAGTCTGGGTCGCTGCCCCAGGACCTCCAGATAGGTTAGAGGTAGCAAGGGATCAGGTTGTGGTCCCTTGGAGGTAAAGGAAAGGCTATATGGAGCAAGGGGAGATAGCTCCCCTGCTTGCAGATCCCCACTGGGAGTGGAAGCGAGAGATGTCAGAGAGACAGAGGTTCCTGTTATGGTTCGCCCAGTGGACTGATTGCCGTAGACCCAGGCGGTCAGCAGCCCCACATCAGATAGTGTACAGTGTCATGATGGGGAGGGATTGCTAGGGTATGAGTTTCAAGGGGGATTTTGAAGAGGAATTGTTGTCAGAATTTGCCCAGGTACTTAGGGTTCGGAGTTGTCGGTTCCCCTAAAGATGTACCTGTGAATCATGTCTGATTCTCGGACACATGTAGGCACATTGTCCCAGAAATATCTCCCCTTGAAAATGCTTCCCTTCTTCAGCATAGCCCAGAAAGGTAAATGGGGCAAAGGGATGAAAAGTGTCTCTGTAACTATAGGGGTGCCTAGGTTAACGGGATACCCCAGTTAATACCCAGGTAGCCCAGAACCTGAATTTTGTTCTTGGGTGCTCCAACCATAGATAAAGTTATGAAGGGACTCTCAGAGTCCAGTCTAAGGCCAATGGACAGTGTGTGGGGAATACAGGCTGATAGAAAATAAAATATACTTTTCTATTCTATTCCCCATACCCAGGGCTTAGGTACAGCCGTGGCAGCTTTCATTTTAACACTTCTCGGTTATTTTGAGGTGGCTTTTTAAGAATGCCACATGCTTCACCGCGTTCATGCCACATTCATGCCGTATTCATGCCGGCCGTCAACCGCGTTGACCTTTTTAATGATAATGGTTCGGATTTAATTGGGTGCAATTCTTCGCGTATCCGCCAGGTGGCAGATATTCATGAATTGTAATGAATTCTAATGTGTACACTACAGTACTGTACATGTGCTTCAGTAATGTGTCGACTTGCTGGTGTTTAAAAAATATCACAGTGGTCTATTGTGAATTGACCTTGGTACTGAAGAAGTTACAATACTGTATCAATTTAGGCATTTCATATTAAAAACTCAATGCACAGTGTCTAGTGTTCTATTGTTCTGAGAGTTCCGAGATGAGTACACCACCGCAGTACGTGTTCAAAAAGCCCGACATAACGTACGCTTATTTAATATGGTCCTCAAGTAATGCCGCAGATGATAAGATGGCCACAGTTGGTCAAATTTATCAATATTTTATCGAAAAGTATGACTTTTACACATTTTCGCCAGATGCTCGTGTGTGGAAGCGTGCAATAAGGAAAAAGTAATGTATCGATCTGAGGAGGGTATTGGTGTGTTACGCCAGATTTTTCCAGTGTCTTTGATCATGGAGACTTAAAAAGGTGAAAGGTCATGGTAAAACAAACTAAGAACAGTCAGTCCCAGGCAAGCAATGCGCCAGTGCCAGCGCCAGCGCCAGCACCGGCTTCCAATAACGGTCCGACGGACAGTGAAAACCTGCTGACCGGCAACCCTTCCAATCTGTCCCCGCCTGGATACCTGCAGCATGAGCAGGATTTCACGTACAGATACCAGCAAGCTTGCATGTACCAAAATTTTTTCCAGCTTCATCACCTGTCAACTACAGGTGTAGCAGGCCCGCTGTCACCTGTCAACTACGTGTATAATCAAGAATACGGGACTTGTGGCAGTGGCTTGGCGCCAACCGATTGGCAAAGTCTATGGTGAGTACGGATGCCGTATTTTATTCTTTTTTTGAAATATCAATATCAATGCACAGTCAAGCGATTCTCCTGTAATCAATCGCTTTGCTTATGGTTATCTAGTTCTATTATTTTAGTCTTAATTCGCGAAAATGTAGTCCAGTAATATCATTGGCTGGGCAGCTTCTACAGTAGATACTGAACAATTGGTGGACAGCTAGGGATGCGCCTACTTACTGTATGTCTCATTGGAACCTTGTTGAATCGCATATGTGTGTCATCACATTTAGGCGCACGCTTGTATGTGAACAAGAGATGCGCCCGAGAAAATTTTAGTGTGGACTGACCGAGGAGACTGTAGGAACTTCTTTCGGGGACTAACTAATTTTAACCAACCATTACAGTATGTGAAATGTTATACAGTACTTACTGAATGTTTCAGAAAACACTGACATTTTTATAAAACGGTGCACAATGAAACAATGAAACTATTTAAATAATATTCAACTTTTTTAATTTATTTTTTTGAGTTAAAACATTATGATATATGGTACATTATGGTATACATTTTAAACAATAAAACAATCTTATCAGCAGCAATAATGGAAAAATGTAACATACTGTACAGTACGGTATCAGTAATACTTTTATTTTTCCTCAGAAAAGAAACTTTGTCATCAGGCGGAGAACGGCAAATGGAGGGATTTCGATGGATTGGTCGCGGTGTGCCTGGGTGTATAGATTCCGTCTTACAGACGGATCCCATACAGGGATAAGGTAGGAAAAAGGAACAGCATAGCATAAAACCTTTTATGAAAACAATGGTAAAACAACCTAAGTAAGCAATCAACTCACACTTTGTGTGTTGTATAAAAGCAATTGAGAGCTTTGTATATGAGTCTCTCACACTCTCTGATGAATTGGCTCCGGCTCCGAGTTCAGCAAACTCACGCAGTCACGTGACCCCCGGTCTCACGAGATTTTCTCTCTGCTGCTGAAACTCAGCTCTACGGCTCCGTGATGAAGATCAGCGTGTCAGCTTGTCTCTCTCTCTGCTAATGATCTGCCCTACGCGTTTCTCCAATGTGGATTCGTCAGGTAGCCCCTGCACCCCTCTGAGGAAGATCCCCCTGTGGGATCGAAACGTTGGACTTCTGTGCTTTGGACTTACTGAATTTACCTGCCTGAGTGCTGTTTCCTTTTTGCCAGTTTCTGGTAAAGTATGTTTTTGTTATCATTATGGGATATGCACCTGTGAAATCTTTTTCAACTGTGTATATATATTCTCTCTCTCTCTCTCTCTCTCTCTCTCTCTCTCTCTCTCTCTCTCTCTCTCTCTCTCTCTCTCTCTCTCTCTCTCTCTCTCTCTCTCTCTCTCTCTCTCTCTCTCTCTCTCTCTCTCTCTCTCTCTCTCACTCTCTCTCTCTCTCTCTATATATATATAGAGAGAGAGAGTATTATTTATATCGCTGTATATTTATATAACTATATTACAGTAGAGGCAGCGATTATTCTAACAAAAACCAGTGGCAATTCCCCAAAAGACCCAGGTACATTCTGAATACATTTCCTTAAACTAGCCCCAGCATTTTTGCATTCATTAATGGCCTATCAGATTAACAGCGGGGGTCCCTGGCAGTCCCATCAAACTGAATTGGACTGCCAGGGATTCCTGCTGTGTTAATCCTATGGGTCGTTAGTCAATGCAGAAATGCCTTAAACGTGCCTCAAACTAGCCCAGAACAAACCCAGCACATACCCTGAATGTAACCCGGCTAGTTTAAGGCAAATGTTAGAATAAGCGTTGCCTCTACTGTATATATATCTATTATAATTGTTATCGCTGTATATTTATATAAGTACAGTTAGTTCAAAGAAATATTTTCAACAGGTCATCATAATGTTTTGATCCCCACACCCCCAAATAAAAATCACAGTACTATGCCACCCACCTCATTAAGAACGTAGATGACTAGTGTAGAATTAAAAAGCAACAGTACTGATTGATTCTCATAATATCCAGAATTGTTATCCCATGTCGATAACCGAAAAAAATAGATATTTTTAAAATTTGATTCTCATAATATCCAGAATTTTTATGCAAGCCCATGTTGATAACCAAAAAAAATATATATTTTTTTTTCAAACTTGTACTAACTTCTAAATGAATGGGAAGTTTTACATGCATGCGTATTAATAATCAGCAAGATCCCACCCAAAGAGAATTACACGCAGGCGCAGAAATGTGAAACCAGGCACGAGAAGATTAAAGCCACAAAGCCAACCATTTGAAAATGAATGGTTTGTGAGAGGTGTCGATAAGAAGTTGAAATCCTTGAGCCTTGTGTGTGTGCGGGGGGAGGGAGGGGAAGCTTTATGATGGATTACCTGTAGTTCAAATAAATATTTTCAACAGGTCATCACAATGTTTTGATCCCCACACCCCCAAATAAAAATTACAGTACTATGCCACCTACCTCATAAAGAACGTACATGACTAGTGTAGAATTAAAAAGCAACAGTAGTGATTGATTCTCAGAATATCCAGAATTGTTATCCCATGTCGATAACCGAAAAAAATAGATATTTTTAAATCTTGATTCTCAGAATATCCAGAATTGTTATGCAAGCCCATGCCGATAACCAAAAAAAAATATATATATATATTTTTTTAAAACTTGAATTTCTAATTGAATGTGAAGTCATACACGCATGCGCAGGAATGTGATGCCATGCTCTGGAAGATTCAAGCCAGGAAGCCATACATTCCAAATTAATGGTGTGGGAGAGGTGTAGATAAGAAGCTGAAATACTTTAGCCTTGTGTGTGTGCGGGGGCGAGGGGGAGAGCGCTGTACAGTATGATGGATTATCAATTCAAAGAAATATTTTCAAAATTTCATCATAATGTTTAATGAGCAGAAATGTGATACTGTAACACGCCTATGCATTTCAATAATGTTCAAATGAGACAAACATGCATGCGCATAAAATAAAATTAGTATGAAAAGAAGAGCAAGCCTAGTAAAAGTTTTGATTAATAAATAATGCATATAGAAATGTGATAATGTTATTTTCGGAAGAAGACGCGACTTTATATTTTTGTAATACTGTACTTCTTTTCCCTAAGGAGCCTCATACAGTACTACTACTGTATACAGTATGAACTCGGAACGTTAATTAATCTCTGCTTCAAATATAAATCTTCCAATTTACAGAATAATTACTGCGCGTGCACACACAGACTTGCAGAAATGTACGGCAGGTTGAATTGCTATTAGACTTTTAAGACAACAGCTCGCAATCGCCCACCTGAGTTTCTAGACAATATTGCAGTATTGCAGAAAACACTAAAAAAGCGAGCACTAAAATAACGAAAACCGCTCGGAAAAATAAGAAAACAGAGCGCGTTTGGCCGCGGTTATCAGAGCGGCGTGGCTTCGGCTGATTTAGAATAAAGGCTTTCGCAGCTGTATGTATTAAAGTCTATTTTATGAATACATTGAAATGTACTGTTTGTACTGTAATGAGCTGGGACTTTCAGAACTGGTGTTAAGACAAACTGCCAGGGCTACCAAGGTTGTGCCAGTAAGTCTGATGGACATTGGAGTTCAAAGTAACCAGACGTTGCCAAAGGTGTTAGTGGATAAATATAAAGCGCAATAGAGTGCTGGCACACAATGAACTTATACTGAGATTGACCCAGTGAAAGTGGTGTGAAAGTGGTTAAGTGAACAAATCCCTCACATATGTCTGCATAAAGATGGTCTGTCACGCGTGACTCTCTCTTAAAAAACAAAGAGGAGTACATAGCATACTACAGTTTTAATGCACAAATGATTAGATTCAAGGGGGATGGACACACTCACATTCTCCCGAAAAGTAAATCACAATGAGTGCTTTAAGGGCACGCTCTTGCCACTCTGGGACTGACTCTGGAACCGAAAGAGTCACGGTGTAAGTCCCCGTTTGCCGCCAGGATACTGCGATCCACGTTGTTCAATGGCGACCGTCAGCAATTCCACATCTGCGCAGCAGAGTACGGTCGCTCATGAGCGACTGGACTCTTCCTCACCAGGTATGGAGTCTTCAGAGGGCCAAAAACCCTACGCGTTTCGCCTACTTTCCAGTTTGGCTTCCTCAGGGGTTGTGGATGATTCTAATCTGCCCTTAGCTGATATATATGTGCACACTAATTGAAAATTATCCAATCACAGAGTGACCTTGGGGTGTTGTCCCACTGACCTCTAATTGGATCTCAAGTGGTTTTTAAAATGACTGGCATAAAAAATGCATATGCTCACAGGGGAATTAGATTAACTCATTAATATACAATTTTTATTACAAACAGTTTTAAACAAATAATATTAAAATCCTAATTTATATAACATAAATTAATGTAATATAGTATTAAATTAACATATTACCCTATAAAAAATTAGCTAACTGAACCATAATAATAAATCACTAAAAGACAGAAAGAGACAAGTGTTAAAAGCACATAGAGGTTAAATTGCCAGATTATGAAAAATGGGTAAAAATATTGCATATAAGGGAAGCAAATAATGTCTACTAATCCCATAACTATATAAATTAATAAAATTGAATTAAAAATATAAATAGTTAAAAATCAGAATATATATTCAAAAAGATCAATTCAAAAAGATAAATTAAATCAGAACTGGTGTTAAGACAAACTGCCAGGGCTACCAAGGTTGTGCCAGTAAATATGATGGACATCGGAGTTCAAAGTAACCAGACGATGCCAAAGGTATGAAAGCCATTTGGGTGGCAGGGAAGGGCTCAAGTAACATGTCCTGGGGACAATGGCAGTTTTCTGGGCTGTCATTTGTTCTGCCAGACCTGGTGGAGTCTGACCCAGTGGGTGACATGATACTGTAGCAAGGGATGGAGGTGGCAAACTTACACATGTCACTTGGCAATTTCAGATTTCCCGCTGACCCGCTTTCTATACCGGCTTGGCTCTGATTGGCTACTGACAAAGTTCCAGCACGCTGATTGGCAGTAGTATTTTGTAAATTAGACTCCAAATACTATAAGAAACCTCTGAGTCAATCTGAATTGAGATTTCTAGCACCAGAAGAGCGGGCCGGCTTTTCAAATTTGCTCTTGCGCGAATAGCAGAGCAACCAGCTTCGATTTCAAGCTAGGAAAGTCAGAGCCTAAGTCCTGTTTTTAGCGGTCAAGTTCTAATAATCGAACGTAGTGGACATGGCTGGGATTGCAAGCCAATTTTAGTTCCAGGAGTTTGGTACTAACCCACGGTTAAGAATAGTCCGAGTTCTCAGAAGAGAAGGGAGCGGGAGTTTGGATCTTCCCGCCGATTTGGGAACCAGAGAATTTTGGGCTAAGTCCCGGTCAAGGGACAACTCCTTATCTAGGGTTCCCTGGACATAGGATAGTCTAGTTTTCGACCCTCTGTAAGTGTGTTGTTCATCTGTATTTTGTGTTTCACTGTGTGTATGCCTATTTATGCGAATAAATCACAATTTATTTCATTATCTTGTTTTTCTCAATGAATCATCCTGGTGAAAAGGTGTAAACTGCCAGGTCTCCAGTGACATTAACCACTATAGTAATCAAGAGGTTAACCCCCCTTCCCACTACTCACCCGGACAGCTTAACCACCCACCCTGGGACAGCTAGCCCTACCCTATACCCATTGATTGGCACAGTGGTACATCATACCCATATCATATGGGCATGATAAGCCACTATAGCACTCAATGGGCAACCTAAAAACAATAACAACACCAAAAAGACATAACAATAACAAATACCCAACACAACACAAAACAATAAAATAAATATAATGCCTAAACACCAGAAAATAAAGAAATCGAAGACAACACCAGAAGAATAAAAGAAATCAAAAGCCTAAACAACACATCAATAAAAGAAATCAAAACCCTAAACAATCCAAAAATGCAATAAAAACAAGCCTTACAAATACATAACACATAACTCAAAACAATAAACAGAAATACAAAACATAGCAATTAATTAAAAACAACCATTTGTCAAAAAAATGCATTGCCTGTCACTGTATGAACCTATACCATAAAGGGGTATAGATAAACACATTGGCAGTTAATGGGCAAGCAAAAAAAATTACATTACATATTGAACATTCAATATTTTGTTACCTCTAAATGTCTTAACTCTCCGACTCCCGGTGTATCTCGAAGCTCACAATCAACGACGCCATCCTCAGTATCAAGTAAAATCTTCTTTATTCAATCATCTATCTTCTTTACTTGTGTAACGGGTATTCCCCCACCCAATCGCATGTAGTGTGCGTGTGCGGGGAACCTAATGTTCCTGATGTGGTACGTTATACCTGTCAGGCTCACAGGAGGCCCCTATAACCTCCTTACACAGTATTCCCAAAGTCCTTGTACCCAAAGTCCCAAGAGTCCCACAACCCCACCCACGTGTGGGACAGCTCTGCCCACTAAGATGAAGTGTATAGGTGGTGCACTTGGTGACTTGGATAATACCTGCCCAGTGCTCCTGCTACCAGGTGCGCATATGGCCTTTACTTGGAATCCCTTGCTCCAGGAGATGATCCAAGATGCCTCCGCCTCAACGGTGGGTGTCTCCCACATGGAGTGATCCACATTTATTTATTTTTTTTATAACTTTCTTTTATTGGTTTTTACAATGGTAGTACAGTCCACAATCACATTGGTATCATTTAGTCAGCTTTATGACATACAACATCGAGACAAACATGGTAGGGGGAAGACGTGAGAGGGGATGGTGAGGGGGGGAGGGGGGGAGAGGGGGGGAGGGGGGGCAGGTATCGGCTAGAGGGAGAGTGTAAATTCCTCCGGGTTTTCCATTGCCGCTGACTCTTTCCGCGTGTTTAGAACTGACTCATTAGTCATCCCGCCAAGCCCAAAGACCAGGGGCAGTCGGAGGTCTCCTGCCTTTGTCCTATATGTCGAGCTATGTGTCAACCCTCTCGTGTGTCTGTTCCGCCTCCGAAGGAGAGCCCATCTGCTACTATCAAAGCCAGACGGTGGCATTGCTCATCCCTGGGATATCGGTCTGTGCCAACCACAATGACCAGACTTTTTGAAAATTTGAACCAGTGTCGTTGACTAGACTTGTCAACTTTTCCATCTGGCAAGCGAACCAAATTCTATTCCGAATTTTGTCTATCGATGAAATTGCATTCTGATTCCATAACGCTGCGGTCTCGCACCTCATCGCCGTAGCAAAGTGTGCTATGAGTTTGTTTCCTGATCTAGATACCTCGTCAGTGGGCTTAACTAATAAGAAAACCCACGGATCTAGTTGAATTTTGAGGCCCAAGAAGACCCTTTGAAGCCAATCTCTAATTTGTGTCCAGACGGGTATGATTCGTGAACAAGACCACAGCATATGTACCAGATCTCCCTGTTCCCCACACTGTCTAGGGCAGAGAGGGGAAGCTCCCGCGACAAATTTTGCCAATCTAACTGGGGTGAGGTACCACCTCAACAATACTTTATATGAGTTCTCCTTCAGTGTCGTACAAATCGAGCTGCTGGCCGCAGCGTTGAAGATCGCCGTCCACTCTTCGTCTGCTAACGGTCCAGTCAAGTCTGTTTCCCATTGAGTCATGAAACTGGGTCTATGTGAGTCATCAATGTCCGCCCTGGCCACCTCCCTGTAAAGGGCAGATATGAGTCCCCGTGTATCGGTTCCCCGATCACAGAGCTTTTCAAAATTAGTTAGCGGTGGTCTGTTTGGGTGTTTGGTATAAAATGCCCGAACCTGGAGGTATCTAATAAAATCTGTGTTGGGTAAGCCCGTTTCTGACTGTAAAATCTCAAATGTTTTGATTGTGTCTCGGCCCTCCAGGTCCTTAAGCCTTCTTAAGCCCCCTTTTTGCCAGTGTGTGAAGTTCCTGCCGATTAGCCCTGGAGCAAAGTCCGGATTGCCATACAAAGGGGCCATTAATGAATCTTTAGAGGTCAATGAGTGCCTATCTTTGGTCGATTCCCAGACCGAGAGAGAGTTCAACACAGAGGGTAGCGGATTCTTTAGCTCTTTCAGCCTAACCTTGGGATACCAGATAATATCCTTGAGCTCTAGCGGGGCACATACCTCCCTCTCCAAAGCTACCCAGCGCCTCAGCTCCGGATCACCATGCCACTGCGTTATTTGGCACAGTTGGGCCGCTTTATAGTAAGCCATCAAGGTCGACACTGCCAGACCTCCAGTTTCCTTAGGCCTTTGCATGATTGACATTTTTATCCGTGGTTTTTTATTTTTCCAAATGAATTTCGTAACTGCTTTCTGCAGTGCTATAATGTCTGATCTTACCACGGGTATCGGAAGAGTTTGGAACAGGTATAGTATCCTGGGGAGAAGGTTCATTTTCACACAGAAGATCCTACCAATCCAGGATATCCCATAAGCAGACCACTCTTTGAGTTCCTTTGTAAGGGCTCTTAGGAGTCTCGGGTAGTTCTCTTGGTAGAGATTGCGGTTATGTTTAGTGAGAAATATTCCTAAATATTTTATAGCTCTGGTCTGCCATTTAAATTGAAAGTTAAGCTCAATTAGCTTCTCTGTCTCTTTTGGAATATTTAGGTTCAGCGCCTCCGATTTCGATTGGTTAATCTTAAAACCGGAGATTCTGCTGAATTTATCCAGTAGCCCGAACAGATTGGGCAGCGAAGTAAGCGGTTTTGTCAACGATAATATAATGTCATCTGCGTATAGAGCGATTTTATGCTCTTGGGAACGTACTTGCACTCCTGCGATGTCCGGGTTGTGGCGTACGTGCGCTGCCAGCGGTTCCACGCATAGGGCGAACAACAGGGGCGATAGTGGGCAGCCCTGTCTAGTACCGCTTTTAATTTTAAACAGTTCAGAGAGGAAGCCCTGGTGTACCACCCTGGCGGTCGGGGTCGTGTATAATGCTTTTATTGCCCTTATAGTTTTGTCTCTAAACCCAAATGCCTCAAGCGTGGACTCCATGTATGGCCAATCGATCCTGTCAAAGGCCTTCTCCGCGTCTAAACTTAAAACTACTCCTCGGGTCCCGTTGGCATTAACAAAGTTAATAATATCTATTATTTTTCTTGTGTTGTCGGCCGCCTGTCTGTCTCTAATAAAGCCAACCTTGTCCGGGTGGATAAGCCTTGGCAGGATCGCACTCAATCTATTGGCCAATAGTTTGGAATAAATTTTAACGTCCGAATTGATTAAAGATATTGGCCAATAACTTTGGCAATTTGTGGGATCTTTGTCCTTTTTATAAATTATGGATATTGACGCCTGAAGCATCTGAGCCGAGAAGGGTTCCCCCGCCAGAACTCCATTAAATAACTTGAGCATATGTGGTGCTAGCACCCCTATAAATTTCTTGTAATATAAGTTAGAAAACCCATCTGGGCCTGGTGCCTTGGAGGGTTTGAGATGTTTGATTACCGCTGTCAATTCCTCTAACGTGAAGTCAGATTGGACTGCTTCGTTCTCCGACCTGCTCAGCTCTCGTAAGGCTGTTTCCTCTAAGAAAGACTGTAAAAGTTTAGTTGTTTTTGGATTGTGTGTCACTTTCTCCCCATTATATAACTGTTCATAATAAAGCCTAAACTCCTCCACTATGCGTTTGGGGTTGGAGGTCATCTCTCCCGATTTGGTTTTTAACGTTTGTATGTTATAACTCGGTTGCCTATTACGGATCCTGTTAGCTAACATACTGCTGCGGCAGAGTTTATTCGAGCATTTGCCCGTTCTCTGCCGCAGCAGTAGCCTGGCGCGCGCCCGAGAGTGACGGGCGCGCGCCGAAGCAGCGGAAGAGCGCCCTCCGATCGGGGCGCTCTCCCTACCGCTGCCGGGTCCGCCGGGTCCCCCGGAACCCCCTGCCGCCGTCCCGCGATCGCGGGACACCAGGGCTCCCTCGGGGAGCCCCTGGACGCGCGTGCAGGGGGCGCACGCTCCCGAAGACGCGTGACCGCGCGTCTATGACGCGCGGCACGCCGAGGGGCGGCCACTAGCAAGCCGGGAGATTTCCCGGCTTGCGGTACCGACCACACTCGAATAAAGTGTGTCGGTACTGTAGTGTCTGGCTTGTTGGCTTTCTCAAAAAATTTCCTCTTTGTCCAACTTATATCTCTCTCGGCCTGGGATGTGAGGAGAAGATCAAGCTCAATTCTTATATCTTTCAACTCTTTTAGAATGTCATCTCCACCTGATCGGCTATGTAGTGCAGAGAGTTCATGTAACCTCTGATATAGCTGTGTCAATTTCGCTTCCCTTTGTCTTTTACGTCTTGCTGCTAGACCAATCAGAGTTCCTCGTATTGTGGCCTTGTGAGCCTCCCACAGCGTGCTGTGGGATTCCACAGTGCCTGTGTTTGTGATAAAAAATTGTCTGATTTCGTCTTTGACTACCTGCGCCAATTCGGGTATTTTAATAAGGGACTCGTTTAGTTTCCAATTTGCTCCCGGGCTAACCTGTCTGATTTGAGTGCATCTTAGCTCTATAGACGCATGGTCCGACCATGTAATATCATGGATTAGAGTGTCGGAGATTTGTGGGACCAGTCTGCCCGATACAAAGAAGTGGTCAAGTCTGCTGTAGCTGTCGTGTGGGTGCGAGTAGAATGTATATTTGCGCTCGCCTGGGTGTTGTTCTCGCCATATGTCCACCATACCTCCCCTTCGTAACCCTTCCAGCAGCTCTTTGGTTCCTGCTTGCCTCCCTTTCTCCTTTCCCGGGGATCTATCAATGCGAGGGTCTAAGACCTTGTTAAAGTCTCCCGCTAGTATCACGTTGCCACTTGCATAATTTTGTAATTTGAGAAAGAACTCTGTAAAAAACTGGGGATTATTTTCACAGGGGGCATATACACAGGCCATCGTTACTCTAGTTTGCTGTAAGGTGCCTACTATAATAAGGTATCTACCTTCTGGGTCACGTTTTATCTTTTCCAACCCATATGGGACTCTATTATGAATCAAGATAGCCACACCCTTCATCTTTTCTTTGGCTGAAGCCAGATAGAATTTCCTGTATTGTTTGTCTATAAAACTCGGATTCTTATTACGGCAATAGTGCGTCTCCTGAAGGAATAAAACATCAGAATTTCTGCGTTTAAATTCAGCAAACGCTTTTCTGCGTTTTTGAGGGGAATTAAAGCCCTTGACATTCTGGGATATTAATGTTAAAGACATTTTTGTGTGTGTGATGAGTCTACGTGTGTGTATAGATTGCTCCTCTTACCCGGGTCTTGATGTCTCTGCGGGTGATCGTGGTAGCTCCGCAGGTCTTGTGTCGCCAATTTTTCCTGTCTGAGGATACCTGAGGGGGGGGGAGGAAAACACATAGGGGAGTGACAGGGAACATATAACCTTGTTATATAAACAAGGGAAACCCAATTGGTCTTTGGAGACCTGTGGTTTGCTGCCCGGGCACACCGCTCCGGTTCCAGATGCTCCCATTTTCCCATGTAGGGTTGTGGGAGATCATCTAGTTCCCGGCAGCCCAGGTCTTTGATTAGACTGTGGCTTAAGGCCACATTCCAACCCCAGAGGCACATGCCAACAGGCACTAGAGAGGAAAGACTCCCGCCCCTCCGCCGGCAGCAAATTGAACCCATTATTTTACCATGCAGCATGTAAACATTGTATTAAACCTCAACTATGACTCTTCTTGAGTCTTACAAAACTCTAGTTACAGTAATTTCTACCTTTAACCCTCTATTATCTGTAATGTTTTATTCCTTTAATAGACAGTCTTTTACTGGCTACCCTGCCTCTATATACTAATCTCATCCTTTCACCCCAGTAGGGGAGTGCGCGGACCCCTCTGGAGAGCTCCGACGCTCGGAGCAAACCTTCCGGTTGCAGCTTCTGTCCCTTGGGCTCCGATTGCCGGCGTCCTGAACGCCCTGAGCCAGAGGCGCTGGTAGTGACGTCGTTCCGGGCGCCTCCTTCTCGCGAGATGTGACTCACCTACGTCAGCTGGGGATCGTGCGCAGATCTGGCAGTGAGTTGCTACCGATGTAGGCGTGGCGCGCGGGCGGAGTCTTCTGGAGCTCCTCGCTTTCGCGCCCAAACGTCCGCCGCCATGTGGATTCAGCGCTTCGTCTCCGCTTTCTCCCGCCCAGCTCCTCCTGGCGCCTCGTGGGTCCCTGTGAAGCCATCTTGGTGAGTGTTTGGGAAAACAGCAACTTTTGCGGTATTTTCTCTTCTTTTAGCTTTTCCTGGTCCGCCAACGAGGCTCGATCAGCAGGGGGGGATGTAGTTTAGCACCCCATACTTGGGATTATAGTTCATGAGGGTAGATAGCTCCAAACTTGGTAACAAACACAACTCGTGAACATAACAGTGATCTTTAGTGTTTAATTTTAATTTTCATGTTCACCCCGGTCTTGAAGGGCCCGCTTTAGCTTGCTTTTGACCAGATGGCTGTCGCACCTTCTCCCATTCGGTCTGTCTGGTTGTTCGGCCGACCGGAGCTTCAGACTGTGGTAAGGCATTGGGAAATCCCAGCTTGGTCAGGAACTGAGGCCCCTCTGCAATATGTTTAAGGACATGCGACCTGCCATTTTGCAGTACAATCAGGGCAAAGGGAAAAGCCCAGCGATAGCGGACATTTTTCTCCCTTAGGAGTCTAGTGACTGGTTGTAGGGCTTGACGTCTTGCCAGAGTGATTGGAGAAATGTCCTGGAATATTGACATCTCTATTCCCTCAAATTTAATCGTGGGGGTGGCTCTTGTGATTTGACTTATGTCCGCTTTGGTCTTAAAGTGGTGTAGTCTCAGGATCACATCTCTGGGGGGGTTATTGGGAAGTGGCCTGGCCCGCAATGCCCTGTGACATCTGTCCATTACCAGTTCTGATTCCGTTTTTCCTGGCATTATAGATGTCATCCAGCGGTTTAGTAATAGCTCGGGGTCCAAGATCTCCTCTGGTATCCCCCGTATCCTCAGGTTGTTCCGCCTGTCCCTGTTTTCGTTGTCTTCGTGGCGTTCTTCAAGTTCTGCTACTTTTCTCTCCAGTATGGTAACTCTGGAGTCTGTGGCAGTCTGACAGCGGGCGGATTCGTCCATTTTCTCCTCTAAGTCATTTGTGCGGGCCCCGATACTGTGTATATCCTTTCTCAAGGAGTCCACCTCCCCGCGGAAGAAAGTTTTTAAATCAGAGAGGAGCTTAGCTATCTCTTTTTTCAGGGCACCCGTCTGTTTCTCTGTTGTCACCTCCATCTCCGGACCGGAGTCAGACTCAGATGCCGCCATGCTGTCCGTCTCCTGTGTCTTGTGCGCCCCCACGAAGTAAGTGCGAACGTCTTCCTTCTGTTTAGACTTTCGCCTTGTAGCCGCCATGAAGCTTTATGTCTGTTACTTTTGTCTACTAGCTCCTGCCGTTTTTAAGTATTTTGGTTGAGATTTATTATGCGCTTTCATGTGTTTACTGCCGGCGGGACTCGGAGCGATCGGGTTAGGCTGCCATCTCTGCTCCTGCCGCGCATGCGCCCTCGTGATCCACATTTATAATGTCTCTTATCTCTGCTACCGCAGAGGATGTATTACCTTCACAGCAATTGCCAGGATAGTTATGTTTCCTGGCTGGACCCTCCCTTGTCTAGGTTCTACAGGACCCTGTCCCTAGTCTAAGGGGAGTCCCTGTAGTAACCACAAGCTGAGGTGAGTAGGGCCTAGCTGGGGCCTCAGGGGAGACTTCTGGTCTAGTGCATGAGGCTACTTTCCTCCCTGCACAAACACACCCTCCCCTCTCTGTCCCAGCTCCTAACTGACAATCCCTGTTTTCACACAACATTGTTGCAACTTTGCAGCATGAGAATCTGTCAGCCTTATTGGCTGTCTGGCTGCCTGTGACCAGGGTGAAAGTGCAGTGCCCAGAGGCTGCTGGGAATTGTAGTCCTTGGTGGTTCTCTTTAACATTGGGGCCTCGAGCGTGCTCTGTAAGGGCTGCCGCCGCTGCTGACTGCGCATGTGCGAACTGGGGGATGTCCCTGACTATGGAGCGTCTCTTCTCACCCCCTGTAATGACTGCCGTATCGCATCTGGGGCTATACTGCGCGAGCGCGAGCTTCCGCGTATGCGTGAACGCACACAAGATGGCGGCGCCGTGTAGCTGAGGTCGCCGGGAGGCTCCGGTGACGCGATCACCCATGCAACTGCCCTCACGCTGTCGCAGGTAAGAGAGAGAGACCCGAATGTCTGGGGAGCCAGAGGGGAACTGGCTATATTCTCCCCCTGGTGGAAATACCAACGTCCCCGCTTGGAGGACATCACAACATAAGGTTACACAATCAAAATGCAGTGCATAATAGGTAAAACTTAACATATGTACTCTAACATCAATGGTACATAACATATACTCACATCAGTGATACCCGAGGCCAGCTGAGTGTTAGCTGCTTGCTGAGACCAATTGTGGGGTGCCCCTAACTGATAATGTGGGGGTACCTCACTTTGACTTTTGTGAGCCTCCGCCTTGGTAATTTCTTGAAAGTCACACTCAGGTGCAACAGTCACTGGTTCCATACTACTTCCTCCTCCTGGTGGAAGGAATAGCAAAGTGTCTCTTGGCCAGACCTTTACCCGGCCATCTGCGGCATGGATGCAGTAGGCCAGGAGATCTTGACCTTTTCCGCGGTCCACCACATGGTGAATGGAGCACTCCTTTTTGTGCTTAAAGGAGGCAATTTGCACTGAATCACTCACAACACAGTCCTTATCCCTAAGAACTTGTGAGGCTTCCATTGGGAAGCGAGCAAGTAGTCTCTGTACTCAAAGTCTCTGTTTCATCCTGCAGGGGGTTTAGGGTTGATACCTTACCACTGCGGTGATTCATGGTGGCCAACAGGTCCTCGGGGATGCTGTCAGTTCCCACCTCGGCTGTCTTGGGATCTGTCCCCAGCACTTCTGGGGCAGTCCACTCACTGTCTTGAAACTCGGGAGCGTTGGATCCCAGTCCTGGGACCATTTGGGTTGGATCGCATGGGCTCACACTCAGTTCAGTCATGGTGTCACACGGATGTCCAGCGACATTCTGCCGCTCAGCATGAGCTTTAGTTGGGGCCTTTTCCACGGCCACCTCCATCGGAGCCTGTGGGGAGTAATGAGGTTCCACACCACTCCGCTGGCTTGCGATGGGTTCCTTTTCCTCCGGTCCCATCTCCGGATGTCCCTCCGACACACTGGGAGTTGCCACGGCCGGGGGACTCTTCCGCGGCGCCGGCCGCACCAGCGCTTGCTGCCAAGGGATGTCGATGTGCAGCGGGCCCACAGCAGGGTCCGCAGTAGATGAGGCGGTTGACTCTTGGTCCTCAGCTGTACCTGGGTGGTCCGCTGGCAGGCGCATCACCACGGCTGAATGGCTACCGTTGTCAGTAGAAGAGAATGGGGGTAGAGACGTCTTACCCTTCGTTGGTTCAAACATCTGTGGTTCCGTCATTGGAACCGATTCTGGAGTTGAGTCTGGAACCGCTGTTAGGGCGCACGGACCCTCCAAAACCTCCGCTCTTGAGGTTGGTAGATTAGCCGCATTGACCGGCTCAGTAGAGGGGTTCGTCGCATCTTCCTCTGTGGGTTCCGTAGGCCGCAGCAGCATGGGCTGCAGGAACTATGCTCTGCAGCAAGCACTCTTGGGTCCCCAAGTCAATTTTCCACCTGGGAAGTCACACTGAGTACAAACACATTGTATGCACACCTCTTTGTCCACACTTACCACCTGCTTGTCTATTGGTGGCCCACAGGGGTTAAAGTCCATACCACCAGACAAATTTAAGTCCCTTTTGCAAACATGTGCACAAAAGAAAAGACAAGCTCCCTCCTTTTCTTCGCCATACTCCATACAGCTGAGGGTGTGTTTCTCTGCATCCCGTACTTTCCTTAAGGGGAAAAGAAATTGCTGATTGCTGTTCACTGTGCTCACTCACATGGCGGGGGCGGGGCTCGGGTTTTCCCACCAGTCCCGGGCAGATTTCTGCAAAACATTTTGGTGCAGCCTGGCAGTCAGCTGCACATGTGCCATTTTGATTTGGCTTGAGCCGCCATTTTAGGTGGGACTCACTGTTAGCATCCCTTGCTGCAGGAGCCTCAATTTTGATCACAGTCCGGTTAACTACACTAGGGCTCTCGGTGCATGCAGGAACTGCCAAATCAGGGTAAATAAAGGGGCACCCATCGGTCGGACCCTCGGGCAGATTCAAGAATTGGGGACCATCTTCCTCGCTTATGGCATGGCCTACATACATCAGTATAGTACTCCATTGCAAGGTGATATCATACCTTCGCCCTCTGACCCATGTACGAGCTAGCCCAGGGAGTTTCCAAACATGCGCCTGGACGTCTAGCAAAGACACGCCAGCAGGGACTGCCCCCACAGCAACCAGGTGGTTAGGAGTCGTGCTAAGCTTCAAGGCCCATGTGTAGACCTCCTGTCTTGAGAGCACCCACATGGTGAAAAATTAAATTGACAAATTTGACTGAAAAATAGGACAGGGCACCCCAGGTCTGAGATCTCAACAGCGCCTCCAAATGTAACGGGTATTCCCCCACCCAATCGCATATAGTGTGTGTGTGCGGGCATCTGATGTTACCTGATGTGGTGCGTTATACCTGTCAGGCTCACAGGAGGCCTGAGCCTCCACTAGTGAGAGCCTGGGGTGAATCCTCTGGAACGTTCTCGTCGGTCAGCGCCTCCACCTATATAGGATTCTATAGGAATGTAGAATGGCCATAGCATAGGAACCCACCCAGAAACCACATACACCAGAGTTATGGCTAAAAGGTTTACTGAACGAGCAAATAACACAATAACATCATATTGTATAGCAACACAACACAGAGAATCATACTTTAACAGTGCAACATCATCAGTATGCACAACGATATATATGCCACCCTCTGCCACTCGCTGGCAGCTATAACCTTGCCCCTAACTGGGCTATAACCTCCTTACACAGTATTCGCAAAGTCCTTGTACCCAAAGTCCCAAGAGTCCCACAACCCCACCCACATGTGGGACAGCGCTGCCCACTACGATGAAGTGTGTATGTGGTGCACTTGGTGACTTGGATAATACCTGCCCGGAGCTCCTGCTACCGGGTGTGCAGATGGCCTTTACTTGGAATCCCTTGCTCCAGGAGATGATCCAAGATGCCTCTGCCTCAACGGTGGGTGGCTCCCGCATGGAGTGATCCACCTTTATAATGTCTCTTATCTCTGCTACCGCAGATGATGTATTACCTTCACAGTAATTGCCAGGATAGTTACGTTTCCTGGCTGGACCCTCCTTTGTCTAGGTTCTACAGGACCCTGTCCCTAGTCTAAGGGGAGTCCCTGCAGTAACCACAAGCTGAGGTGAGTAGGGCCTAGCTGGGGCCTCAGGGGAGACTTCTGGCCTAGTGCATGAGGCTACTTTCCTCCCTGCACAAACACACCCTCCCCCTTTGTCCCAGCTCCTAACTGACAATCTCTGTCTTCACACAACATTGTTGCAACTTTGCAGCATGAGAATCTGTCACCCTTATTGGCTGTCTGGCTGCCTGTGACCAGGGTGAAAGTGCAGTCCCCAGAGTCTGCTGGGAATTGTAGTCCTTGGTGGCTCTCTTTAACATTGGGGCCTCGTGCACGCTCTGTAAGCCGCCGCAGCTGCTAACTGCGCATGTGCAAACTGGGGGATGTCCCTGACTATGGAGTGCCTCTTCTCACTCCCTGTAATGGCTGCCGTATCACATTTGGGGCTATACTGCTCGTGCGCGAGCTTTTGCGTATGCGTGAACGCACACAAGATGGCGGCGCCCTGTAGCTGAGGTCGCCGGGAGCCCCTGGTGACGCGATCACCCATGCAACTGCCCTCACGCTGTCGCAGGTAAGAGAGAGAGAACCGAATGTCTGGGGAGCCAGAGGGGACCTGGCTACACTTGTAAATCATAGAAATCCATAGGGCGGCTATTGTCCCATCGTTTTCTTAAACTAAATGAGGCGGGACAGGCCTTATATAAGGCCTGTGATGTCATATTTTAGGGTCAGATGGTACAGCTCCAATCCGAGTGGTTTAGCTCACAATCCCGTTGGTTCCTGTACCATGTGATGGCAGGTTTCTTTTTAAAAGGATTTGACATCATCCTTAAAGATGATGGCCATCCTTTAAAAAAATGGAACATGTCACATGATACTTCAACCAATCGGATAGGGGACAATCTGATTAGCTGTAGTACAAAGTGATGGCAGCCATTTTGGTTTAAGGATGTGACGTACCTCCCTTGGAGATGATGTTGCATCCTTAAAAAAAGCCTGTCACATGGTACAACATCCAATCGGACTGGAGTTGTACCATCTGACCCTAAAATGGGATGTCACAGGCTTTATATAAGGTCTGTCATGTCTTATTGTAGCTTAAGAAGATGATGGAACAAGATCCGCCCTCTGGATTTCTATAAATTACAAGTAAAGAAGATAGAAGATTGATGAAAGAAGATTTTACCTGATGCTTAGGATCGCTAAGGATTGCTGAGGATGGTGTCGTGAATTGTGAGCTTCCAGATACACCAGGAATCGGAGGGTGAAGATATCTAGTGGAAGGAAAAATATTGAATGTATTTAATTTTAAAAAATTCAGTTTTTTTAATTGTATTTTTTCATTTTTATATTTTTGCTTGCCTATTGACTGCCAATGTATTTTTCTATGCTGGTATAGATAAATACAGTGACAGGCAATGCATTTTTTGGCAAATGGTTGTTTTTAATTAATTGTTATGTTTTGCATTTCTGTTTATTGTTTTGAGTTAATTGTTATCTATTTGTAGGGCTTGTTTTTATTTAATGTTTGGATTGTTTAGGCGTTTGATTTATTGTATTGACCTGGTGTTTAGGCTTGATTTCTTTTATTCTTCTGGTGTTTAGGCTTTTGATTTCTTTTATTCTTCTGATGTTTAGGCTTTTTATTATTTTTTTCATCTGGTGTTTAGGCTTTTGATTTCTTTTATTCTTCTGGTGTTCCGGCTTTTGATTTATGTTATTCTTCTGGTGTTTAGGCTTTTGATTTCTTTTATTCTTCTGGTGTTTAGGCTTTTTATTATTTTATTCATCTGGTGTTTAGGCTTTTGATTTATTTTATTCTTCTGGTGTTTAGGCTTTTTTTTTTTTTTTTTTCTTCTGGTGTTTAAGGGTTTGATTTCTTTTATTCTTCTGGTGTTCAGGCTTTTGATTTCTTTTATTCTTCTGTGTTTAGGTGCTTGGGTATATTTTTTAGGTTGCCCATTGACTGCTATAGTGGCTTATCATGCACATAATATGCATGCACATATGGGCATGATGTACCACTGTGCCAATCAATGTGTAGAGAGCGGAGATAGTTTCCCCTGGGTGGGTGGTTAGGCTTTCATTCTGGCAGGAGTAAGTGCAAGTTTTATTTACTTTATTCTGCTGCATATATTTTTTATTTTGAGTGGGCAAATGTACTATTATCCATATCTGGATCATGGTAATTTTGACCATTACTGTACTGTATGTGTTGGGGGGGGGGGGTTGCTTGGGGTAGATGAGGTGGGTAGTAGGGTTGTTGAGTTTTTTAATGTTTATTTGGGGCAGAGGGATTGGGTGAAGGGGGTAGTTGCCCCTGGGAGTGGTGGTTAGGCCTACTGTGGGTAGCGGGAATGGTTAACCCCCTTCATTACCATAGCAGTTCCCGCATCTATGGTAGTATATGTATGTATGTATGTATATCTTTATTTATATAGCACCATTAATATACATAATGCTTTACAGTAGTAATACACGACAATCATATAAATAACAAATAATACAAATAACAGATCATGGTATTAAGTGCTTCAGACATAAAAGTAACATTTAACAAGAGGAGTCCCTGATCCGAAGAGCTTACAATCTAATTGATCGATAAGAAGAATGTACAGAGACAGTAGGAGGACATTCTGGTAAGTACATCTACAGGGGGCCAAGCTTTATGTATCATATGTATAGTATTATCCACGGTGCTACTCATATGCTTCTTTAAGCAAGTGTGTCTTACAGTAAGGTGGGTCTTAAAGATGGATAGAGAGGGTGCTAGTCAGGTATTGAGGGGAATGGCATTCCAGAGGTGTGGGGCAGTCTGTGAGAAAGGTTTAATATAGGAGAGGGCTATAGATACAAGGGTGTAGAGTTAAGACATCCTTGAGCAGAACGCAAGCGTCGGGATGGTGCATAGTGAGAAATTAGGACTGAGATGTAAGGAAGGGCAGAAGAGTATAAAGCTTTAAAAGTGAGGGGGAAAACTGAGTGCGAGATGCAGGATTTGATAGGAAGCCAGGAGAGATATTTCAGCAGGGGAGATGCTGAGACAGATTTAGGAGAGTAGAGTAATTATGGCAGCAGCATTTAGGATAGATTGTAAGGGAGACAAGTGAGAGGCAGGAAGGCTACACAGCAGGAGGTTACAGTAATCGAGACGGGAGAGAATGAGGGCCTGAGTCAGAGTTTTAGCATTCGAGCAACAGAGGATAGGGCGTATCTTTGTAACATTGCAGAGGGAAAAGCGACAGGTTTTAGATATGTTTTGAATGTGAAAGGAGAATGTGAGAGAGCAGTCGAGTGTGACACATAGGCAGTGTGCTTCGGCTTCTGGGTGAATGATAGTACTTCCAACAGTAATATGGAAGGAGGTAGTAGGGCCAGGTTTGAGAGGCAGTATGAGGAGCTCTGTTTTTGCCATGTTAAGTTTAAGTTGGTGGAGGGCCATCCAGAATTATATCGCACAGAAACATTCAGAAACTTTGGTCTGTACAGCAGTTGTAATATCAGGGGTTGAAAAGTAAATGTGTGTGTCGTCAACAAAGAGGAGATATTTAAACCCAAGAGATGTGATTAGGTCACCTAGAAAAAGTTTGTACAGAGAAAAGAGAAGAGGTCCCAGGACAGATCCCTGGGGTACCCACACAGGGAAATCAATAGAGGAGGAGGTGTTAGCAGAAGAGACACTGAAAGTATATTTACTTGAGTGCCCTTGTGGGCGTCAATATGTGGGGAGGAAAGGTAGACCCTTAAAAAGAAGACTGACAGAACATGTCTATAATATCAAAAGGAGGTTAGTGACCCACAGTGTCTTTAATCACATTTAGATTGGTCAAGATCAAAATTCAGAGGGTCTGATTTTCAAAGGTATTGACTGCCCCAAACCCAATTGGAAAGGGGGGGAGAAAGAATCAACCTTGTATCGAGATGTGTAATCTTCTGGATATACACTTTGAAAACCATGACACCTGGAGGATTAAACATTGAGTTTTACTTGGCGTCTTTTCTCAGAGAAAGTTAGAATTAAACAAAATTGCTCCTTCTGGTTCTAACGTCTGCATCAACAATTTGATCAAATCTTTCATATTAGTATAGCCCCCTCGTCCCTCCCCTGGGTTCCCCGCATACCTCTGATTCAGCGGGGGAACCTCCGGTACATGCGTGGAGATGCCGGTGCCGCCGGAGTGGTAGGCGGACCCGGCACTGCTCTAGGGGATGGAGACAGGGGCTGGAGTGCCTCGCGGGAGCTTTGCGGGGAGCGAGTGCTCTGGGTGCTGCCATCTTGGAAGTGCGCGCACATATGCAGTACGATTTCGCAAGTGCAGAGCCAGACAGAGCGGTGGCCATTACAGAAGGACTATAACACCCAGAAGGCCATAGGACTGCCAGTTCACATGGGAAGTACATCCAATAGAGCTGCGGCATTCCCCTGTAAAGGATACATTTAGCGCGTCTGCACCACACTAGTCGGTCGGAGCTGGGACATCAGAGGGTAAGGGTGTAGGTGCAGGGTGTCAGTAGGCCCCTGCACTAGGCCAGAGACCCCCCTGTTAGGCCCTATATAGCTCCCGACTCCCCTGTTCAGTTTGTGGCTGCTACAGGGACAGGCCCTTAGACAGGGTCACTGCCCCATTTAGCATTCAGAGTGTCAGGGACACAGAAGGACACTGCACAGCAGTTGCGGCCTGTGGTCTGGGACGAGATCACCTCCGTTGTATGAGCCTCTGCATTGTGTATTATCCACCCTGGAATTCACCCCACGATGAGGCGGACGGATCGCGGACAATGTCGCTGGATCAGCGGATCCCTTAACTTCTGTCAGTGCTACTAGGTGCTGGAGCACCTGGAAGGTATACCAACAATCCACAAGTGCACCAAAAGTACACCCGGGTATGGGCAGTGCTGTCACACACAGTTTCAGTGGGTTAACTCTGTGGACACCAGGGTGGTTTGGTGCCCAAGGGCAACTCAGTACTTTGGGGTAAACTCACCGGGGTTTGGACACGGTGTTGGGGGCAGGGTGTCTGGGTACGGCCCTGTGAGGCCTGAATGGTTTTGTATTATCATTATTCTCACACATTCAGAAAACTTGTTATACTATATCAGTGTGTATTTTTCATATAGTGTCCTGCACTGGGTTATCAAACACTGTTAGGATCCCACGCAGGTTGAGGCACTGTCACCAGATGGATCAGGTAAACACCAGGCTCCAAGAGGCAGAGGTTCAGGCCTCCTGTGAGCTGTAGGTAAAGCACCACACACACAGTAGCTGCCATATCTCCCAGGGGGTGTGGGAAGGTGTGCTACATTAGCATCTATTTCCAGGTTTTCCTATCAATTGTTATTTTATGTTTTGTACGAGTGTATTACAGGCATATCCCGCTTTAAGGACACTCACTTTAAGTACACTCGCGAGTAAGTACATGTCGCCCAATAGGCAAACGGCAGCTTGCGCATGCGCCTGTCAGCACGTCCTGAACAGCAATACCGGCTCCCTACCTGTACCCAAGCTGTGCGCAAGTGGGGAGACTATAGAGCCTGTTACCAATGCATTATTTACATCAGTTATGCACGTATATGATGATTGCAGTACAGTACATGCATCGATAAGTGGAAAAAAGGTAGTGCTTCACTTTAAGTACATTTTCGCTTTACATACATGCTCCGGTCCCATTGCGTACGTTAATGCGGGGTATGCCTGTAAATGAACATACTGTATATTGCATATGTATTTTATATTTTCATCAATAAGATCATCTTTCTAATAAGGAAGGATAGGTATTATTGTAGCCAAAATCTAGTGGTGTTAAACTATACTTTGTTATGTTTTATTGTTTTTACAATTTTATAATCACCCTGTCCCCTCCGCCATTGCACCAAGGAAAGGGTTAATTTTTTATACTACAAAATAAATAGCATGGTCGAATAGAAGTGCTCCATACCCCTGACAAAGTAACATTTACGGTCACGAAACGCATAGGGTGGAGTAAAGCAGTATCCGTCCGTGAGGTAGCGAGAGGAGGGATTTCTAAAGCGGCGCAGACGTCATTGGAGTGGTACTGTAGTTCACTCCAGTCACGGCCGCGAAGAGAAGGAGAGAGTGTGGAACTTACCTCAGTTGCCTGCATAGGATCCTGGACTCTCAAAGCTGCGGACAGCATTCTAGTATCACAGGTCGACATGCTACAATGTGAGTGTTATGTCTTGTGCTTTTTAATAAATTGTTGTTTTTTGGTACTGTGCCATGTATATTTGTTTATTGAATGGGCATTAATCAACCGGAGGTGACATGGGACACGAAGATTCTGTGCACGATCTGATCAAGATTAAAGATACAAATTGACGTATATTATCTTTTAAATTGCTGTAAGTAGGCAATCTTAAGGGATTTTTTAGTGACCCAATTATAAGAAGTTACAGCGCAATGGACTTTTTTTTCTTCATTTACAGCAACACTATATCTGGAGGAAATTGAACACATATAAGGACTCTTTAACTGGACTAATAAGCTACAACTGTTTGGGAGTGGCATTTATACCTTTAATTGCGCATAGGACATCTTATCTTATGTATCAGTTATACAAGTCATTTGTATAGACTTGTTATATTGTCCACCAGCTGCCATCCTATTTTTCACAATTGTATCATTTAGGATGTTCTATTGCGTCAATATTTATTTACTGTCATTTTCGGTTGTAATTAGTCACATTGTTATTTACTATGCACCTTACTATTGTAAGGGTAAAAGGGGACGATAGACAGCACACTGATAGTGTTAAATGTATGCTATTGCAGGGTGCACGGAACAAAAGGGGACCCTTATTCCCCTGTATAGTACTAACATATCTACGTAAGCCCCCCTAGCATACTTTCCGTTCTCCGTTTTTTGTGTATATTCCTTGTGTTTCATGTTTTTTCCCCTTTTCCTTTTCCCCTCCCACGCCTCACTTTGTGACATGCCCATTTGTGACACTGGTTTCTGCAAACACATTTGATTTATTTCTGGTATGTTTTATTATTAAATGTATTTTCTGCATTACAACTGTTTTCATCATTTAGCTATTAGACAGTGAGTGCTGGTACTTACGTAGATTTGTTAGTACCTTACTATTGTGTTATCTCTCAAGTGAGCTCAGTTAGTTTTCACAGTTCACAATCAATCTTATTAATTACTGGTTGTTTATCTCGTAGCTATAGTATTTAAGTCACGTTGCATATTCATTGCTATATACCAGTACCCTGAAAATAGAACACATACAGGGGAACACATACTTAGGCAACACCATATCAGAGGCTTTGTTCAGGCCCAACAGTAGGAGTTTATCTCTGTGGGAGATATGGAACCGAGGCCAGAGTCCTATCCCCGTCAACTCAATTTCCATTGGTCAGTTTCTACTTCCCACTCATCTTAATCCCTGCTTTGTGGGCTGTCCTACAGCATTGTCGTACAAGCCCTCTGTCTCTGATTGGCTTAGCCAAGACAATCTTTTCACTCATTTGTCGGCACCCGGTTTTCAATGTTTGTACTGTAGATGGAAGTCGGAGAATTATTTAAACCAATATCAATCAGAACTCCACAGTTGTTCCTGGCTAGTCTTCATTGCTAGCAACTAACTGGAATTCGAATGGAGACTGAGAGGCAGCGCTTTGATCCCAGTGTAATCATATGGTCTCTTGTGACAGTGAGCACATATTTCCTGGAAATGGACAAAATAGTCTGCACATTTCTACACTGAGCTATGAAATAAGTGACTATTAAATTGAGTACATGTGGAAAACAAGGAATGTGTATCATGGTGCCTTGTTTTAAATGCTTCAACCAAGTTGTAACCATTATACACAGCAATAAACCGAACCTCAAGTGTCCTGGAAGTAAGCCACCTCTCCACCACATCCTGTAATTTTTACAAAACATCAGAAGCTGTAAGGGCCATTTCTTCAACACTCTGCATACTGTACATAAAGTATAATATCTATGAAAAATCTAGCTGCTGCAGATGCTGACTGCCTTTCCCCCCATTTTCTTGTTTAACAATACTAAAACACACCCCATGGGCACTAACGGTCAGGTAGAAACCACCTGCATGACCATTACTCCCCATGTCAGCTGTGAGGTGTACCCTACTTCCCTTCGACTGTACAAAGGCTCAGCCAATGATGCAACAACTTTGCTGTACTGTTTGGGAGTGCCTTCTTAGAGAATTATGATCTGCTTGGGAGGGTCGAACTGCTGCTGTTGCATTGGGGTGCATATGTGGCTGCTTGTAGTACTAGAAGTAGAAGCACTGACTACTGTATCTGGTTTGCTAATGGTAAGGCTAGCACGAACATGCAGCCTCATCCACTATCATATCACTATTACACACATATCATCTATATCCCCATCATTATAAAATTCATAACCCCCATGAGACAATGGTGACTTTGTTGGTGGTGTTTGTGTCAGCAATATTGATAGTTACCTATTGTCTCCATCTCCACTTGTGCCATTGCACTGAGTTTTCTGATTGAAACCCCCCTTTGTCTTACAATATCTAAGGTTGTATGTCACTTTGCATGGTGGTGGAGGGTCATGTGACTTCAATGTAGAGGTGCCAAGATGGATACACAGTCTACCCATTTTTATCAACTGTTTGACATAAGCTAGATGTAGCTGTAGCCTGATCGTTTGAAAGTAGGAAATACACCCTGCAATAGCTCACATGAAAAATATGCCAACGGAGATGTTGGTTCTGGTGGTTGTGAATAAAATCGATGTTATGGTGAAATGAAAAGAATAAAAATGCAAACTGGAAAAAACTAGTATAAAAACTGAATAAAATGCCAATCTGACTATATAATGGTGTAGCCCCCTGTAAACAGCACAGGCTATACATATCTTTCTCCTACTGTGGTAAGTCCTGTTAAGGGCAGACGCCAGTAGTAATCATGGGTTTTCCCCCTTCACGCCCTGCCCTGAGTTATAGGCTGCAGGCCCCTGACTCTGCTGCCTGCAAGAGACAGAGGGGAGGTTCTGCTGACATCATGAGGGGTGGGGCTGACTCTATTTAGCAGCCGGTTCCTGTGAGTGAAAGTCTGTCTGTCCTGGGAGTTGGAGGAGAGGAGTAGATCAAGCTCCGGCCTGAGAGCAAGCAAGAGAGAGAGAGCTCTTGCCTAATACATTTGGACAGTGAGCGGAGCTCCGGTGGACCAATGCCCCTCACCCCGATGAGGGGGTGATGGGGAGAATCTACCCCCACCCAGAGGATACCCTCTGAGGTGGGCATTGGGGTATTGAGGCCCCTCACAGACCATCCTGTCGGAGTACCTCTTGGAGGAAAGGAGAGGAGAACAGCTGTACACCTTGGGATCTCCTGGTGTGCTGTTGTTGTTGCTGCTGTTGTTGCTGCTGTGTGCTGCCAAGGCTGCTGAGTGCGAGCTGGAGACAATAAAGAGACATTGCTGATTATACTCGAGACTGTGTGTGATTCTGGAGCATCCACCCTGGGACCAGGGTCATTTCTTCTATACGGGTCCTACCCCATATCCCTGGGAAGGTATAGAGGATGGAGGCGCTGCACCAACACTAAAGAATGAGGCAACTACCCCAGAACCCTAGTCCTGTGTCCCCAACATCATCGCGGGAAGCTCAGGACCTCCTGTTACCTGCAGGTACGTACCACTCAAGCACGTGTAACCAGCCCTCACACACCCTAGATATAGCATCTGTGTCAGGGGGGGGGGGGGATATGGGTTACAATGGTATTATAAATGGCAGTATGAACCCGATGGACCATATATTAGAATGATAATAAAGTTATGGTTACTGCAATCAAGGTTACAAAGAAATCATAAAAGGGCTTTATAAAATGTAGTGAGAATACTGAAACAAATTATAAATACCCTCCTATGTGCAAGCAGATTCTCATAAAATCAAAACAACCATATAAACCCCAGACAGCCGCGTTCAGTTTAGGGTGTTGCCTTTTGGCCTACATGGAGCCCCTGCCAAATTCCAAAGAATGATGGATAAAATTTTGAAGCCACATGCTCGGTACGCTGCCGCCTACCTGGATGATGTGGTAATCCATAGTGAAGATTGGCAATCCCACCTTCCAAAGGTCCACGCTGTGCTTGACGCATTACGGTCTGCTGGACTAACTGCTAACCCAGCTAAAAGTACTATTGGTCTGGAGGAGGCCAATTATCTAGGGTATTCCATTGGCAGAAGTTTACTTAAACCCCAAACACTATATTGTACTAGAGGCAATACAAAATTGGCCAAGGCCAGTTACAAAAAAACAAGTAAGGACCTTTTTTGGATTAATTGGCTACTATAGAAGGTTTATTCCCAATTTTGAAACTAAAGCATGCCCACTAACCAACCTCAAAAAAGCAAGAGGGCCGCTAATGGTAAAGTGGTCCCCTGAAATAGAACAGGCCTTTAGAAGCCTGAAAGAAGCTCTCTGTGTCCAACCAGTGTTGGTCACACCTGACTTCTCTAAAGCATTTTTAGTCCAAACCGATTCATCTGAGGTAGGGTTGGGGCTGTATTTTCCCAGGAATCCCAGGGTGAGGAGCTGAGCACCTCATCCTTTATTTAAGTAGGAAACTAAATCTCGTCCATTAAAAAAACAGAGGTGTAAGACCTCCTATGTTTTGTGTGCGTTGCACTTTATCAAGGAGTCCATAACAAAAAAAAACAACATACTGTACCTTAAATACATATTCGAGAAGGCCCTGTTTCGTGACAAAATCGTAGTGTTTTCATGACATCACAGCATCCCGCACTCACGCGCCAATGTCACATCAAACCGCGCATGCAAACAGCACTGGTTCCACCAGGGAAGCTTTAGGAATTCCCAATCTGCCCTCAGTTGAGCCCAAAGGCCCAATGTGAGCGTGCATTAATGAAAGAAAAGGAACCTTTGGAGGCAAAAATTAAAGATTTACAAGATCAATTATACAAGTTTAAGGACATTGAAAGATTCAAGGACTTTGATCAAATTCTATCCAAAACAATAGAAGATGCTGAAAGGGAGATCATGGCAAAGAAACAAAGTAAATTCGACCGGGATCAGTCAGATTATGTTAAAAAACAAGTTTACAGCTGGCAGAGGGTTAACCAAAATGCAGATCGGCCATACAGGGGTCCAAGGAGTAATTTGTCATTTAAATCTACCACACAAAAATCTATTTTGAACGAAAGACCTTCTGAGAACCAGAGTGGAGAATCGGAGTTATCGGATTAGAGATATCTTCCGATGCAGTTTACTTTGTTGATACAGATGACCAGTCAATACAAAGAAGAGGGAAGTTCGCACGTCCGGGGGATATCAACCCAGGCCTGAATCCAAGATGGAAAATTTAAAGTCTTCTCAATATTTTCAATAACTGCAAAAAAAACTTTGCACTATTTAAAACAAAAGTAAAGGAACCAGGAGAGGGCATGAGAAACTGACAGAAGGCGGACACCTTATCCAGCCCTTGTTCCCCCATACACAGGAAGGAACTACCAATGCTGCTATTACCTGTTGGCAACCAAGAGGCCTGAACATCCGCCACTGGGAGCCTGGGGTGATTCTGGTTCATCTCGGTGCAGCGCCTCCACCTGTAACGGATCCCAACGTGGTAGGATAGGCCCTTACAGGAACAATAACATTAAAACACCCCAGACCACAGGCCGCAATCACCACGTGGCGTCTTCCTCTGTATCCCTGACACTAATCAGTAAATGGGGAAGCGTCCCTATCTATGGGGCCTTCCCTAAAGCAAACACAAACTATACATGAGCTGGGGCCTATCTGGGACCTAAAGGGGTAATCTAGGCCTACATAGAACAAAGAAAGGAGCGCAGAGAAGGCAGGACATCAAAGAAATAGTTCACATTTATTATACATATAGCAAATTAAAAGATTACATTGTTCAGACACTTGATCAATCTGTTTCTCCTCATACTGCCGACATCAACACCACGAGATCCGCAGAGTCCAGCCTGCTCCAACTATCCCGGATCACCACACAGTTGTCAACCAGAAGCTGACTGCCAGGAGGAGCTGTTCCTCTCGTTAGAGCTGCATGTCTAGCTTTATCAGTGCTCACCGTTGTTTGTCTTAGTGGAGGTTCAATTGACAAACTTATCCCATAAACACACAAAAATGTATAATGTGGCTTGTGGGGACTGTGTGATAGCCCTCTAGGTATTTTGCACTATTTTGCGCTTCTTCAGGATCTAAGCACCATGGGGAGTGTCCCGTAAATAGGGTCTACACAAATTACCCCAGGTGCTCAGATTAGTATGCATAATTATGATAATTGCTGTTTTGTACCAGGTCAATACTAACAAACACACATACACGTAGGAATGACACATACATAGCATGACAACACATAATAGCATTAAACAACATCATAAAAACACACTTTAAAAAAACACTTTTCTTAAAAAAAAACACATTTACATAAAAACAAACAACAAAAAAACATTAAAAAATAAATAAATAAAAACCACAACTTAAAGTACTTAAACAAAAAATCTCCAATAATACATCCCAAATAAATATATTACAAATAACCTATATAAAATTAAAATTAGAAAATTATTTTTTTGTGGTTTTGGAGGACAAAGGAAAAACTACGTAAGCAACAAAATCCTCCAAAACCCCCAAAAATTAATTTTCTAATTTTCAGGCTGGCTCTTGGGTAGAAACTTATGTAGGACTGCGCTCATACCGGTCGAGGGTAGTGGCTGGTGGCAACATGTTGCCGGGGCGGGATGCCTCTAGCAGTGCAATGGGGTGAATGTTACCATGGGAATAGGTACGTTCTTCCGGATGGGGGTACTAGAGACCGGGGTGTTAGTCTTTCATCCTCCAGGGGTGTAGGAGGAGGTGGATGCTTCTGCTTGATAGGGAACCTCTGAGGAGTGGCCCGGAGGGGAGTGTGCCAAGAAAGCTGGTTGGCCAGGGTGAATAAATGGGCATCCCTCGGTCGGTGCCTCCAGCAGATTGAGGAATTGGGGGTTATCTTCCTCACATAGGGCCTACATCCATTATTAGGGCACTCCATTGAAGGGTAGAGTCAAACCTTTGGCCTATGTCCCAAGTGCAAGCTATGCCGGGGAGTTTTCTGGCGTGCTCCTGTATGTCCAGCAAGGAAGTGCGAGCGGGGACTCTGCCCACGACAACCATGCAGGAATCATCAGCAGGTATCATCAGCAAAGATGGAGACGTTGCTCTCTATGCCAACCTCAAGGTCATTAATAAACAAGTTAAAAAACAGGGTTTCCAGTACCAATCCTTGAGATCCTCCACTCACAACTTTAATCCAAAAGTTCTATTTATTACAGCTCTCTGTTGTCTATTGTTCAAACAGTTTTCAAACCAGGTGTAAATATAATTACAGAGTCCAATTTGCTTTATTTTGAAAACTAACCTCTTGCCCATTAAAAATAAAACATTACCAGCCTGCATAAAGTAAATTAAAGTTGTACTTACTCCAGCCAGGATGAAGGCTGTCTTCGTCTTCCTCTGCATCCTCTGCGTCTTCTGTGGGCAGCAACATTAAAATATGAAAACTAGCCACTAACCCCTTTTACAACTTAGCGGTTAGTAAGCACTATGGTAATTTAAGGGTTAACCCACCTCCCTGCTAACCACCCGGTTGGCCTAACCACCCTCCTCGGGGCAACTGCCCATCACCACTCCCTCTACCCATTGATGTCACTGTGGTAAACCATGCTCACAATATGGCATGGTTTGTTACACTGGCAATAGTTGGGCAAACTAAAACAAAAATATACACAATTAAATAACATACAATAAATGTGTTTCTTACCTTTGCAGGATTCATACTCCTCATCAAACTGCGGCACCAACTCTTGCCCCACAACGCAATGATCCTCAATAGCCTGATGCACAGAAGTCTATAATCCTCTGTTGATTGCAGAGGAGGCCCGTTTGAGTAGTCTTTTTTCTTTCTTTTCTTTTTTACTTCGTTTCTTCTTTCTTCTATTCTTTGTGATCCAAAGGGTCCCGGAGATGTTGATATGACGGCTTCTTGGGCTCAAATGATATGTAACAGACCTTATATAAGGCCTTTGACATCACATTTGGTTGACAAATGGTATACACCCCCTATCCGATGGGTTGGTGTACCATGTTATGGCTTCCATTTATTTTAAGGATGTGACATAATGTTAAAGGGAGGGAAGCCAACCAATCAGGTAGCATACGCTGACTCCCTTGAAGATGATGTCACATTACTCCAAAAAAGGAAAGGAGTAACAAGGTATATGTAACAATCCGATTGGTTGATGTACCATATGATGGCTTCCATTTTTTTTTTGCTGAAGTGACATCTAATTACTGGTGGGTTCCTCAATAATTTGGGTCATGTAATTGTCTTTCAGCACCCCCAAAACCTTTCCTTTCATTGTAATGCTAATCTCATGCCCCAGTCTACAGTGGCGGCCGCCTTTAGTCTCCTGCGTCCGTTTCCCTGCAATTTTTTAAATCGCGGGCAGATGCGGCATGTTTTCCGTCGTTTTCGGCGCTGCGGGCGCTTTTAATGTTAAGCGCTATTAGCGCTGAATGAGATGTGCGGCTGACGCGCGGCCAAGTCCGTTAGAAACAGAAAACATCCCCAAATTTTTACGGGGATGTTGGAGGTTTAAGGGGGCCGTGACAGTATGTTTGGATAATTAAATTCCTTCTCCATTTGCAAAAGTATTTTGGCTTCCTCAAGCTTCCAGATATTTGGGGGTATATAGAATATCCCTACAAGCATTTCCTTTGCCCTTTTACTTTCACTGCTAATTTATATCCACAATTTCCTCTTTCCCTCCATAAACATCTTCCTTTATAATAGGTTTTAGATCCGGTTTAGCATTTAAACATTCTCCACCTCCTCTTCTATTTGCTAGATCATTCCAAAAAAGAGAATAACCCTCTAAATTAACTGCCCAGTTATGAGTTTCATCCCACCATGTTTCAGTAATGCCTAGGATATTATACTGCTCCAATGTAGCTATTAATTCGAGCTCACCCATTTTAGAATGAGGCCACTTGCAATAGCAGGCATGCATTTAAGGTTTTTTTCAGTCTGTGCTATTATATCATCTGCTCCTGCCTTTATACTCCAATTGGATTTAGGGGCCTATGCAGAGAGCAGCGAATTTTAAAATTGGCGAATTTATTAAAAAGTAGCTTTTTTGGAGAGTTTTAATCTCCATATGCAGAAAAGTGCGAATTCTGCTATGTTTAACATGGATGCGTGTGGCGAGTTTAAATTGGCGAGATGCGCGCTTCAGAAATGTGTTAAAACAAATTCGCGGCTTTTTTTTTCCCTTTGCAATGGCCGCGAGCGGCAGTTTTTTCTGGAGAGTTAAAACTGAGACAATCGCGCCATTTTATTGGCGCGAACAACCGCTAGATGCCGTTCGCGCCTCTCTGCATACGGATATTTTTAAAACTGGCGAGATTGAGGTTCTCGCCAGCCGCGAGGCGAGTTTTATAACTAGAAAAGAAAAATTGGCGTGTTTTTCGGAACTCGCCATTTTCTGCTGCTTTCTGCGCGATTTTCTCCAAAAAATGGCGAATTTCGAAATAGCGCTGCTCTCTGCATAGGCCCCTTAGTCTTTATAATTTTTCTAGTATTATCTGTATTTAATATGGGAATCTCCCTGTTTGCCTTGCCCTCATTCTACCTCTATGATCCCTTGCTATTACCCCATCCCTATCTATTCTACTTAGTGTGTTATTGGTTTCTTGTATCTCCCCCCACCATTCTCATTTAAAATTCCCTCCAACCTTTTTAACATTCTCCACCTTAGCACAGAAGATCCCTCTTCCTTGAGGTGCAATCCATCCCTACCATAAAGATAGCACCTCCAAAAAGGCGTCCCAGTGCACTAAAAACCCAAACCCTGCTTCTTACACCACTTTCTTAGCCATGCACTAACCTTCCTAATATCTGACTGACTTCTTTGGGTAGCGCATGGCACTGGTAGTATTTCAGAAAATACTACCGTGGAGGTCCTTGTCAAGCTTGCAGCCAGGATCCCTGAAATATTTTTTTTAGGATCCCCCATCTTTCTCTAACTTTGTCATTGGTGCCTATGTGTTCCAAGACCGCCGGGTCTGTCTCAGTCCCTCTCAACAATCTGTCAACCTGATCTTCAATGTGCTAAACTCAAGCCCCCAAAAGACAACAAACTGTTCGGTTAATGCAGTCATGGCAACGGATTTTCGTCTCTACACTGGCGACACACTTTATTCGAGCTCGGCTAGTCCCACGAATTCGGGTATACCCGGGTGTATTGAGGTTTGTGACTGTTTTCTGCCCGAGTGCATTGAGGTATTTTCCAGGCAGGGATTGAAGCATTTTATTCCCGCTTGCTGCAATACTGCACAGTATATATATATATACTGCATTACAATTCATGAATTTATGCCATCTGGTAGACACGCGAAGCATTGCAGCCTATTAAATCCTAATCATTATCATTTAACAGATCAGCCGCCCGTCAGCCAGGCATGAACCCAGGCTGGGAAGGCAAACACAACGGGGCTTGTCAGAGGTGAGGAGCGGCGCATTCCAGGTATCTGCCAGGTACATACTGGGTATTTGCTCGAATAAAGTGTGTCGGTGCAGTATCTTCCTGATAATGGAGTCCCCTACAACCAAAATCGTTCTAGGTCTCTGAGTATCCAGTGTCCCCTCTGTGCTGAAGGAACTATTCCCCTGGCTGCTAGAAGAATCAGTCTCCCCAGCCTTGCCATTCCTGACACTTCAAATAACTTCACTCAATATGACAAATCTATTGGGATGGGTCAGCTCAGAACTGGCATGCTTCTTCCTCTTCTCCCTGCTTCCCCTTCTAACTGTTACCCAGCTACCTACCTGTTCCTGCTCCTCACTCACAGCTCCAACATTTGCACCACTAGTCCCAGTAAGGGCCTGTTCAGTGAGCACTAAACTCTTTTTAAGATTGAAATGCCTCTCAATATTGCAAGTTTCCTCTTCAGATCATCAATCTGAGACTCTAAGGAGACCACTTGCTCACACTTCTCACATCAGTATGCTCCCTAGAACATCTGCTTCATGTTCACATACAGTCGCGGCTAAGCTTATTCTAAAGCTTACCCGCAATTGATCGGGGCTTTTTTCTAAAGCTGCCGAACTTGGCCGCGCGCCAGCCTCATCTCCGTTCAGCGCTAATGGCGCTGAACAATGGAAGCGCTGCGGGCGCCGGAAAAAAAAAAAGCCTGCGTCTGCACGCGGTTTAAAAATCCCCACCGAGAAAGCCGCATTAGGTTAAAGGCGGCCGCCACTGTACATGTGGCAAGATGTGGATTGTGTCATTTTCAATCCTGCTCATTGGTGCAACTATGTAGTAGAACAGGGGTGGGCAACATATTTTTCAATATAGCCACAGGTGTGGCGAATTAGAAGTGAAAATAGCCACACCATGTAAAAAAATGAGATATGATGTTGCGCATGCGACAATTTTAAACACACACTGTTTGAACAAGTTTATAAATTCTCAGGGCCGTTCTATAGTGTGCGCCCGAGCCTGTGCGAATGCGCGTGCACGTGACGCATGCTTTTTGTGTGTATGCTGTGAGTGGAGTGAGGCACTGTGTGTGTGTTATAAATAAGTTTGAAATAAATAAAGTAATACTTTAATAAATTATTTATTAATATTGTACATACACACACACATTTCAGCGACGGTAGTGGCGCGAAATCTTTCTTTTCCTTAATTAACCCACTGTACACTCCCATACAATATTTAGTTACGTTTTAGAGCACTGATCGAGAAACAGCACATGGTTCACTCTATTAGATAGGTTGATTTGTACTGCATCTTATACAATATTCTGGTTGTGCTCAGGTAATTTTGTTTTGTTCATTAACCCCTAGAGGACCCAGTGTGGGGCCTCAGAAAAAGAGCAGCACTAGAAAATAAGAAACACATTGAATTGTTTTGTTTAAATGGGTGACACGATTTTGACCGGCGGCGAACCTCATGGCCGCCAAGCAGCGCACGCGGTTGCTGGAGCCGAAGAAAAAAAATCACCCTTCCTGATTGAGCTGACAAGCCTTGGCGTGCTGCCACAATTTTTTTCCGGCTGCTCTCTACATGAGCCCATGTTGTGAAGCCTTCTCTTTGTGTTCGTGATCCTGCAAGGAGGTAAGCTGCCCCATTCATGCCTCTCCCTTCCCTCCCTTGTCAGCGATGCGCCCCCCTGCCACCGATGGCCTCCCTTGCCCTCCAAATAACCCCTGCTGCTGATGGTTCCTCTTACCCGCCAATGGTACCCTCTTGCCTGCCGATGGCCCCCCTGCTGCTGATGGCCCCTCCAGCTGCCGATGGCCCCCCTTGCCCTTCCATGGCCCACCGATGGCCCCCCTTGCCTCACATGCACCTCTCGTGACCCCCTGCTGCCAATGCCCCCCCTGCTGCTGATGGCCCCTCCTGACGCCGATGGCCCCCCTTGCCCTCCCATGGCCTGCCGATGGCCCCCCCTTGCCTCACATGGATCTCCGGTGCCCCCCCCCCTGATTACCCCTTCTGCTGCCAATGGTCGCCCCTGCCACCGATGGCCCCCCTTGACTCCGATGGACCTCTGGTGCTCCCCATGCTGCGATGGCCCCCCTTCCACCAATATCCCCTTGCCTCCCATGGACCTCCAGTGACCCCTGCCGCTGATGGTCCCCTTGCCCTCCAATGGCCCCATGCCACCAGTGGCCCACACACCCTCCCATGGCTCCCCCTGCTGTCGATGGCTCTCCCATGGACCCCCTTATCTCCCATGGCCCCCCTTGTCTCCCATGGCCCCCCTTGTCTCCCGTGGCCCCCCTTGTCTCCCATGTATGTCCTCACGTCTCAATCAGTCACCTACCCAACCCCTGTCTCTCACCCACCCCCGTCTCACCCACCCCCCATCTCACCCACCCCCCCTATCTCACTCACCCAGTGTGTCTCTCCCATTCTGTGTTTCTCTCCACCCTGTGTGTCTCTCTCCCTCTCACACCCTGTGTGTCAATCTCCCTCTCCCACCCCGTCTCTCTCTTTCTCTCCCACCCCGTCTCTCTCTCTCTCCAACCCTGTCTCTCTCTCACTCTGTCTCCCACCCCTACTCTCTCTCTCCCTCTCCCACCCCGTCATTCTCTCCCTCTCCACCCCTCACTCTCTATCTCCCTCTCCCACCCCCTCTCTCTCTATCCCACCCCCTCTCTCTCTCTCTCCCACACCCTCTCTCACTCTCTCCAAACCTGTCTCTCTCTCCCACCCTATCTCTCTCTCTCTCCCACCCCATCTCTCTCTCTCTCCCACCCCATCTCTCTCTCTCCCACCCCGTCTCTCCCTCTCCCACCCCGTCTCTCTCTCTCTCCAACCCCGTCTCTCTCTGCCCCACCCCGTCTCACTCTCTCACCCCCAACCCATCTCTCTCTCTCTCTCTATTTCCCATCCCGTCTCTCTCTCTCTCTCTCCCTCCAACCCCGTCTCTCTCTCCCACCCCGTCTCTCTCTCTCTCTCTCCCACCCCATCTCTCTCTCCCACCCCATCTCTCTCTCTCCCACCCCGTCTCTCTCTCTCTCTCTCCCACAACGTCTCTCTCTCCCACCCTGTTTCTCTCTCTCCCACCCGTCTCTCTCTCTCTCCCACTCCGTCTCTCCCTCTCTCTCCCACCCCGTCTCTCTCTCTTCCACCCCGTCTCTCTCTCTCCCACTCTGCCTCACTCTCTTTCTCTCCTACCCCGTCTCTCTCTCTCTCCCCCACCCCGTCTCTCTCTCTCTCTATCTCCTACACCGTCTCTCTCTCTCTCTCTCTCCCACCCTGTCTCTCTCTCTCTCTCTCTCTCTCTCCCACCCCGTCTCTCTCTCTCCCACCCCATCTCTCTCTCTCTCCCCTTGTCTCTCTCTCCCTCTCTCTCTCACACCGTCTCTCTCTCTCTCCCACCCCGTCTATCTCTCTCTCTCCCACCCCGTCTCTCTCTTTCTCTCTCTCCCACCCCGTCTCTCTCTTTCTCTCTCTCTCCCACCCGTCTCTCTCTCTCTCTTCCACCCCGTCTCTCTCATTCTCTCCCACCCGTCTCTCTCTCTCTCTCTCCCACCCCGTCTCTCTCTCTCTGTCCCACCCCGTCTCTCTCTCTCTACAACCCTGTCTCTCTCTCTCTCCCACCCCGTCTCTCTCTCTCCCACCCCGTCTCTCTCTCTCCCACCCAGTCTCTCTCATTCTCTCCCACCCGTCTCTCTCTCTCTCTCCCACCCCGTCTCTCTCTATCCCACCCCGTCTCACTCTCTCTCCCACCCCGTCTCTCTCTCTCTCACTCTCCCACCCATCTCTCTCTCTCTCTCCCAACCCGTCTCTCTCTCTCTTCCACCCCGTCTCTCTCATTCTCTCCCACCCGTCTCTCTCTCTCTCTCCCACCCCGTCTCTCTCTCTCTGTCCCACCCCGTCTCTCTCTCTCTACAACCCTGTCCCTCTCTCTCCCACCCCGTCTCTCTCTCTCTCCCACCCTGTCTCTCTCTCTCTCCCACCCCGTCTCTCTCTCTCTCCCAACCCGTCTCTCTCTCTCTCCCACCCCGTCTCTCTCTCTCCCACCCCGTCTCACACTCTCTCCCACCCCGTCTCTCTCTATCCCACCCCGTCTCACTCTCTCTCCCACCCCGTCTCTCTCTCTCTCACTCTCCCACCCATCTCTCTCTCTCTCTCCCACCCCGTCTCTCTCTCTCTCCCACCCTGTCTCTCTCTCTCCCACCCCATCTCTCTCTCTCTACCACCCCATCTCTCTCTCCCTCTCTCTCTCACCCCATCTCTCTCTCTCTCACCCCGTCTCTCTCTCTCTCTCCCACGCCGTCTCTCTCGCCCACCCCGTCTCTCTCTCTCGCCCACCCCGTCTCTCTCTCTCACCCCCCGTCTCTCTCTCTCCCACCCCGTCTCTCTCTCTCTCTCTCCCACCCCGTCTCTCTCTCTCTCTCCCACCCCGTCTCTCTCTCTTTCTCTCTCTCTCTCCCACCCGTCTCTCTCTTTCTCCCACCCCGTCTCTCTCTCTCTCCCACCCCGTCTCACTCTCTCTCTCCCACCCCGTCTCTCTCTCTCTCCCACCCTGTCTCTCTCACTCTCCCACCCTGTCTCTCTCTCTCTCTCCCACCCCGTCTCTCTCTCTCTCCCACCCCGTCTCTCTCTCTCCCACCCTGTCTCACTCTCTCTCCCACCCCGTCTCACTCTCTCTCCCACCCCGTCTCTGTCTATCCCACCCCGTCTCTCTCTCTCTCCCACCCCGTCTCTCTCTCTCTCACTCTCCCACCCATCTCTCTCTCTCTCTCTCTCTCTCTCTCTCTCCCCCACCCCGTCTCTCTCTCTCTCTCCCACCCTGTCTCTCACTCTCCCACTTCATCTCTCTCTCTCAACCACCCCATCTCCCTCTCCCTCTCTCTCTCACCCCGTCTCTCTCTCTCCCACCCGTCTCTCTCTCTCTCTCTCCCATGCCGTCTCTCTTTCTCGCCCACCCCGTCTCTATCTCTCTCTCACCCCCCGTCTCTCTCTCTCCCACCCCGTCTCTCTCTCTCTCTCTCTCTCTCTCTCCCACCCCGTCTCTCTCTCTCCCACCCGTCTCTCTCTCTCTCCCACCCCGTCTTTCTCTCTTTCTCTCTCTCTCTCCCACCCGTCTCTCTCTCTCTCTCTCCCACCCCGTCTCTCTCTCTCTCCCACCCCGTCTCACTCTCTCTCCCACCCCGTCTCTCTCTCTCCCACCCCGTCTCTCTCTCTCCCACCCCGTCTCTCTCTCTCTCCCACCCCGTCTCTCTCTCTCCCACCCGTCTCTCTCTCTCTCCCACCCCATCTCTCTCTCTTTCTCTCTCTCTCTCCCACCCGTCTCTCTCTCTCTCTCCCACCCCGTCTCTCTCTCTCTCCCACCCCGTCTCACTCTCTCTCTCCCACCCTGTCTCTCTCTCTCTCCCACCCTGTCTCTCTCTCTCTCTCCCACCCCATCTCTCTCTCTCTCCCACCCCATCTCTCTCTCTCCCACCCCATCTCTCTCTCCCTCTCACCCCGTCTATCTCTCTCTCCCACCCCGTCTCTCTCTCTCTCTCCCACCCTGTCTCTCTCTCTCTCCCACCCGTCTCTCTCTCTCCCACCCCGTCTCAATCTCTCCCACCCCGTCTCACTCTCTCTCTCCCACCCTGTCTCTCTCTCTCCCACCCCGTCTCTCTCTCTCTCCCACCCCATCACTCTCTCTCTCCCACCCTGTCTCTCTCTCTCCCACCCCGTCTCTCTCTCTCTCCCACCCCGTCTCTCTCTCTCCCACCCCATTTCTCTCTCTCTCCCACCCCATCTCTCTCTCTCTTTCTCTCTCTCTCTCCCACCGACACTCTATCTCTCCCACCCCGTCTCTCTCACTCTCTCCCACCCGTCTCTCTCTCTCTCCCACCCCGTCTCTCTCACTCTCTCTCCCACACCATCTCTCTCTCTCTCCCACCCCGTCTCTCTCTCTCTCCCTCCCCGTTTCTCTCTCTCCCACCCTGTCTCTCACTCTCCCACCCCGTCTCTCTCTCTCTCCCAACCCGTCTCTCTCTCTCTCCCACCCCGTCTCTCCCTCTCTCTCCCACCCCATCTCTCTCTCTCTCTCTCCCACCCCATTTCTCTCTCTCTCCCACCCCATCTCTCTCTCCCTCTCTCTCTCACTCCATCTCTCTCTCTCCCACCCTGTCTCTCTCTCTCTCTCCCACCACGTCTCTCTCTCTCTCCCACCCCATCTCTCTCTCTCCCCCCATCTTTCTCTCTCCCACCCCGTCTCTCTCTCTCTCCCACCCCGTCTCTCTCTCTCTTTCTCTCTCTCTCTCCCACCCGACTCTCTCTCTCTCTCTCCCACCCCGTCTCTCTCACTCTCTCCCACCCGTCTCTCTTTCTCTCCCACCCTGTCTCTCTCTCTCTCTCCCAACCCATCTCTCTCTCTCTCCCACCCTGTCTCTCTCTCTCCCACCCCATCTCTCTCTCTCTACCACCCCATCTCTCTCTCCCTCTCTCTCTCACCCCGTCTCTCTCTCTCCCACCCCGTCTCTCTCTCTCTATCTCCCACGCCGTCTCTCTCTCTCGCCCACCCCGACTCTCTCTCTCACCCCCCGTCTCTTTCTCTCCCACCCCGTCTCTCTCTCTCTCTCTCTCCCACACCGTCTCTCTCTCTCTCCCACCCCGTCTCTCTCTCTCTCCCACCCCGTCTCTCTCTCTTTCTCTCTCTCTCTCCCACCCGTCTCTCTCTCTCTCTCCCACCCCGTCTCTCTCTCTCTCCCTTCCCCGTCTCACTCTCTCTCTCCCACCCCGTCTCTCTCTCTCCCACCCCGTCTCTCTCTCTCTCCCACACCGTATCTCTCTCTCTCTTACTCTCCCACCCGTCTCTCTCTCTATCTCCCACCCCGTCTCTCTCTCTCTCCCACCCCGTCTCTCTATCTCTCTCCCACCCCATCTCTCTCTCTCTCCCAACCCATCTCTCTCTCTCTCCCACCCCATCTCTCTCTCTCTCCCACCCCGTCTCTCTCTCTCTCCCCTGTCTCTCTCTCTCCCACCCCATCACTCTCTCTCCCACCCTGTCTCTCTCTCTCCCACCCCGTCTCTCTCTCTCTCCCACCCCGTCTCTCTCTCTCCCACCCCGTCTCTCTCTCTCTCCCACCCCGTCTCCCTCTCTTTCTCTCTCTCTCTCTCTTCCACCCGTCTCTCTCTCTCTCTCTCTCCCACCCCGTCTCTCTATCTCTCCCACCTTGTCTCTCTCTCTCTCTCTCCCACCCCATCTCTCTCTCTCTCCCACCCCATCTCTCTCTCTCCCACCCCATCTCTCTCTCGCTCTCCCACCCGTCTCTCTCTCTCTGCCACCCTGTCTCTCTCTATCTCCCACCCAGTCTCTCTCTCTCCCACCCCGTCTCACTCTCTCTCTCCCACCCTGTCTCTCTCTCTCCCACCCCGTCTCTCTCTCTCTCTCTCTCCCACCCCGTCTCTCTCTCTCCCACCCCGTCTCTCTCTCTCTCCCACCCCGTCTCTCTCTCTCTCTCCAACCCCATCTCTCTCTCTCTCTCTCTCTCTCTCTCTCTCTCCCACCCCATTTCTCTCTCTCTCCCACCCCATCTCTCTCTCCCTCTCTCTCTCACCCCGTCTCTCTCTCTCCCACCCTGTCTCTCTCTCTCTCTCCCACCCCGTCTCTCTCTCTCTACAACCCTGTCTCTCTCTCTCTCCCATCCCGTCTCTCTCTCTCCCACCCCGTCTCTCTCTCTCTCCCACCCCGTCTCTCTCTCTCTCCCACCCTGTCTCTCTCTCTCTCTCTCTCCCACCCCGTCTCTCTCTCTCTCCCAACCCGTCTCTCTCTCTCTCCCACCCCGTCTCTCTCTCTCCCACCCCTTCTCATTCTCTCTCCCACCCCGTCTCTCTCTATCCCACCCCGTCTCTCTCTCTCTCCTACCCCGTCTCTCTCTCTCTCACTCTCCCACCCATCTCTCTCTCTCTCTCCCACCCCGTCTCTCTCTCTCTCCCACCCTGTCTCTCTCTCTCTCCCACCCTGTCTCTCTCTCTCCCACCCCATCTCTCTCTCTCTACCACCCCATCTCTCTCTCCCTCTCTCTCTCACCCCATCTCTTTCTCTCCCACCCCGTCTCTCTCACTCTCTCCCACGCCGTCTCTCTCTCTCGCCCACCCCGTCTCTCTCTCTCGCCCACCCTGTCTCTCTCTCTCATCCCCCGTCTCTCTCTCTCCCACCCCGTCTCTCTCTCTCTCCCACCACGTCTCTCTCTCTCCCACCCCGTCTCTCTCTCTCTCCCACCCCGTCTCCCTCTCTTTCTCTCTCTTTCTCTCTTCCACCCGTCTCTCTCTCTCTCTCCCACCCCGACTCTCTCTCTCTGCCACCCTGTCTCACTCTCTCTCTCCCACCCTGTCTCTCTCTCTCCCACCCCGTCTCTCTCTCTCTCTCTCTCCCACCCCGTCTCTCTCTCTCTCCCACCCCATCTCTCTCTCTCCCACCCCATCTCTCTCTCCCTCTCCCACCCGTCTCTCTCTCTCTGCCACCCTGTCTCTCTCTATCTCCCACCCAGTCTCTCTCTCTCCCACCCCGTCTCACTCTCTCTCCCACCCTGTCTCTCTCTCTCCCACCTCGTCTCTCTCTCTCTCTCTCTCCCACCCCGTCTCTCTCTCTCCCACCCCGTCTCTCTCTCTCTCCCACCCCGTCTCTCTCTCTCTCTCCCACCCCATCTCTCTCTCTCTCTTTCTCCCACCCCATTTCTCTCTCTCTCCCACCCCATCTCTCTCTCCCTCTCTCTCTCACCCCGTCTCTCTCTCTCCCACCCAGTCTCTCTCTCTCTCTCCCACCCCGTCTCTCTCTCTCCCACCCCGTCTCTCTCTCTCTCCCACCCCGTCTCTCTCTCTCTACAACCCTGTCTCTCTCTCCCACCCCGTCTCTCTCTCTCCCACCCCGTCTCTCTCTCTCTCCCACCCCGTCTCTCTCTCTCTCCCACCCTGTCTCTCTCTCTCTCTCCCACCCAGTCTCTCTCTCTCTCCCAACCCGTCTCTCTCTCTCTCCCACCCCGTCTCTCTCTCTCCCACCCCTTCTCATTCTCTCTCCCACCCCGTCTCTCTCTATCCCACCCCGTCTCTCTCTCTCTCCTACCCCGTCTCTCTCTCTCTCACTCTCCCACCCATCTCTCTCTCTCTCTCCCACCCCGTCTCTCTCTCTCTCCCACCCTGTCTCTCTCTCTCCCACCCCATCTCTCTCTCTCTACCACCCCATCTCTCTCTCCCTCTCTCTCTCACCCCGTCTCTCTCTCACCCACCCCGTCTCTCTCACTCTCTCCCACGCCATCTCTCTCTCTCGCCCACCCCGTCTCTCTCTCTCGCCCACCCTGTCTCTCTCTCTCCCACCCCATCTCTTTCTCTCTACCACCCCATCTCTCTCTCCCTCTCTCTCTCACCCCGTCTCTCTCTCTCCCACCCCGTCTCTCTCACTCTCTCCCACGCCGTCTCTCTCTCTCGCCCACCCCGTCTCTCTCTCTCGCCCACCCTGTCTCTCTCTCTCACCCCCCGTCTCTCTCTCTTCCACCCCGTCTCTCTCTCTCCCACCCCGTCTCTCTCTTTCTCCCACCCCGTCTCTCTCTCTCTCCCACCCCGTCTCTCTCTCTTTCTCTCTCTCTCTCCCACCCGTCTCTCTCTCTCTCTCCCACCCCGTCTCTCTCTCTCTCCCACCCCGTCTCACTCTCTCTCTCCCACCCTGTCTCTCTCTCTCTCCCACCCTGTCTCTCTCTCTCTCTCCCACCCCGTCTCTCTCTCTCTCTCTCCCACCCTGTCTCTCTCTCTCTCCCACCCCGTCTCTCTCTCTCCCACCCCGTCTCTCTCTCTCTCCCACCCCGTCTCACTCTCTCTCCCACCCCGTCTCTCTCTCTCTCACTTTCCCACACATCTATCTCTTTCTCTCCCACCCCATCTCTCTCTCCAACCCTGTCTCTCTCTCTCCCACCCCATCTCTCTCTCTCTACCACCCCATCTCCCTCTCCCTCTCTCTCACCCCGTCTCTCTCTCTCCCACCCCGTCTCTCTCTCTCTCCCACGCCGTCTCTCTTTCTCGCCCACCCCGTCTCTCTCTCACTCTCACCCCCGTCTCTCTCTCTCCCACCCCGTCACTCTCTCTCTCTCTCTCCCACCCCGTCTCTCTCTCTGTCCCACCCGTCTCTCTCTCTCTCCCACCCCGTCTCTCTCTCTTTCTCTCTCTCTCTCCCACCCGTCTCTCTCTCTCTCTCCCACCCCGTCTCACTCTCTCTCTCCCACCCCGTCTCTCCCTCTCCCACCCTGTCTCTCTCTTTATCAAACTCTCCCACCCGTCCCTCTCTCTCCCACCCCGTCTCTCTCTCCCACCCCGTCTCTCTATCTCTCTCCCACCCCATCTCTCTCTCTCTATCCCAACCCATCTCTCTCTCTCTCCCACCCCATCTCTCTCTCCCTCTCTCTCCTATCCCTTCTCTCTCTCTATCTCTCCCACCCCATCTCTCTCTCTCTCCCACCCCGTCTCTCTCTCTCTCTCCCCTGTCTCTCTCTCTCCCACCCCGTCACTCTCTCTCTCTCTCCCACCCCGTCTCTCTCTCTCCCACCCCGTCTCTCTCTCCCACCCCGTCTCCCTCTCTTTCTCTCTCTCTCTCTCTCTCTCTCCCAACCGTCTCTCTCTCTCTCTCTCTCCCACCCCGTCTCTCTATCTCTCCCACCTCGTCTCTCTCTCTCTCCCACCCCGTCTCTCTATCTCTCACACCCCATCTCTCTCCCTCCCACCCCATCTCTCTCTCCCTCTCACCCCGTCTCTCTCTCTCCCACCCCGTCTCTCTCTCTCTCCCACCCCGTCTCTCTCTCTCTCTCACCCTGTCTCTCTCTCTCTCCCACCCCGTCTCTCTCTCTCCCACCCCGTCTCACTCTCTCTCTCCCACCCTGTCTCTCTCTCCCACCCAGTCTCTCTCTCTCTCCCACCCCGTCACTCTCTCTCTCCCACCCCATCTCTCTCTCCCACCCCATTTCTCTCTCTCTCCCACCCCATCTCTCTCTCCCTCTCTCTCACCCCGTCTCTCTCTCTCTCACCCTGTCTCTCTCTCTCTCTCCCACCCCGTCTCTCTCTCGCACCCCATCTTTCTCTTTCTCCCCCCATCTCTCTCTCTCCCACCCGACTCTCTCTCTCTCCTACCCCGTCTCTCTCACTCCCTCCCACCCGTCTCTCTCTCTCTCCCACCCCGTCTCTCTCTCTCCCACCCCGTCTCTCTCTCTCTCTCTCCCTCCCTGTCTCTCTCTCTCCCACCCTGTCCCTCTCTCTCTCTCCCACCCCGTTTCTCTCTCTCTCTCACCCCATTTCTCTCTCTCTCCCACCCCATCTCTCTCTCCCTCTCTCTCTCACCCCGTCTCTCTCTCTCTCCCACCCTGTCTCTCTCTCTCTCTCCCACCCCGTCTCTCTCTCTCTCCCACACCATCTCTCTCTCTCTCCCCCCATCTTTCTCTCTCCCACCCCGTCTCTCTCTCTCTCCCACCCCTTCTCCCTCCCTCTTTCTCTCTCTCTCTCCCACCCGACTCTCTCCCTCTCTCCCACCCCGTCTCTCTCACTCTATCCCACCCGTCTCTCTCTCTCTCCCACCCCGTCTCTCTCTCTCTCTCCCACCCCATCTCTCTCTCTCTCCCACCCTGTCTCTCTCTCTCCCACCCCATCTCTCTCTCTCTACCACCCCATCTCTCTCTCCCTCTCTCTCTCACCCCGTCTCTCTCTCTCCCACCCCGTCTCTCTCTCTCTCTCCCACGCTGTCTCTCTCTCTCGCCCACCCCGTCTCTCTCTCTCTCACCCCCCGTCTCTCTCTCACCCACCCCGTCTCTCTCTCTCTCTCTCCCACACCGTCTCTCTCCCACCCCGGCTCTCTCTCTCTCCCACCCCGTCTATCTCTATTTCTCTCTCTCTCTCCCACCCGTCTCTCTCTCTCTCTCCCACCCCGTCTCTCTCTCTCTCCCACCCCTTCTCACTCTCTCTCTCCCACCCCGTCTCTCTCTCTCCCACCCCGTCTCTCTCTCTCTCTCCCACACCGTCTCTCTCTCTCTCTCTTACTCTCCCACCCGTCTCTCTCTCTCTCTCTCTCTCCCACCCCGTCTCTCTCTCTCTCCCACCCCGTCTCTCTATCTCTCTCCCACCCCATCTCTCTCTCTCTCTCCCAACCCATCTCTCTCCCACCCCATCTCTTTCTCCCTCTCTCTCCTACCCCGTCTCTCTCTCTATCTCTCCCACCCCGTCTCTCTCTCTCTCCCACCCCATCTCTCTCTCTCTCCCCTGCCTCTCTCTCTCCCACCCCGTCACTCTCTCTCTCTCTCCCACCCCGTCTCTCTCTCTCCCACCCCGTCTCTCTCTCTCTCCCACCCCGTCTCCCTCTCTTTCTCTCACTCTCTTTCTCCCACCCGTCTCTCTCTCTCTCTCCCACCCCGTCTCTCTATCTCTCCCACCTCGTCTCTCTCTCTCTCTCTCTCTCCCCATCTCTCTCTCTCTCCCACCCCATCTCTCTCTCTCCCACCCCATCTCTCTCTCCCTCTCACCCTGTCTCTCTCTCTCCCACCCCGTCTCTCTCTCTCTCCCACCCGTCTCTCTCTCTCTCTCTCCCACCCTGTCTCCCTCTCTCTCTCACCCCGTCTCTCTCTCTCCCACCCCGTCTCTCTCTCTCTCTCCCACGCCGTCTCTCTCTCTCGCCCACTCCGTCTCTCTCTCTCTCACCCCCCGTCTCTCTCTCTCCCACCCCGTCTCTCTCTCTCTCTCCCACACCGTCTCTCTCTCTCTCCCACCCCGGCTCTCTCTCTCTCCCACCCCGTCTATCTCTATTTCTCTCTCTCTCCCACCCGTCTCTCTCTCTCTCTCCCACCCCGTCTCTCTCTCTCTCCCACCCCTTCTCACTCTCTCTCTCCCACCCCGTCTCTCTCTCTCCCAACCCGTCCTTCTCTCTCTCCCACACCGTCTCTCTCTCTCTCTCTTACTCTCCCACCCGTCTCTCTCTCTCTCTCTCTCTCTCTCTCTCTCCCACCCCGTCTCTCTCTCTCTCCCACCCCGTCTCTCTATCTCTCTCCCACCCCATCTCTCTCTCTCTCTCCCAACCCATCTCTCTCTCTCTCCCACCCCATCTCTTTCTCCCTCTCTCTACTAACCCGTCTCTCTCTCTATCTCTCCCACCCCGTCTCTCTCTCTCTCCCACCCCATATCTCTCTCTCTCCCCTGCCTCTCTCTCTCCCACCCCGTCAATCTCTCTCTCTCTCCCACCCCGTCTCTCTCTCTCCCACCCCGTCTCTCTCTCTCTCCCACCCCGTCTCCCTCTCTTTCTCTCTCTCTCTCTCTCCCACCCGTCTCTCTCTCTCTCCCACCCCATCTCTCTATCTCTCCCACCTCGTCTCTCTCTCTCTCTCTCTCTCCCACCCCATCTCTCTCTCTCTCCCACCCCGTCTCTCTCTCTCTCCCACCCCTTCTCACTCTCTCTCTCCCACCCCGTCTCTCTCTCTCCCAACCCGTCCTTCTCTCTCTCCCACACCGTCTCTCTCTCTCTCTCTTACTCTCCCACCCGTCTCTCTCTCTCTCTCTCTCCCATCCCGTCTCTCTCTCTCTCCCACCCCGTCTCTCTATCTCTCTCCCACCCCATCTCTCTCTCTCTCTCCCAACCCATCTCTCTCTCTCTCCCACCCCATCTCTTTCTCCCTCTCTCTCCTACCCCGTCTCTCTCTCTATCTCTCCCACCCCGTCTCTCTCTCTCCCACCCCATATCTCTCTCTCTCCCCTGCCTCTCTCTATCCCACCCCGTCACTCTCTCTCTCTCTCCCACCCCGTCTCTCTCTCTCCCACCCCGTCTCTCTATCTCTCCCACCCCGTCTCCCTCTCTTTCTCTCTCTCTCTCTCTCCCACCAGTCTCTCTCTCTCTCTCTCCCACCCCGTCTCTCTATCTCTCCCACCTCGTCTCTCTCTCTCTCTCTCTCTCCCACCCCATCTCTCTCTCTCCCACCCCGTCTCTCTCTCTCTCCCACCCCGTCTCTCTCTCTCTCCCACCCCATCTCTCTCTCTCCCCCCATCTCTCTCTCTCCCACCCCGTATCTCTCTCTCTCCCACCCTGTCTTTCTCTCTCTTTTTCTCTCTCTCTCCCACCCGACTCTCTCTCTCTCTCCCACCCCGTCTCTCTCACTCTCTCCCACCCGTCTCTCTCTCTCTCCCACCCCATCTCTCTCTCTCTCTCTCTCCCACCCCATCTCTCTCTCTCTCCCACCCCTTCTCTCTCTCTCTCCCCCATCTCTCTCTCTCCCACCCCGTCTCTCTCTCTCTCCCACCCCGTCTCTCTCTCTTTCTCTCTCTCTCTCCCACCCGACTTTCTCTCTCTCTCTCTCCCACCCCATCTCTCTCTCTCCCACCCGTCTCTCTCTCTCTCTCCCACCCCGTCTCTCTCTCTCCCACCCTGTCTCTCTCTCTACCACCCCATCTCTCTCTCTCTCCCACCCCGTCTCTCTCTTTCCAACTCACCTGTCTCTCTCTCTTTCTCTCTCTCTCTCCCACCCGACTCTCTCTCTCTATCCCACCCCGTCTCTCTCTCTCTCACACCCCGTCTCTCTCTCTCTCCCACTCCGTCTCTCTCTCTCTCCCACCCCATCTCTCTCTCTCTCCCACACCATCTCTCTCTCTCCCACCCGTCTCTCTCTCTGTCTCCCACCATGTCTCTCTCTCTCTCTCCCACCCGTCTCTCTCTCTCTCCCACCCCATCTCTCTCTCCCACCCCGTCTCTCTCTCTCTCTCCCACCTGTCTCTCTCTCTCCCACCCAGTCTCTCTCTCTCTCTCCCACCCCGTCTCTCTCTCTCTCCCACTCCGTCTCTCTCTCCCACCCCATCTCTCTCTCTCTCTCTCTCCCACCCCGTCTCTCTTTCTCTCTCTCTCTCCCACCACATCTCTCTCTCTCCCTCCCTGTTTCTCTCTCTCTCATCCCGTTGCTCTCTCTCTCCCACCCCGTCTCTATCTCTCTCTCTCCCACCCCGTCTCTCTCTCTCTCCCACCCCGTCTCTCTCTCTCTCCCACCCTGTCTCTCTCTCTCCCACCTGTCTCTCTCTCTCTCTTTCTCCCACCCCGTCTCTCTCTCTCTCCCACCCCATCTCTCACTCTCCCCCCATCTCTCTCTCTCTCCCCCCCATCTCTCTCTCTCTCCCTCCCCATCTCTCTCTCTCTCCCTCCACCTCTTTCTCTCCCTCTCTCTCTCACCCCGTCTCTCTCTCTCCCACCCGTCTCTCTCTCTCTCTCTCCCACCCCGTCTCTCTCTCTCCCACCCCGTCTCTCTCTCTCCCACCCCGTCTCTCTCTCTCCCACCCCGTCTCTCTCTCTCACACCCGTCTCTCTCTCTCTCTCTCCCACCCCGTCTCTATCTCTCCCACCCGTCTCTCTCTCTCCCACCCCATCTCTCTCTCTCTCTCTCTCTCCCACCCCGTCTCTCTCACTCTACCACTCAGTCTCTCTCTTCCACCCCATCTCTCTCTCTCTCTCTCTCTCTCTCTCCCACCCCGTCTCTTTTTCTCTCTCTATCTCCCACCCCATCTCTCTCTCTCACCCCGTCTCTTTCTCTCTCTCTCCCACCCGTCTCTCTCTCTCTCTCCCACCCCGTCTCTCTCCCACCCTGTCTCTTTCTCTCTCTCTCCCACCCCGTCTCTCTCTCCCACCTTGTCTCTCTCTCTCCCCCCATCCCGTCTCTCTCTCTCCCACCCCGTCTCTCTCTCTCTCTCCCACCTGTCTCTCTCTCTCCCACCCAGTCTCTCTCTCTCTCTCTCCCACCCCGTCTCTCTCTCTCCCACCCGTCTCTCTCTCTCTCTCCCACCCCGTCTCTCTCTCTCCCACCCCGTCTCTCTCTCTACCACCCCATCTCTCTCTCTCTCCCACCCCGTCTCTCTCTTTCCAACTCACCTGTCTCTCTCTCTATCTCTCTCTCTCTCCCACCCGACTCTCTCTCTCTATCCCACCCCGTCTCTCTCTCTCTCACACCCCGTCTCTCTCTCTCTCCCACTCCGTCTCTCTCTCTCTCCCACCCCATCTCTCTCTCTCTCCCACACCATCTCTCTCTCTCCCACCCGTCTCTCTCTCTGTCTCCCACCATGTCTCTCTCTCTCTCTCCCACCCGTCTCTCTCTCTCTCCCACCCCATCTCACTCTCCCACCCCGTCTCTCTCTCTCCCACCTGTCTCTCTCTCTCCCACCCAGTCTCTCTCTCTCTCTCCCACCCCGTCTCTCTCTCTCTCCCACTCCGTCTCTCTCTCCCACCCCATCTCTCTCTCTCTCTCTCTCTCCCACCCCGTCTCTCTTTCTCTCTCTCTCTCCCATCCCATCTCTCTCTCTCCCTCCCTGTCTCTCTCTCTCTCATCCCGTTGCTCTCTCTCTCCCACCCCGTCTCTATCTCTCTCTCTCCCACCCCGTCTCTCTCTCTCTCCCACCCCGTCTCTCTCTCTCTCCCACCCTGTCTCTCTCTCCCACCTGTCTCTCTCTCTCTCTTTCTCCCACCCAGTCTCTCTCTCTCTCTCCCACCCCGTCTCTCTCTCTCTCCCACTCCGTCTCTCTCTCCCACCCCATCTCTCTCTCTCTCTCTCTCCCACCCCGTCTCTCTTTCTCTCTCTCTCTCCCACCCCATCTCTCTCTCTCCCTCCCTGTCTCTCTCTCTCTCATCCCGTTGCTCTCTCTCTCCCACCCCGTCTCTATCTCTCTCTCTCCCACCCCGTCTCTCTCTCTCTCCCACCCCGTCTCTCTCTCTCTCCCACCCTGTCTCTCTCTCTCCCACCTGTCTCTCTCTCTCTCTTTCTCCCACCCCGTCTCTCTCTCTCTCCCACCCCATCTCTCACTCTCCCCCCATCTCTCTCTCTCTCCCCCCCATCTCTCTCTCTCTCCCTCCCCATCTCTCTCTCTCTCCCTCCACCTCTTTCTCTCCCTCTCTCTCTCACCCCGTCTCTCTCTCTCCCACCCGTCTCTCTCTCTCTCTCTCCCACCCCGTCTCTCTCTCTCCCACCCCGTCTCTCTCTCTCCCACCCCGTCTCTCTCTCTCCCACCCCGTCTCTCTCTCTCACACCCGTCTCTCTCTCTCTCTCTCTCCCACCCCGTCTCTATCTCTCCCACCCGTCTCTCTCTCTCCCACCCCATCTCTCTCTCTCTCTCTCTCTCCCACCCCGTCTCTCTCACTCTACCACTCAGTCTCTCTCTTCCACCCCATCTCTCTCTCTCTCTCTCTCTCTCTCTCCCACCCCGTCTCTTTTTCTCTCTCTATCTCCCACCCCATCTCTCTCTCTCACCCCGTCTCTTTCTCTCTCTCTCCCACCCGTCTCTCTCTCTCTCTCCCACCCCGTCTCTCTCCCACCCTGTCTCTTTCTCTCTCTCTCCCACCCCGTCTCTCTCTCTCCCACCTTGTCTCTCTCTCTCCCCCCATCCCGTCTCTCTCTCTCCCACCCCGTCTCTCTCTCTCTCTCCCACCTGTCTCTCTCTCTCCCACCCAGTCTCTCTCTCTCTCTCTCCCACCCCGTCTCTCTCTCTCCCACCCGTCTCTCTCTCTCTCTCCCACCCCGTCTCTCTCTCTCCCACCCCGTCTCTCTCTCTACCACCCCATCTCTCTCTCTCTCCCACCCCGTCTCTCTCTTTCCAACTCACCTGTCTCTCTCTCTTTCTCTCTCTCTCTCCCACCCGACTCTCTCTCTCTATCCCACCCCGTCTCTCTCTCTCTCACACCCCGTCTCTCTCTCTCTCCCACTCCGTCTCTCTCTCTCTCCCACCCCATCTCTCTCTCTCTCCCACACCATCTCTCTCTCTCCCACCCGTCTCTCTCTCTGTCTCCCACCATGTCTCTCTCTCTCTCTCCCACCCGTCTCTCTCTCTCTCCCACCCCATCTCACTCTCCCACCCCGTCTCTCTCTCTCTCTCCCACCTGTCTCTCTCTCTCCCACCCAGTCTCTCTCTCTCTCTCTCCCACCCCGTCTCTCTCTCTCTCCCACTCCGTCTCTCTCTCCCACCCCATCTCTCTCTCTCTCTCTCTCTCTCCCACCCCGTCTCTCTTTCTCTCTCTCTCTCCCATCCCATCTCTCTCTCTCCCTCCCTGTCTCTCTCTCTCTCATCCCGTTGCTCTCTCTCTCCCACCCCGTCTCTATCTCTCTCTCTCCCACCCCGTCTCTCTCTCTCTCCCACCCCGTCTCTCTCTCTCTCCCACCCTGTCTCTCTCTCCCACCTGTCTCTCTCTCTCTCTTTCTCCCACCCCGTCTCTCTCTCTCTCCCACCCCATCTCTCACTCTCCCCCCCATCTCTCTCTCTTTCCCCCCCATCTCTCTCTCTCTCCCTCCCCATCTCTCTCTCTCTCCCTCCACCTCTTTCTCTCCCTCTCTCTCTCACCCCGTCTCTCTCTCTCCCACCCGTCTCTCTCTCTCTCTCTCCCACCCCGTCTCTCTCTCTCCCACCCCGTCTCTCTCTCTCCCACCCCGTCTCTCTCTCTCCCACCCCGTCTCTCTCTCTCACACCCGTCTCTCTCTCTCTCTCTCTCTCCCACCCCGTCTCTTTTTCTCTCTCTATCTCCCACCCCATCTCTCTCTCTCACCCCGTCTCTTTCTCTCTCTCTCCCACCCGTCTCTCTCTCTCTCTCCCACCCCGTCTCTCTCCCACCCTGTCTCTTTCTCTCTCTCTCCCACCCCGTCTCTCTCTCCCACCTTGTCTCTCTCTCTCCCCCCATCCCGTCTCTCTCTCTCCCACCCCGTCTCTCTCTCTCTCTCCCACCTGTCTCTCTCTCTCCCACCCAGTCTCTCTCTCTCTCTCTCCCACCCCGTCTCTCTCTCTCCCACCCGTCTCTCTCTCTCTCTCCCACCCCGTCTCTCTCTCTCCCACCCCGTCTCTCTCTCTACCACCCCATCTCTCTCTCTCTCCCACCCCGTCTCTCTCTTTCCAACTCACCTGTCTCTCTCTCTTTCTCTCTCTCTCTCCCACCCGACTCTCTCTCTCTATCCCACCCCGTCTCTCTCTCTCTCACACCCCGTCTCTCTCTCTCTCCCACTCCGTCTCTCTCTCTCTCCCACCCCATCTCTCTCTCTCTCCCACACCATCTCTCTCTCTCCCACCCGTCTCTCTCTCTGTCTCCCACCATGTCTCTCTCTCTCTCTCCCACCCGTCTCTCTCTCTCTCCCACCCCATCTCACTCTCCCACCCCGTCTCTCTCTCTCTCTCCCACCTGTCTCTCTCTCTCCCACCCAGTCTCTCTCTCTCTCTCCCACCCCGTCTCTCTCTCTCTCCCACTCCGTCTCTCTCTCCCACCCCATCTCTCTCTCTCTCTCTCTCTCCCACCCCGTCTCTCTTTCTCTCTCTCTCTCCCATCCCATCTCTCTCTCTCCCTCCCTGTCTCTCTCTCTCTCATCCCGTTGCTCTCTCTCTCCCACCCCGTCTCTATCTCTCTCTCTCCCACCCCGTCTCTCTCTCTCTCCCACCCCGTCTCTCTCTCTCTCCCACCCTGTCTCTCTCTCCCACCTGTCTCTCTCTCTCTCTTTCTCCCACCCAGTCTCTCTCTCTCTCTCCCACCCCGTCTCTCTCTCTCTCCCACTCCGTCTCTCTCTCCCACCCCATCTCTCTCTCTCTCTCTCTCCCACCCCGTCTCTCTTTCTCTCTCTCTCTCCCACCCCATCTCTCTCTCTCCCTCCCTGTCTCTCTCTCTCTCATCCCGTTGCTCTCTCTCTCCCACCCCGTCTCTATCTCTCTCTCTCCCACCCCGTCTCTCTCTCTCTCCCACCCCGTCTCTCTCTCTCTCCCACCCTGTCTCTCTCTCTCCCACCTGTCTCTCTCTCTCCCTTTCTCCCACCCCGTCTCTCTCTCTCTCCCACCCCATCTCTCACTCTCCCCCCATCTCTCTCTCTCTCCCCCCCATCTCTCTCTCTCTCCCTCCCCATCTCTCTCTCTCTCCCTCCACCTCTTTCTCTCCCTCTCTCTCTCACCCCGTCTCTCTCTCTCCCACCCGTCTCTCTCTCTCTCTCTCCCACCCCGTCTCTCTCTCTCCCACCCCGTCTCTCTCTCTCCCACCCCGTCTCTCTCTCTCCCACCCCGTCTCTCTCTCTCACACCCGTCTCTCTCTCTCTCTCTCTCCCACCCCGTCTCTATCTCTCCCACCCGTCTCTCTCTCTCCCACCCCATCTCTCTCTCTCTCTCTCTCTCCCACCCCGTCTCTCTCACTCTACCACTCAGTCTCTCTCTTCCACCCCATCTCTCTCTCTCTCTCTCTCTCTCTCTCTCCCACCCCGTCTCTTTTTCTCTCTCTATCTCCCACCCCATCTCTCTCTCTCACCCCGTCTCTTTCTCTCTCTCTCCCACCCGTCTCTCTCTCTCTCTCCCACCCCGTCTCTCTCCCACCCTGTCTCTTTCTCTCTCTCTCCCACCCCGTCTCTCTCTCTCCCACCTTGTCTCTCTCTCTCCCCCCATCCCGTCTCTCTCTCTCCCACCCCGTCTCTCTCTCTCTCTCCCACCTGTCTCTCTCTCTCCCACCCAGTCTCTCTCTCTCTCTCTCCCACCCCGTCTCTCTCTCTCCCACCCGTCTCTCTCTCTCTCTCCCACCCCGTCTCTCTCTCTCCCACCCCGTCTCTCTCTCTACCACCCCATCTCTCTCTCTCTCCCACCCCGTCTCTCTCTTTCCAACTCACCTGTCTCTCTCTCTTTCTCTCTCTCTCTCCCACCCGACTCTCTCTCTCTATCCCACCCCGTCTCTCTCTCTCTCACACCCCGTCTCTCTCTCTCTCCCACTCCGTCTCTCTCTCTCTCCCACCCCATCTCTCTCTCTCTCCCACACCATCTCTCTCTCTCCCACCCGTCTCTCTCTCTGTCTCCCACCATGTCTCTCTCTCTCTCTCCCACCCGTCTCTCTCTCTCTCCCACCCCATCTCACTCTCCCACCCCGTCTCTCTCTCTCTCTCCCACCTGTCTCTCTCTCTCCCACCCAGTCTCTCTCTCTCTCTCTCCCACCCCGTCTCTCTCTCTCTCCCACTCCGTCTCTCTCTCCCACCCCATCTCTCTCTCTCTCTCTCTCTCTCCCACCCCGTCTCTCTTTCTCTCTCTCTCTCCCATCCCATCTCTCTCTCTCCCTCCCTGTCTCTCTCTCTCTCATCCCGTTGCTCTCTCTCTCCCACCCCGTCTCTATCTCTCTCTCTCCCACCCCGTCTCTCTCTCTCTCCCACCCCGTCTCTCTCTCTCTCCCACCCTGTCTCTCTCTCCCACCTGTCTCTCTCTCTCTCTTTCTCCCACCCCGTCTCTCTCTCTCTCCCACCCCATCTCTCACTCTCCCCCCCATCTCTCTCTCTTTCCCCCCCATCTCTCTCTCTCTCCCTCCCCATCTCTCTCTCTCTCCCTCCACCTCTTTCTCTCCCTCTCTCTCTCACCCCGTCTCTCTCTCTCCCACCCGTCTCTCTCTCTCTCTCTCCCACCCCGTCTCTCTCTCCCCCACCCCGTCTCTCTCTCTCCCACCCCGTCTCTCTCTCTCCCACCCCGTCTCTCTCTCTCACACCCGTCTCTCTCTCTATCTCTCTCTCCCACCCCGTCTCTATCTCTCCCACCCGTCTCTCTCTCTCCCACCCCGTCTCTCTCTCTCTCTCTCCCACCCCGTCTCTCTCACTCTCCCACTCAGTCTCTCTCTCCCACCCCATCTCTCTCTCTCTCTCTCTCTCTCTCTCCCACCCCGTCTCTTTTTCTCTCTCTATCTCCCACCCCATCTCTCTCTCTCACCCCGTCTCTTTCTCTCTCTCTCCCACCCGTCTCTCTCTCTCTCTCCCACCCCGTCTCTCTCCCACCCCGTCTCTTTCTCTCTTCTCCCACCCCGTCTCTCTCTCTCCCACCCTGTCTCTCTCTCTCCCCCCATCCCGTCTCTCTCTCTCCCACCCCGTCTCTCTCTCTCTCTCCCACCTGTCTCTCTCTCTCCCACCCAGTCTCTCTCTCTCTCCCACCCCGTCTCTCTCTCTCTCCCACTCCGTCTCTCTCTCCCACCCCATATCTCTCTCTCTCTCTCTCTCCCACCCCGTCTCTCTTTCTCTCTCTCTCTCCCACCCCATCTCTCTCTCTCCCTCCCTGTCTCTCTCTCTCTCATCCTGTTGCTCTCTCTCTCCCACCCCATCTCTATCTCTCTCTCTCCCACCCCGTCTCTCTCTCTCTCCCCCACCCCGTCTCTCTCTCTCTCCCACCCTGTCTCTCTCTCTCCCACCCTGTCTCTCTCTCTCCCACCTGTCTCTCTCTCTCTCTCTCACTTTCCTTTCCTTTCTTGTTCTTCTTCTCTCTCTTCAGTCTCCTCTCTTCTTCTCTCTCTTTCTCCCACCCCGTCTCTCTCTCTCTCCCACCCCATCTCTCTCTCTCCCCCCCATCTCTCTCTCTCTCCCCCCCCATCTCTCTCTCTCTCCCTCCCCATCTCTCTCTCTCCCTCCACCTCTCTCTCTCCCTCTCTCTCCCACCCCGTCTCTATCTCTCTCCCACCCTGTCTCTCTCTCCCACCTGTCTCTCTCTCTCTCTCTTTCTCCCACCCTGTCTCTCTCTCTCTCCCACCCCATCTCTCTCTCTCCCCCCCATCTCTCACTCTCTCCCCCCCATCTCTCTCTCTCTCCCTCCCCATCTCTCTCTCTCTCCCTCCACCTCTCTCTCTCCCTCTCTCTCTCTCACCCCGTCTCTCTATCTCCCACCCATCTCTCTCTCTCTCTCTCCCACCCCGTCTCTCTCTCTCCCACCCCGTCTCTCTCTCTCCCACCCCGTCTCTCTCTCTCCCACACCGTCTCTCTCTCTCCCACCCCGTCTCTCTCTCTCCCACCCCGTCTCTCTCTCTCCCACCACGTCTCTCTCTCTCCCACCCCGTCTCTCTCTCTCCCACCCCGTCTCTCTCTCTCCCACCCTGTCTCTCTCTCTCCCACCCTGTCTCTCTCTCCCACCCTGTCTCTCTCTCTCCCACCCGTCTCTCTCTCTCCCACCCCATCTCTCTCTCTCTCTCTCTCCCACCCCGTATCTTTCTCTCTCTCTCTCCCACCCCATCTCTCTCTCACCCCGTCTCTTTCTCTCTCTCTCTCAACCGTCTCTCTCTGTTTCTCCCATCCCGTCTCTCTCTCTCCCACCCCGTCTCTTTCTCTCTCTCTCCCACCCCGTCTCTCTCTCTCCCACCCTGTCTCTCTCTCTCCCCCCATCCCGTGTCTCTCTCTCCCACCCCGTCTCTCTCTCTCCCACCCCATTTCTCTCTCTCTCTCCCACCTCGTCTCTCTCTCTCCCCCACCCCGTCTCTCTCTCTCTCTCACCCCGTCTCTCTCTCTCCCACCCCATCTCTCTCTCTCTCTCTCTCCCAGCCCGTCTCTCTCTCTCCCCCACCCCATCTCTCTCTCCCTCCCACCCCATCTCTCTCTCTATCTCTCCCACCCTGTCTCTCTCACTCTCTCCCACCTGTCTCTCTCTCTCTCCCACCCCATCTCTCTCTCTCTCTCCCACCCCATCTATCACTCTCTCCCACCATGTCTCTCTCTCTCCCACCCCATCTCTCTCTCTCTACCACCCCATCTCTCTCTCCCTCTCTCTCTCACCCCATCTCTCTCTCTCCCACCCCGTCTCTCTCTCTCTCTCCCATGCCGTCTCTCTCTCTCGCCCACCCCGCCTCTCTCTCTCTCACCCCCCGTCACTCTCTCTCCCACCCCGTCTCTCTCTCTCTCTCTCTCCCACACCGTCTCTCTCTCTCTCCCACCCCGTCTCTTTCTCTCTCCCACCTCGTCTCTCTCTCTTTCTCTCTCTCTCTCCCACCCGTCTCTCTCTCTCTCTCCCACCCCGTCTCTCTCTCTCTCCCACCCCGTCTCACTCTCTCTCTCCCACCCCGTCTCTCTCTCTCCCACCCCGTCTCTCTCTCTCTCCAACACCGTCTCTCTCTCTCTCTTACTCTCCCACTCGTCTCTCTCTCCCACCCCGTCTCTCTCTCTCCCACCCCGTCTCTCTATCTCTCTCCCACCCCATCTCTCTCTCTCTCTCTCCCAACCCATCTCTCTCTCCCTCTCTCTCCTACCCCGTCTCTCTCTCTATCTCTCCCACCCCGTCTCTCTCTCTCTCCCACCCCGTCTCTCTCTCTCTCTCCCCGTCTCTCTCTCTCCCACCCCGTCACTCTCTCTCTCTCTCTCCCACCCCGTCTCTCTCTCTCCCACCCCGTCTCTCTCTCTCTCCCACCCGTCTCCCTCTCTTTCTCTCTCTCCCACCCGTCTCTCTCTCTCTCTCCCACCCCGTCTCTCTATCTCTCCCACCTCGTCTCTCTCTCTTTCTCTCTCTCTCCCACCCCATCTCTCTCTCCCACCCCATCTCTCTCTCTCCCACCCCATCTCTCTCTCCCTCTCACCCCGTCTCTCTCTCTCCCACCCCGTCTCTCTCTCTCCCACCCGTCTCTCTCTCTCTCCCACCCTGTCTCTCTCTATCTCCCACCCCGTCTCTCTATCTCCCACCCCGTCTCTCTCTCTCTCCCACCCTGTCTCTCTCTCTCCCACCCCGTCTCTCTCTCTCTCTCCCATCCCATCTCTCTCTCTCCCACCCCGTCTCTCTCTCTCTCCCACCCCGTCTCTCTCTCTCTCTCCCACCCAATCTCTCTCTCTCTCCCACACCATTTCTCTCTCTCTCCCACCCCATCTCTCTCTCCCTCTCTCTCTCACCCCGTCTCTCTCTCTCCCACCCTGTCTCTCTCTCTCTCCCACCCCGTCTCTCTCTCTCTCCCACCCCGTCTCTCTCTCTCTCCCACCCCATCTCTCTCTCTCTCCCCCCATCTCTCTCTCTAAAACCTCGTCTCTCTCTCTCTCCCACCCCATCTCTCTCTCTCTTTCTCTCTCTCTCTCCCACCCACTCTCTCTCTCTCTCCCACCCCGTCTCTCTCACTCTCTCCCACCCATCTCTCTCTCTCTCCCACCCCGTCTCTCTCTCTCTCCCACCCCATCTCTCTCCCTCTCCCCCATCTCTCTCTCTCCCACCCCGTCTCTCTCTCTCTCCCACCCCGTCTCTCTCTCTTTCTCTCTATCTCTCCCAACCGACTCTCTCTCTCTCTCTCCCACCCCGTCTCTCTCTCTCTCTCCCACCCTATCTCTCTCTCTCTCTCCCACCCCGTCTCTCTCTCTCTCTCTCCCACCCCATCTCTCTCTCTACCACCCCATCTCTCTCTCTCTCCCACCCCGTCCCTCTCTTTCCAACTCACCCCGTCTCTCTCTCTTTCTCTCTCTCTCTCCCACCCGACTCTCTCTCTCTCTCCCACCCGACTCTCTCTCTCTCTCCCACCCCGTCTCTCTCTCTCTCCCACCCCATCTCTCTCTCTCTCCCACCACGTCTCCCTCTCTCTCCCACCCCGTCTCTCTCTCTCCCACCCGTCTCTCTCTCTGTCTCCCACCCTGTCTCTCTCTCTCTCTCTCTCCCACCCATCTCTCTCTCTCCCACCCCATCTCTCTCTCCCACCCCGTCTCTCTCTCTCTCTCCCACCTGTCTCTCTCTCTCCCACCCAGTCTCTCTCTCTCTCTCCCACCCCGTCTCTCTCTCTTTCCCACTCCGTCTCTCTCTCCCACCCCATCTCTCTCTCTCTCTCTCTCTTTCTCTCTCTCTCCCACCCCGTCTCTCTTTCTCTCTCTCTCTCCCACCCCATCTCTCTCCCTCCCTGTCTCTCTCTCTCCCACCCCATCTCTCTCTCTCTCCCACACCATTTCTCTCTCTCTCCCACCCCATCTCTCTCTCCCTCTCTCTCTCACCCCATCTCTCTCTCTCCCACCCTGTCTCTCTCTCTCTCTCCCACCCCGTCTCTCTCTCTCTCCCACCCCGTCTCTCTCTCTCTCCCACCCCATCTCTCTCTCTCTCCCCCCATCTCTCTCTCTAAAACCTCGTCTCTCTCTCTCTCCCACCCCAACTCTCTCTCTCTTTCTCTCTCTCTCTCCCACCCACTCTCTCTCTCTCTCCCACCCCGTCTCTCTCTCTCTCCCACCCCATCTCTCTCTCTCTCCCCCCATCTCTCTCTCTAAAACCTCGTTTCTCTCTCTCTCCCACCCCGTCTCTCTCTCTCTTTCTCTCTCTCTCTCCCACCCACTCTCTCTCTCTCTCCCACCCGTCTCTCTCACTCTCTCCCACCCGTCTCTCTCTCTCTCCCACCCCGTCTCTCTCTCTCTCCCACCCCATCTCTCTCTCTCTCCCACCCCGTCTCTCTCCCTCTCCCCCATCTCTCTCTCTCCCACCCCGTCTCTCTCTCTCTCCCACCCCGTCTCTCTCTCTTTCTCTCTATTTCTCCCAACCGACTCTCTCTCTCTCTCTCTCCCACCCCGTCTCTCTCTCTCTCTCCCACCCTATCTCTCTCTCTCTCTCCCACCCCGTCTCTCTCTCTCTCTCTCCCACCCTGTCTCTCTCTCTACCACCCCATCTCTCTCTCTCTCCCACCCCGTCCCTCTCTTTCCAACTCACCCCGTCTCTCTCTCTTTCTCTCTCTCTCTCCCACCCGACTCTCTCTCTCTCTCTCTCTCTCCCACCCCGTCTCTCTCTCTCTCCCACCCCGTCTCTCTCTCTCTCCCACCACGTCTCTCTCTCTCTCCCACCCCGTCTCTCTCTCTCCCACCCGTCTCTCTCTCTCTGTCTCCCACCCTGTCTCTCTCTCTCTCTCCCACCCGTCTCTCTCTCTCTCCCACCCCATCTCTCTCTCCCACCCCGTCTCTCTCTCTCTCTCTCCCACCTGTCTCTCTCTCTCCCACCCAGTCTCTCTCTCTCTCTCTCTCCCACCCCGTCTCTCTCTCTTTCCCACTCCGTCTCTCTCTCCCACCCCATCTCTCTCTCTCTCTCTTTCTCTCTCTCTCCCACCCCGTCTCTCTTTCTCTCTCTCTCTCCCACCCCATCTCTCTCCCTCCCTGTCTCTCTCTCCCATCCCGTTGCTCTCTCTCTCCCACCCTGTCTCTCTCTCTCCCACCCCGTCTCTATCTCTCTCTCTCCACCCCGTCTCTCTCTCTCTCCCACCCTGTCTCTCTCTCTCCCACCTGTCTCTCTCTCTCTCTTTCTCCCACCCCGTCTTTCTCTCTCTCCCACCCCATCTCTCTCTCTCCCCCCATCTCTCTCTCTCTCCCCCCCATCTCTCTCTCTCTCCCTCCCCATCTCTCTCTCTCTCCCTCCACCTCTCTCTCTCCCTCTCTCTCTCACCCCGTCTCTCTCTCTCCCACCCGTCTCTCTCTCTCTCTCTCTCCCACCCCATCTCTCTCTCTTCCACCCCGTCTCTCTCTCTCCCACCCCGTCTCTCTCTCTCCCACCCCGTCTCTCTCTCTCCCACCCAGTCTCTCTCTCCCACCCCGTCTCTCTTTCTCTCCCACCCCATCTCTCTCTCTCCCCCCATCTCTCTCTCTCTCCCCCCCCACCTCTCTCTCTCTCTCTCTCTCCCACCCCGTCTCTTTTTCTCTCTCTCTCCCACCCCATCTCTCTCTCTCACACCGTCTCTTTCTCTCTCTCTCCCACCCGTCTCTCTCTCTCTCCCACCCCGTCTCTCTATCTCTCCCACCTCGTCTCTCTCTCTCTCTCTCTCTCCCACCCCATCTCTCTCTCTCTCCCACCCCGTCTCTCTCTCTCTCCCACCCCTTCTCACTCTCTCTCTCCCACCCCGTCTCTCTCTCTCCCAACCCGTCCTTCTCTCTCTCCCACACCGTCTCTCTCTCTCTCTCTTACTCTCCCACCCGTCTCTCTCTCTCTCTCCCATCCCGTCTCTCTCTCTCTCCCACCCCGTCTCTCTATCTCTCTCCCACCCCATCTCTCTCTCTCTCTCCCAACCCATCTCTCTCTCTCTCCCACCCCATCTCTTTCTCCCTCTCTCTCCTACCCCGTCTCTCTCTCTATCTCTCCCACCCCGTCTCTCTCTCTCCCACCCCGTCTCTCTATCTCTCTCCCACCCCATCTCTCTCTCTCTCTCTCCCAACCCATCTCTCTCTCCCTCTCTCTCCTACCCCGTCTCTCTCTCTATCTCTCCCACCCCGTCTCTCTCTCTCTCCCACCCCGTCTCTCTCTCTCTCTCCCCGTCTCTCTCTCTCCCACCCCGTCACTCTCTCTCTCTCTCTCCCACCCCGTCTCTCTCTCTCCCACCCCGTCTCTCTCTCTCTCCCACCCGTCTCCCTCTCTTTCTCTCTCTCCCACCCGTCTCTCTCTCTCTCTCCCACCCCGTCTCTCTATCTCTCCCACCTCGTCTCTCTCTCTTTCTCTCTCTCTCCCACCCCATCTCTCTCTCCCACCCCATCTCTCTCTCTCCCACCCCATCTCTCTCTCCCTCTCACCCCGTCTCTCTCTCTCCCACCCCGTCTCTCTCTCTCCCACCCGTCTCTCTCTCTCTCCCACCCTGTCTCTCTCTATCTCCCACCCCGTCTCTCTATCTCCCACCCCGTCTCTCTCTCTCTCCCACCCTGTCTCTCTCTCTCCCACCCCGTCTCTCTCTCTCTCTCCCATCCCATCTCTCTCTCTCCCACCCCGTCTCTCTCTCTCTCCCACCCCGTCTCTCTCTCTCTCTCCCACCCAATCTCTCTCTCTCTCCCACACCATTTCTCTCTCTCTCCCACCCCATCTCTCTCTCCCTCTCTCTCTCACCCCGTCTCTCTCTCTCCCACCCTGTCTCTCTCTCTCTCTCCCACCCCGTCTCTCTCTCTCTCCCACCCCGTCTCTCTCTCTCTCCCACCCCATCTCTCTCTCTCTCCCCCCATCTCTCTCTCTAAAACCGCGTCTCTCTCTCTCTCCCACCCCATCTCTCTCTCTCTTTCTCTCTCTCTCTCCCACCCACTCTCTCTCTCTCTCCCACCCCGTCTCTCTCACTCTCTCCCACCCATCTCTCTCTCTCTCCCACCCCGTCTCTCTCTCTCTCCCACCCCATCTCTCTCCCTCTCCCCCATCTCTCTCTCTCCCACCCCGTCTCTCTCTCTCTCCCACCCCGTCTCTCTCTCTTTCTCTCTATCTCTCCCAACCGACTCTCTCTCTCTCTCTCTCTCCCACCCCGTCTCTCTCTCTCTCTCCCACCCTATCTCTCTCTCTCTCTCCCACCCCGTCTCTCTCTCTCTCTCTCCCACCCCATCTCTCTCTCTACCACCCCATCTCTCTCTCTCTCCCACCCCGTCCCTCTCTTTCCAACTCACCCCGTCTCTCTCTCTTTCTCTCTCTCTCTCCCACCCGACTCTCTCTCTCTCTCCCACCCGACTCTCTCTCTCTCTCCCACCCCGTCTCTCTCTCTCTCCCACCCCATCTCTCTCTCTCTCCCACCACGTCTCCCTCTCTCTCCCACCCCGTCTCTCTCTCTCCCACCCGTCTCTCTCTCTGTCTCCCACCCTGTCTCTCTCTCTCTCTCTCTCCCACCCATCTCTCTCTCTCCCACCCCATCTCTCTCTCCCACCCCGTCTCTCTCTCTCTCTCCCACCTGTCTCTCTCTCTCCCACCCAGTCTCTCTCTCTCTCTCCCACCCCGTCTCTCTCTCTTTCCCACTCCGTCTCTCTCTCCCACCCCATCTCTCTCTCTCTCTCTCTCTTTCTCTCTCTCTCCCACCCCGTCTCTCTTTCTCTCTCTCTCTCCCACCCCATCTCTCTCCCTCCCTGTCTCTCTCTCTCCCACCCCATCTCTCTCTCTCTCCCACACCATTTCTCTCTCTCTCCCACCCCATCTCTCTCTCCCTCTCTCTCTCACCCCATCTCTCTCTCTCCCACCCTGTCTCTCTCTCTCTCTCCCACCCCGTCTCTCTCTCTCTCCCACCCCGTCTCTCTCTCTCTCCCACCCCATCTCTCTCTCTCTCCCCCCATCTCTCTCTCTAAAACCTCGTCTCTCTCTCTCTCCCACCCCAACTCTCTCTCTCTTTCTCTCTCTCTCTCCCACCCACTCTCTCTCTCTCTCCCACCCCGTCTCTCTCTCTCTCCCACCCCATCTCTCTCTCTCTCCCCCCATCTCTCTCTCTAAAACCTCGTTTCTCTCTCTCTCCCACCCCGTCTCTCTCTCTCTTTCTCTCTCTCTCTCCCACCCACTCTCTCTCTCTCTCCCACCCGTCTCTCTCACTCTCTCCCACCCGTCTCTCTCTCTCTCCCACCCCGTCTCTCTCTCTCTCCCACCCCATCTCTCTCTCTCTCCCACCCCGTCTCTCTCCCTCTCCCCCATCTCTCTCTCTCCCACCCCGTCTCTCTCTCTCTCCCACCCCGTCTCTCTCTCTTTCTCTCTATTTCTCCCAACCGACTCTCTCTCTCTCTCTCTCCCACCCCGTCTCTCTCTCTCTCTCCCACCCTATCTCTCTCTCTCTCTCCCACCCCGTCTCTCTCTCTCTCTCTCCCACCCTGTCTCTCTCTCTACCACCCCATCTCTCTCTCTCTCCCACCCCGTCCCTCTCTTTCCAACTCACCCCGTCTCTCTCTCTTTCTCTCTCTCTCTCCCACCCGACTCTCTCTCTCTCTCTCTCCCACCCCGTCTCTCTCTCTCTCCCACCCCGTCTCTCTCTCTCTCCCACCACGTCTCTCTCTCTCTCCCACCCCGTCTCTCTCTCTCCCACCCGTCTCTCTCTCTCTGTCTCCCACCCTGTCTCTCTCTCTCTCTCCCACCCGTCTCTCTCTCTCTCCCACCCCATCTCTCTCTCCCACCCCGTCTCTCTCTCTCTCTCTCCCACCTGTCTCTCTCTCTCCCACCCAGTCTCTCTCTCTCTCTCTCTCCCACCCCGTCTCTCTCTCTTTCCCACTCCGTCTCTCTCTCCCACCCCATCTCTCTCTCTCTCTCTTTCTCTCTCTCTCCCACCCCGTCTCTCTTTCTCTCTCTCTCTCCCACCCCATCTCTCTCCCTCCCTGTCTCTCTCTCCCATCCCGTTGCTCTCTCTCTCCCACCCTGTCTCTCTCTCTCCCACCCCGTCTCTATCTCTCTCTCTCCCACCCCGTCTCTCTCTCTCTCCCACCCTGTCTCTCTCTCTCCCACCTGTCTCTCTCTCTCTCTTTCTCCCACCCCGTCTTTCTCTCTCTCCCACCCCATCTCTCTCTCTCCCCCCATCTCTCTCTCTCTCCCCCCCATCTCTCTCTCTCTCCCTCCCCATCTCTCTCTCTCTCCCTCCACCTCTCTCTCTCCCTCTCTCTCTCACCCCGTCTCTCTCTCTCCCACCCGTCTCTCTCTCTCTCTCTCTCCCACCCCATCTCTCTCTCTTCCACCCCGTCTCTCTCTCTCCCACCCCGTCTCTCTCTCTCCCACCCCGTCTCTCTCTCTCCCACCCAGTCTCTCTCTCCCACCCCGTCTCTCTTTCTCTCCCACCCCATCTCTCTCTCTCCCCCCATCTCTCTCTCTCTCCCCCCCCACCTCTCTCTCTCTCTCTCTCTCCCACCCCGTCTCTTTTTCTCTCTCTCTCCCACCCCATCTCTCTCTCTCACACCGTCTCTTTCTCTCTCTCTCCCACCCGTCTCTCTCTCTCTCCCACCCCGTCTCTCTATCTCTCCCACCTCGTCTCTCTCTCTCTCTCTCTCTCCCACCCCATCTCTCTCTCTCTCCCACCCCGTCTCTCTCTCTCTCCCACCCCTTCTCACTCTCTCTCTCCCACCCCGTCTCTCTCTCTCCCAACCCGTCCTTCTCTCTCTCCCACACCGTCTCTCTCTCTCTCTCTTACTCTCCCACCCGTCTCTCTCTCTCTCTCCCATCCCGTCTCTCTCTCTCTCCCACCCCGTCTCTCTATCTCTCTCCCACCCCATCTCTCTCTCTCTCTCCCAACCCATCTCTCTCTCTCTCCCACCCCATCTCTTTCTCCCTCTCTCTCCTACCCCGTCTCTCTCTCTATCTCTCCCACCCCGTCTCTCTCTCTCCCACCCCATATCTCTCTCTCTCCCCTGCCTCTCTCTATCCCACCCCGTCACTCTCTCTCTCTCTCCCACCCTGTCTCTCTCTCTCCCACCCCGTCTCTCTATCTCTCCCACCCCGTCTCCCTCTCTTTCTCTCTCTCTCTCTCTCCCACCAGTCTCTCTCTCTCTCTCTCCCACCCCGTCTCTCTATCTCTCCCACCTCGTCTCTCTCTCTCTCTCTCTCTCCCACCCCATCTCTCTCTCTCCCACCCCGTCTCTCTCTCTCTCCCACCCCGTCTCTCTCTCTCTCCCACCCCATCTCTCTCTCTCCCCCCATCTCTCTCTCCCACCCCGTATCTCTCTCTCTCCCACCCTGTCTTTCTCTCTCTTTTTCTCTCTCTCTCCCACCCGACTCTCTCTCTCTCTCCCACCCCGTCTCTCTCACTCTCTCCCACCCGTCTCTCTCTCTCTCCCACCCCGTCTCTCTCTCTCTCTCTCTCTCCCACCCCATCTCTCTCTCTCTCCCACCCCTTCTCTCTCTCTCTCCCCCATCTCTCTCTCTCCCACCCCGTCTCTCTCTCTCTCCCACCCCGTCTCTCTCTCTTTCTCTCTCTCTCTCCCACCCGACTTTCTCTCTCTCTCTCTCCCACCCCATCTCTCTCTCTCCCACCCGTCTCTCTCTCTCTCTCCCACCCCGTCTCTCTCTCTCCCACCCCGTCTCTCTCTCTACCACCCCATCTCTCTCTCTCTCCCACCCCGTCTCTCTCTTTCCAACTCACCTGTCTCTCTCTCTTTCTCTCTCTCTCTCCCACCCGACTCTCTCTCTCTATCCCACCCCGTCTCTCTCTCTCTCACACCCCATCTCTCTCTCTCTCCCACACCATCTCTCTCTCTCCCACCCGTCTCTCTCTCTGTCTCCCACCATGTCTCTCTCTCTCTCTCCCACCCGTCTCTCTCTCTCTCCCACCCCATCTCTCTCTCCCACCCCGTCTCTCTCTCTCTCTCCCACCTGTCTCTCTCTCTCCCACCCAGTCTCTCTCTCTCTCTCCCACCCCGTCTCTCTCTCTCTCCCACTCCGTCTCTCTCTCCCACCCCATCTCTCTCTCTCTCTCTCTCCCACCCCGTCTCTCTTTCTCTCTCTCTCTCCCACCACATCTCTCTCTCTCCCTCCCTGTCTCTCTCTCTCTCATCCCGTTGCTCTCTCTCTCCCACCCCGTCTCTATCTCTCTCTCTCCCACCCCGTCTCTCTCTCTCTCCCACCCCGTCTCTCTCTCTCTCTCCCCGTCTCTCTCTCTCCCACCCCGTCACTCTCTCTCTCTCTCTCCCACCCCGTCTCTCTCTCTCCCACCCCGTCTCTCTCTCTCTCCCACCCGTCTCCCTCTCTTTCTCTCTCTCCCACCCGTCTCTCTCTCTCTCTCCCACCCCGTCTCTCTATCTCTCCCACCTCGTCTCTCTCTCTTTCTCTCTCTCTCCCACCCCATCTCTCTCTCCCACCCCATCTCTCTCTCTCCCACCCCATCTCTCTCTCCCTCTCACCCCGTCTCTCTCTCTCCCACCCCGTCTCTCTCTCTCCCACCCGTCTCTCTCTCTCCCACCCTGTCTCTCTCTATCTCCCACCCCGTCTCTCTATCTCCCACCCCGTCTCTCTCTCTCTCCCACCCTGTCTCTCTCTCTCCCACCCCGTCTCTCTCTCTCTCTCCCATCCCATCTCTCTCTCTCCCACCCCGTCTCTCTCTCTCTCCCACCCCGTCTCTCTCTCTCTCTCCCACCCCATCTCTCTCTCTCTCCCACACCATGTCTCTCTCTCTCCCACCCCATCTCTCTCTCCCTCTCTCTCTCACCCCGTCTCTCTCTCTCCCACCCTGTCTCTCTCTCTCTCTCCCACCCCGTCTCTCTCTCTCTCCCACCCCGTCTCTCTCTCTCTCCCACCCCATCTCTCTCTCTCTCCCCCCATCTCTCTCTCTAAAACCTCGTCTCTCTCTCTCTCCCACCCCATCTCTCTCTCTCTTTCTCTCTCTCTCTCCCACCCACTCTCTCTCTCTCTCCCACCCTGTCTCTCTCACTCTCTCCCACCCATCTCTCTCTCTCTCCCACCCCGTCTCTCTCTCTCTCCCACCCCATCTCTCTCCCTCTCCCCCATCTCTCTCTCTCCCACCCCGTCTCTCTCTCTCTCCCACCCCGTCTCTCTCTCTTTCTCTCTATCTCTCCCAACCGACTCTCTCTCTCTCTCTCTCCCACCCCGTCTCTCTCTCTCTCTCCCACCCTATCTCTCTCTCTCTCTCCCACCCCGTCTCTCTCTCTCTCTCTCCCACCCCATCTCTCTCTCTACCACCCCATCTCTCTCTCTCTCCCACCCCGTCCCTCTCTTTCCAACTCACCCCGTCTCTCTCTCTTTCTCTCTCTCTCTCCCACCCGACTCTCTCTCTCTCTCCCACCCGACGCTCTCTCTCTCTCCCACCCCGTCTCTCTCTCTCTCCCACCCCATCTCTCTCTCTCTCCCACCACGTCTCTCTCTCTCTCCCACCCCGTCTCTCTCTCTCCCACCCGTCTCTCTCTCTGTCTCCCACCCTGTCTCTCTCTCTCTCACTCTCCCACCCATCTCTCTCTCTCCCACCCCATCTCTCTCTCCCACCCCGTCTCTCTCTCTCTCTCCCACCTGTCTCTCTCTCTCCCACCCAGTCTCTCTCTCTCTCTCCCACCCCGTCTCTCTCTCTTTCCCACTCCGTCTCTCTCTCCCACCCCATCTCTCTCTCTCTCTCTCTCTTTCTCTCTCTCTCCCACCCCGTCTCTCTTTCTCTCTCTCTCTCCCACCCCATCTCTCTCCCTCCCTGTCTCTCTCTCTCCCACCCCATCTCTCTCTCTCTCCCACACCATTTCTCTCTCTCTCCCACCCCATCTCTCTCTCCCTCTCTCTCTCACCCCATCTCTCTCTCTCCCACCCTGTCTCTCTCTCTCTCTCCCACCCCGTCTCTCTCTCTCTCCCACCCCGTCTCTCTCTCTCTCCCACCCCATCTCTCTCTCTCTCCCCCCCATCTCTCTCTCTAAAACCTCGTCTCTCTCTCTCTCCCACCCCGTCTCTCTCTCTCTTTCTCTCTCTCTCTCCCACCCACTCTCTCTCTCTCTCCCACCCCGTCTCTCTCTCTCTCCCACCCCATCTCTCTCTCTCTCCCCCCATCTCTCTCTCTAAAACCTCGTTTCTCTCTCTCTCCCACCCCGTCTCTCTCTCTCTTTCTCTCTCTCTCTCCCACCCACTCTCTCTCTCTCTCCCACCCCGTCTCTCTCACTCTCTCCCACCCGTCTCTCTCTCTCTCCCACCCCGTCTCTCTCTCTCTCCCACCCCATCTCTCTCTCTCTCCCACCCCGTCTCTCTCCCTCTCCCCCATCTCTCTCTCTCCCACCCCGTCTCTCTCTCTCTCCCACCCCGTCTCTCTCTCTTTCTCTCTATTTCTCCCAACCGACTCTCTCTCTCTCTCTCTCCCACCCCGTCTCTCTCTCTCTCTCCCACCCTATCTCTCTCTCTCTCTCCCACCCCGTCTCTCTCTCTCTCTCTCCCACCCTGTCTCTATCTCTACCACCCCATCTCTCTCTCTCTCCCACCCCGTCCCTCTCTTTCCAACTCACCCCGTCTCTCTCTCTTTCTCTCTCTCTCTCCCACCCGACTCTCTCTCTCTCTCTCTCCCACCCCGTCTCTCTCTCTCTCCCACCCCGTCTCTCTCTCTCTCCCACCACGTCTCTCTCTCTCTCCCACCCCGTCTCTCTCTCTCCCACCCGTCTCTCTCTCTCTGTCTCCCACCCTGTCTCTCTCTCTCTCTCCCACCCGTCTCTCTCTCTCTCCCACCCCATCTCTCTCTCCCACCCCGTCTCTCTCTCTCTCTCCCACCTGTCTCTCTCTCTCCCACCCAGTCTCTCTCTCTCTCTCTCTCCCACCCCGTCTCTCTCTCTTTCCCACTCCGTCTCTCTCTCCCACCCCATCTCTCTCTCTCTCTCTTTCTCTCTCTCTCCCACCCCGTCTCTCTTTCTCTCTCTCTCTCCCACCCCATCTCTCTCCCTCCCTGTCTCTCTCTCCCATCCCGTTGCTCTCTCTCTCCCACCCTGTCTCTCTCTCTCCCACCCCGTCTCTATCTCTCTCTCTCCCACCCCGTCTCTCTCTCTCTCCCACCCTGTCTCTCTCTCTCCCACCTGTCTCTCTCTCTCTCTTTCTCCCACCCCGTCTTTCTCTCTCTCCCACCCCATCTCTCTCTCTCCCCCCATCTCTCTCTCTCTCCCCCCCATCTCTCTCTCTCTCCCTCCCCATCTCTCTCTCTCTCCCTCCACCTCTCTCTCTCCCTCTCTCTCTCACCCCGTCTCTCTCTCTCCCACCCGTCTCTCTCTCTCTCTCTCCCACCCCATCTCTCTCTCTTCCACCCCGTCTCTCTCTCTCCCACCCCGTCTCTCTCTCTCCCACCCCGTCTCTCTCTCTCCCACCCAGTCTCTCTCTCCCACCCCGTCTCTCTTTCTCTCCCACCCCATCTCTCTCTCTCCCCCCATCTCTCTCTCTCTCCCCCCCCACCTCTCTCTCTCTCTCTCTCTCCCACCCCGTCTCTTTTTCTCTCTCTCTCCCACCCCATCTCTCTCTCTCACACCGTCTCTTTCTCTCTCTCTCCCACCCGTCTCTCTCTCTCTCCCACCCCGTCTCTCTATCTCTCCCACCTCGTCTCTCTCTCTCTCTCTCTCTCCCACCCCATCTCTCTCTCTCTCCCACCCCGTCTCTCTCTCTCTCCCACCCCTTCTCACTCTCTCTCTCCCACCCCGTCTCTCTCTCTCCCAACCCGTCCTTCTCTCTCTCCCACACCGTCTCTCTCTCTCTCTCTTACTCTCCCACCCGTCTCTCTCTCTCTCTCTCTCTCCCATCCCGTCTCTCTCTCTCTCCCACCCCGTCTCTCTATCTCTCTCCCACCCCATCTCTCTCTCTCTCTCCCAACCCATCTCTCTCTCTCTCCCACCCCATCTCTTTCTCCCTCTCTCTCCTACCCCGTCTCTCTCTCTATCTCTCCCACCCCGTCTCTCTCTCTCCCACCCCATATCTCTCTCTCTCCCCTGCCTCTCTCTATCCCACCCCGTCACTCTCTCTCTCTCTCCCACCCCGTCTCTCTCTCTCCCACCCCGTCTCTCTATCTCTCCCACCCCGTCTCCCTCTCTTTCTCTCTCTCTCTCTCTCCCACCAGTCTCTCTCTCTCTCTCTCCCACCCCGTCTCTCTATCTCTCCCACCTCGTCTCTCTCTCTCTCTCTCTCTCCCACCCCATCTCTCTCTCTCCCACCCCGTCTCTCTCTCTCTCCCACCCCGTCTCTCTCTCTCTCCCACCCCATCTCTCTCTCTCCCCCCATCTCTCTCTCTCCCACCCCGTATCTCTCTCTCTCCCACCCTGTCTTTCTCTCTCTTTTTCTCTCTCTCTCCCACCCGACTCTCTCTCTCTCTCCCACCCCGTCTCTCTCACTCTCTCCCACCCGTCTCTCTCTCTCTCCCACCCCGTCTCTCTCTCTCTCTCTCTCCCACCCCATCTCTCTCTCTCTCCCACCCCTTCTCTCTCTCTCTCCCCCATCTCTCTCTCTCCCACCCCGTCTCTCTCTCTCTCCCACCCCGTCTCTCTCTCTTTCTCTCTCTCTCTCCCACCCGACTTTCTCTCTCTCTCTCTCCCACCCCATCTCTCTCTCTCCCACCCGTCTCTCTCTCTCTCTCCCACCCCGTCTCTCTCTCTCCCACCCCGTCTCTCTCTCTACCACCCCATCTCTCTCTCTCTCCCACCCCGTCTCTCTCTTTCCAACTCACCTGTCTCTCTCTCTTTCTCTCTCTCTCTCCCACCCGACTCTCTCTCTCTATCCCACCCCGTCTCTCTCTCTCTCACACCCCGTCTCTCTCTCTCTCCCACTCCGTCTCTCTCTCTCTCCCACCCCATCTCTCTCTCTCTCCCACCCCATCTCTCTCTCCCACCCCGTCTCTCTCTCTCTCTCCCACCTGTCTCTCTCTCTCCCACCCAGTCTCTCTCTCTCTCTCCCACCCCGTCTCTCTCTCTCTCCCACTCCGTCTCTCTCTCCCACCCCATCTCTCTCTCTCTCTCTCTCCCACCCCGTCTCTCTTTCTCTCTCTCTCTCCCACCACATCTCTCTCTCTCCCTCCCTGTCTCTCTCTCTCTCATCCCGTTGCTCTCTCTCTCCCACCCCGTCTCTATCTCTCTCTCTCCCACCCCGTCTCTCTCTCTCTCCCACCCCGTCTCTCTCTCTCTCCCACCCTGTCTCTCTCTCTCCCACCTGTCTCTCTCTCTCTCTTTCTCCCACCCCGTCTCTCTCTCTCTCCCACCCCATCTCTCACTCTCCCCCCATCTCTCTCTCTCTCCCCCCCATCTCTCTCTCTCTCCCTCCCCATCTCTCTCTCTCTCCCTCCACCTCTTTCTCTCCCTCTCTCTCTCACCCCGTCTCTCTCTCTCCCACCCGTCTCTCTCTCTCTCTCTCCCACCCCGTCTCTCTCTCTCTCCCACCCCATCTCTCTCTCTCTCCCCCCATCTCTCTCTCTAAAACCTCGTTTCTCTCTCTCTCCCACCCCGTCTCTCTCTCTCTTTCTCTCTCTCTCTCCCACCCACTCTCTCTCTCTCTCCCACCCGTCTCTCTCACTCTCTCCCACCCGTCTCTCTCTCTCTCCCACCCCGTCTCTCTCTCTCTCCCACCCCATCTCTCTCTCTCTCCCACCCCGTCTCTCTCCCTCTCCCCCATCTCTCTCTCTCCCACCCCGTCTCTCTCTCTCTCCCACCCCGTCTCTCTCTCTTTCTCTCTATTTCTCCCAACCGACTCTCTCTCTCTCTCTCTCCCACCCCGTCTCTCTCTCTCTCTCCCACCCTATCTCTCTCTCTCTCTCCCACCCCGTCTCTCTCTCTCTCTCTCCCACCCTGTCTCTCTCTCTACCACCCCATCTCTCTCTCTCTCCCACCCCGTCCCTCTCTTTCCAACTCACCCCGTCTCTCTCTCTTTCTCTCTCTCTCTCCCACCCGACTCTCTCTCTCTCTCTCTCCCACCCCGTCTCTCTCTCTCTCCCACCCCGTCTCTCTCTCTCTCCCACCACGTCTCTCTCTCTCTCCCACCCCGTCTCTCTCTCTCCCACCCGTCTCTCTCTCTCTGTCTCCCACCCTGTCTCTCTCTCTCTCTCCCACCCGTCTCTCTCTCTCTCCCACCCCATCTCTCTCTCTCTCCCTCCACCTCTCTCTCTCCCTCTCTCTCTCACCCCGTCTCTCTCTCTCCCACCCGTCTCTCTCTCTCTCTCTCCCACCCCATCTCTCTCTCTTCCACCCCGTCTCTCTCTCTCCCACCCCGTCTCTCTCTCTCCCACCCCGTCTCTCTCTCTCCCACCCAGTCTCTCTCTCCCACCCCGTCTCTCTTTCTCTCCCACCCCATCTCTCTCTCTCCCCCCATCTCTCTCTCTCTCCCCCCCCACCTCTCTCTCTCTCTCTCTCTCCCACCCTGTCTCTTTTTCTCTCTCTCTCCCACCCCATCTCTCTCTCTCACACCGTCTCTTTCTCTCTCTCTCCCACCCGTCTCTCTCTCTCTCCCACCCCGTCTCTCTATCTCTCCCACCTCGTCTCTCTCTCTCTCTCTCTCTCCCACCCCATCTCTCTCTCTCTCCCACCCCGTCTCTCTCTCTCTCCCACCCCTTCTCACTCTCTCTCTCCCACCCCGTCTCTCTCTCTCCCAACCCGTCCTTCTCTCTCTCCCACACCGTCTCTCTCTCTCTCTCTTACTCTCCCACCCGTCTCTCTCTCTCTCTCTCTCTCCCATCCCGTCTCTCTCTCTCTCCCACCCCGTCTCTCTATCTCTCTCCCACCCCATCTCTCTCTCTCTCTCCCAACCCATCTCTCTCTCTCTCCCACCCCATCTCTTTCTCCCTCTCTCTCCTACCCCGTCTCTCTCTCTATCTCTCCCACCCCGTCTCTCTCTCTCCCACCCCATATCTCTCTCTCTCCCCTGCCTCTCTCTATCCCACCCCGTCACTCTCTCTCTCTCTCCCACCCCGTCTCTCTCTCTCCCACCCCGTCTCTCTATCTCTCCCACCCCGTCTCCCTCTCTTTCTCTCTCTCTCTCTCTCCCACCAGTCTCTCTCTCTCTCTCTCCCACCCCGTCTCTCTATCTCTCCCACCTCGTCTCTCTCTCTCTCTCTCTCTCCCACCCCATCTCTCTCTCTCCCACCCCGTCTCTCTCTCTCTCCCACCCCGTCTCTCTCTCTCTCCCACCCCATCTCTCTCTCTCCCCCCATCTCTCTCTCTCCCACCCCGTATCTCTCTCTCTCCCACCCTGTCTTTCTCTCTCTTTTTCTCTCTCTCTCCCACCCGACTCTCTCTCTCTCTCCCACCCCGTCTCTCTCACTCTCTCCCACCCGTCTCTCTCTCTCTCCCACCCCGTCTCTCTCTCTCTCTCTCTCCCACCCCATCTCTCTCTCTCTCCCACCCCTTCTCTCTCTCTCTCCCCCATCTCTCTCTCTCCCACCCCGTCTCTCTCTCTCTCCCACCCCGTCTCTCTCTCTTTCTCTCTCTCTCTCCCACCCGACTTTCTCTCTCTCTCTCTCCCACCCCATCTCTCTCTCTCCCACCCGTCTCTCTCTCTCTCTCCCACCCCGTCTCTCTCTCTCCCACCCCGTCTCTCTCTCTACCACCCCATCTCTCTCTCTCTCCCACCCCGTCTCTCTCTTTCCAACTCACCTGTCTCTCTCTCTTTCTCTCTCTCTCTCCCACCCGACTCTCTCTCTCTATCCCACCCCGTCTCTCTCTCTCTCACACCCCGTCTCTCTCTCTCTCCCACTCCGTCTCTCTCTCTCTCCCACCCCATCTCTCTCTCTCTCCCACACCATCTCTCTCTCTCCCACCCGTCTCTCTCTCTGTCTCCCACCATGTCTCTCTCTCTCTCTCCCACCCGTCTCTCTCTCTCTCCCACCCCATCTCTCTCTCCCACCCCGTCTCTCTCTCTCTCTCCCACCTGTCTCTCTCTCTCCCACCCAGTCTCTCTCTCTCTCTCCCACCCCGTCTCTCTCTCTCTCCCACTCCGTCTCTCTCTCCCACCCCATCTCTCTCTCTCTCTCTCTCCCACCCCGTCTCTCTTTCTCTCTCTCTCTCCCACCACATCTCTCTCTCTCCCTCCCTGTCTCTCTCTCTCTCATCCCGTTGCTCTCTCTCTCCCACCCCGTCTCTATCTCTCTCTCTCCCACCCCGTCTCTCTCTCTCTCCCACCCCGTCTCTCTCTCTCTCCCACCCTGTCTCTCTCTCTCCCACCTGTCTCTCTCTCTCTCTTTCTCCCACCCCGTCTCTCTCTCTCTCCCACCCCATCTCTCACTCTCCCCCCATCTCTCTCTCTCTCCCCCCCATCTCTCTCTCTCTCCCTCCCCATCTCTCTCTCTCTCCCTCCACCTCTTTCTCTCCCTCTCTCTCTCACCCCGTCTCTCTCTCTCCCACCCGTCTCTCTCTCTCTCTCTCCCACCCCGTCTCTCTCTCTCCCACCCCGTCTCTCTCTCTCCCACCCCGTCTCTCTCTCTCCCACCCCGTCTCTCTCTCTCACACCCGTCTCTCTCTCTCTCTCTCCCACCCCGTCTCTATCTCTCCCACCCGTCTCTCTCTCTCCCACCCCATCTCTCTCTCTCTCTCTCTCTCCCACCCCGTCTCTCTCACTCTACCACTCAGTCTCTCTCTTCCACCCCATCTCTCTCTCTCTCTCTCTCTCTCTCTCCCACCCCGTCTCTTTTTCTCTCTCTATCTCCCACCCCATCTCTCTCTCTCACCCCGTCTCTTTCTCTCTCTCTCCCACCCGTCTCTCTCTCTCTCCCACCCCGTCTCTCTCCCACCCTGTCTCTTTCTCTCTCTCTCCCACCCCGTCTCTCTCTCCCACCTTGTCTCTCTCTCTCCCCCCATCCCGTCTCTCTCTCTCCCACCCCGTCTCTCTCTCTCTCTCCCACCTGTCTCTCTCTCTCCCACCCAGTCTCTCTCTCTCTCTCTCCCACCCCGTCTCTCTCTCTCCCACCCGTCTCTCTCTCTCTCTCCCACCCCGTCTCTCTCTCTCCCACCCCGTCTCTCTCTCTACCACCCCATCTCTCTCTCTCTCCCACCCCGTCTCTCTCTTTCCAACTCACCTGTCTCTCTCTCTTTCTCTCTCTCTCTCCCACCCGACTCTCTCTCTCTATCCCACCCCGTCTCATCCCGTCTCTCTCTCTTTCTCTCTCTCTCTCCCACCCACTCTCTCTCTCTCTCCCACCCCGTCTCTCTCACTCTCTCCCACCCGTCTCTCTCTCTCTCTCTCTCTCTCTCTCTCCCACCCCGTCTCTCTCTCTCTCCCACCCCATCTCTCTCTCTCTCCCACCCCGTCTCTCTCCCTCTCCCCCATCTCTCTCTCTCCCACCCCGTCTCTCTCTCTCTCCCACCCCGTCTCTCTCTCTTTCTCTCTATTTCTCCCAACCGACTCTCTCTCTCTCTCTCTCCCACCCCGTCTCTCTCTCTCTCTCCCACCCTATCTCTCTCTCTCTCTCCCACCCCGTCTCTCTCTCTCTCTCTCCCACCCTGTCTCTCTCTCTACCACCCCATCTCTCTCTCTCTCCCACCCCGTCCCTCTCTTTCCAACTCACCCCGTCTCTCTCTCTTTCTCTCTCTCTCTCCCACCCGACTCTCTCTCTCTCTCTCTCCCACCCCGTCTCTCTCTCTCTCCCACCCCGTCTCTCTCTCTCTCCCACCACGTCTCTCTCTCTCTCCCACCCCGTCTCTCTCTCTCCCACCCGTCTCTCTCTCTCTGTCTCCCACCCTGTCTCTCTCTCTCTCTCCCACCCGTCTCTCTCTCTCTCCCACCCCATCTCTCTCTCCCACCCCGTCTCTCTCTCTCTCTCCCACCTGTCTCTCTCTCTCCCACCCAGTCTCTCTCTCTCTCTCTCTCCCACCCCGTCTCTCTTTCTTTCCCACTCCGTCTCTCTCTCCCACCCCATCTCTCTCTCTCTCTCTTTCTCTCTCTCTCCCACCCCGTCTCTCTTTCTCTCTCTCTCTCCCACCCCATCTCTCTCCCTCCCTGTCTCTCTCTCCCATCCCGTTGCTCTCTCTCTCCCACCCTGTCTCTCTCTCTCCCACCCCGTCTCTATCTCTCTCTCTCCCACCCCGTCTCTCTCTCTCTCCCACCCTGTCTCTCTCTCTCCCACCTGTCTCTCTCTCTCTCTTTCTCCCACCCCGTCTTTCTCTCTCTCCCACCTCATCTCTCTCTCTCCCCCCATCTCTCTCTCTCTCCCCCCCATCTCTCTCTCTCTCCCTCCCCATCTCTCTCTCTCTCCCTCCACCTCTCTCTCTCCCTCTCTCTCTCACCCCGTCTCTCTCTCTCCCACCCGTCTCTCTCTCTCTCTCTCCCACCCCATCTCTCTCTCTTCCACCCCGTCTCTCTCTCTCCCACAACGTCTCTCTCTCTCCCACCCCGTCTCTCTCTCTCCCACCCAGTCTCTCTCTCCCACCCCGTCTCTCTTTCTCTCCCACCCCATCTCTCTCTCTCCCCCCATCTCTCTCTCTCTCCCCCCCCACCTCTCTCTCTCTCTCTCTCTCCCACCCCGTCTCTTTTTCTCTCTCTCTCCCACCCCATCTCTCTCTCTCACACCGTCTCTTTCTCTCTCTCTCCCACCCGTCTCTCTCTCTCTCCCACCCCGTCTCTCTATCTCTCCCACCTCGTCTCTCTCTCTCTCTCTCTCTCCCACCCCATCTCTCTCTCTCTCCCACCCCGTCTCTCTCTCTCTCCCACCCCTTCTCACTCTCTCTCTCCCACCCCGTCTCTCTCTCTCCCAACCCGTCCTTCTCTCTCTCCCACACCGTCTCTCTCTCTCTCTCTTACTCTCCCACCCGTCTCTCTCTCTCTCTCTCTCCCATCCCGTCTCTCTCTCTCTCCCACCCCGTCTCTCTATCTCTCTCCCACCCCATCTCTCTCTCTCTCTCCCAACCCATCTCTCTCTCTCTCCCACCCCATCTCTTTCTCCCTCTCTCTCCTACCCCGTCTCTCTCTCTATCTCTCCCACCCCGTCTCTCTCTCTCCCACCCCATATCTCTCTCTCTCCCCTGCCTCTCTCTATCCCACCCCGTCACTCTCTCTCTCTCTCCCACCCCGTCTCTCTCTCTCCCACCCCGTCTCTCTATCTCTCCCACCCCGTCTCCCTCTCTTTCTCTCTCTCTCTCTCTCCCACCAGTCTCTCTCTCTCTCTCTCCCACCCCGTCTCTCTATCTCTCCCACCTCGTCTCTCTCTCTCTCTCTCTCTCCCACCCCATCTCTCTCTCTCCCACCCCGTCTCTCTCTCTCTCCCACCCCGTCTCTCTCTCTCTCCCACCCCATCTCTCTCTCTCCCCCCATCTCTCTCTCTCCCACCCCGTATCTCTCTCTCTCCCACCCTGTCTTTCTCTCTCTTTTTCTCTCTCTCTCCCACCCGACTCTCTCTCTCTCTCCCACCCCGTCTCTCTCACTCTCTCCCACCCGTCTCTCTCTCTCTCCCACCCCGTCTCTCTCTCTCTCTCTCTCCCACCCCATCTCTCTCTCTCTCCCACCCCTTCTCTCTCTCTCTCCCCCATCTCTCTCTCTCCCACCCCGTCTCTCTCTCTCTCCCACCCCGTCTCTCTCTCTTTCTCTCTCTCTCTCCCACCCGACTTTCTCTCTCTCTCTCTCCCACCCCATCTCTCTCTCTCCCACCCGTCTCTCTCTCTCTCTCCCACCCCGTCTCTCTCTCTCCCACCCCGTCTCTCTCTCTACCACCCCATCTCTCTCTCTCTCCCACCCCGTCTCTCTCTTTCCAACTCACCTGTCTCTCTCTCTTTCTCTCTCTCTCTCCCACCCGACTCTCTCTCTCTATCCCACCCCGTCTCTCTCTCTCTCACACCCCGTCTCTCTCTCTCTCCCACTCCGTCTCTCTCTCTCTCCCACCCCATCTCTCTCTCTCTCCCACACCATCTCTCTCTCTCCCACCCGTCTCTCTCTCTGTCTCCCACCATGTCTCTCTCTCTCTCTCCCACCCGTCTCTCTCTCTCTCCCACCCCATCTCTCTCTCCCACCCCGTCTCTCTCTCTCTCTCCCACCTGTCTCTCTCTCTCCCACCCAGTCTCTCTCTCTCTCTCCCACCCCGTCTCTCTCTCTCTCCCACTCCGTCTCTCTCTCCCACCCCATCTCTCTCTCTCTCTCTCTCCCACCCCGTCTCTCTTTCTCTCTCTCTCTCCCACCACATCTCTCTCTCTCCCTCCCTGTCTCTCTCTCTCTCATCCCGTTGCTCTCTCTCTCCCACCCCGTCTCTATCTCTCTCTCTCCCACCCCGTCTCTCTCTCTCTCTCCCACCCCGTCTCTCTCTCTCTCCCACCCTGTCTCTCTCTCTCCCACCTGTCTCTCTCTCTCTCTTTCTCCCACCCCGTCTCTCTCTCTCTCCCACCCCATCTCTCACTCTCCCCCCATCTCTCTCTCTCTCCCCCCCATCTCTCTCTCTCTCCCTCCCCATCTCTCTCTCTCTCCCTCCACCTCTTTCTCTCCCTCTCTCTCTCACCCCGTCTCTCTCTCTCCCACCCGTCTCTCTCTCTCTCTCTCCCACCCCGTCTCTCTCTCTCCCACCCCGTCTCTCTCTCTCCCACCCCGTCTCTCTCTCTCCCACCCCGTCTCTCTCTCTCACACCCGTCTCTCTCTCTCTCTCTCCCACCCCGTCTCTATCTCTCCCACCCGTCTCTCTCTCTCCCACCCCATCTCTCTCTCTCTCTCTCTCTCCCACCCCGTCTCTCTCACTCTACCACTCAGTCTCTCTCTTCCACCCCATCTCTCTCTCTCTCTCTCTCTCTCTCTCCCACCCCGTCTCTTTTTCTCTCTCTATCTCCCACCCCATCTCTCTCTCTCACCCCGTCTCTTTCTCTCTCTCTCCCACCCGTCTCTCTCTCTCTCTCCCACCCCGTCTCTCTCCCACCCTGTCTCTTTCTCTCTCTCTCCCACCCCGTCTCTCTCTCCCACCTTGTCTCTCTCTCTCCCCCCATCCCGTCTCTCTCTCTCCCACCCCGTCTCTCTCTCTCTCTCCCACCTGTCTCTCTCTCTCCCACCCAGTCTCTCTCTCTCTCTCTCCCACCCCGTCTCTCTCTCTCCCACCCGTCTCTCTCTCTCTCTCCCACCCCGTCTCTCTCTCTCCCACCCCGTCTCTCTCTCTACCACCCCATCTCTCTCTCTCTCCCACCCCGTCTCTCTCTTTCCAACTCACCTGTCTCTCTCTCTTTCTCTCTCTCTCTCCCACCCGACTCTCTCTCTCTATCCCACCCCGTCTCTCTCTCTCTCACACCCCGTCTCTCTCTCTCTCCCACTCCGTCTCTCTCTCTCTCCCACCCCATCTCTCTCTCTCTCCCACACCATCTCTCTCTCTCCCACCCGTCTCTCTCTCTGTCTCCCACCATGTCTCTCTCTCTCTCTCCCACCCGTCTCTCTCTCTCTCCCACCCCATCTCACTCTCCCACCCCGTCTCTCTCTCTCTCTCCCACCTGTCTCTCTCTCTCCCACCCAGTCTCTCTCTCTCTCTCCCACCCCGTCTCTCTCTCTCTCCCACTCCGTCTCTCTCTCCCACCCCATCTCTCTCTCTCTCTCTCTCTCCCACCCCGTCTCTCTTTCTCTCTCTCTCTCCCATCCCATCTCTCTCTCTCCCTCCCTGTCTCTCTCTCTCTCATCCCGTTGCTCTCTCTCTCCCACCCCGTCTCTATCTCTCTCTCTCCCACCCCGTCTCTCTCTCTCTCCCACCCCGTCTCTCTCTCTCTCCCACCCTGTCTCTCTCTCCCACCTGTCTCTCTCTCTCTCTTTCTCCCACCCAGTCTCTCTCTCTCTCTCCCACCCCGTCTCTCTCTCTCTCCCACTCCGTCTCTCTCTCCCACCCCATCTCTCTCTCTCTCTCTCTCCCACCCCGTCTCTCTTTCTCTCTCTCTCTCCCACCCCATCTCTCTCTCTCCCTCCCTGTCTCTCTCTCTCTCATCCCGTTGCTCTCTCTCTCCCACCCCGTCTCTATCTCTCTCTCTCCCACCCCGTCTCTCTCTCTCTCCCACCCCGTCTCTCTCTCTCTCCCACCCTGTCTCTCTCTCTCCCACCTGTCTCTCTCTCTCTCTTTCTCCCACCCCGTCTCTCTCTCTCTCCCACCCCATCTCTCACTCTCCCCCCATCTCTCTCTCTCTCCCCCCCATCTCTCTCTCTCTCCCTCCCCATCTCTCTCTCTCTCCCTCCACCTCTTTCTCTCCCTCTCTCTCTCACCCCGTCTCTCTCTCTCCCACCCGTCTCTCTCTCTCTCTCTCCCACCCCGTCTCTCTCTCTCCCACCCCGTCTCTCTCTCTCCCACCCCGTCTCTCTCTCTCCCACCCCGTCTCTCTCTCTCACACCCGTCTCTCTCTCTCTCTCTCCCACCCCGTCTCTATCTCTCCCACCCGTCTCTCTCTCTCCCACCCCATCTCTCTCTCTCTCTCTCTCTCTCCCACCCCGTCTCTCTCACTCTACCACTCAGTCTCTCTCTTCCACCCCATCTCTCTCTCTCTCTCTCTCTCTCTCTCTCTCTCCCACCCCGTCTCTTTTTCTCTCTCTATCTCCCACCCCATCTCTCTCTCTCACCCCGTCTCTTTCTCTCTCTCTCCCACCCGTCTCTCTCTCTCTCTCCCACCCCGTCTCTCTCCCACCCTGTCTCTTTCTCTCTCTCTCCCACCCCGTCTCTCTCTCTCCCACCTTGTCTCTCTCTCTCCCCCCATCCCGTCTCTCTCTCTCCCACCCCGTCTCTCTCTCTCTCTCCCACCTGTCTCTCTCTCTCCCACCCAGTCTCTCTCTCTCTCTCTCCCACCCCGTCTCTCTCTCTCCCACCCGTCTCTCTCTCTCTCTCCCACCCCGTCTCTCTCTCTCCCACCCCGTCTCTCTCTCTACCACCCCATCTCTCTCTCTCTCCCACCCCGTCTCTCTCTTTCCAACTCACCTGTCTCTCTCTCTTTCTCTCTCTCTCTCCCACCCGACTCTCTCTCTCTATCCCACCCCGTCTCTCTCTCTCTCACACCCCGTCTCTCTCTCTCTCCCACTCCGTCTCTCTCTCTCTCCCACCCCATCTCTCTCTCTCTCCCACACCATCTCTCTCTCTCCCACCCGTCTCTCTCTCTGTCTCCCACCATGTCTCTCTCTCTCTCTCCCACCCGTCTCTCTCTCTCTCCCACCCCATCTCACTCTCCCACCCCGTCTCTCTCTCTCTCTCCCACCTGTCTCTCTCTCTCCCACCCAGTCTCTCTCTCTCTCTCCCACCCCGTCTCTCTCTCTCTCCCACTCCGTCTCTCTCTCCCACCCCATCTCTCTCTCTCTCTCTCTCTCTCTCTCCCACCCCGTCTCTCTTTCTCTCTCTCTCTCCCATCCCATCTCTCTCTCTCCCTCCCTGTCTCTCTCTCTCTCATCCCGTTGCTCTCTCTCTCCCACCCCGTCTCTATCTCTCTCTCTCCCACCCCGTCTCTCTCTCTCTCCCACCCCGTCTCTCTCTCTCTCCCACCCTGTCTCTCTCTCCCACCTGTCTCTCTCTCTCTCTTTCTCCCACCCCGTCTCTCTCTCTCTCCCACCCCATCTCTCACTCTCCCCCCCATCTCTCTCTCTTTCCCCCCCATCTCTCTCTCTCTCCCTCCCCATCTCTCTCTCTCTCCCTCCACCTCTTTCTCTCCCTCTCTCTCTCACCCCGTCTCTCTCTCTCCCACCCGTCTCTCTCTCTCTCTCTCCCACCCCGTCTCTCTCTCTCCCACCCCGTCTCTCTCTCTCCCACCCCGTCTCTCTCTCTCCCACCCCGTCTCTCTCTCTCACACCCGTCTCTCTCTCTCTCTCTCTCTCCCACCCCGTCTCTATCTCTCCCACCCGTCTCTCTCTCTCCCACCCCGTCTCTCTCTCTCTCTCTCCCACCCCGTCTCTCTCACTCTCCCACTCAGTCTCTCTCTCCCACCCCATCTCTCTCTCTCTCTCTCTCTCTCTCCCACCCCGTCTCTTTTTCTCTCTCTATCTCCCACCCCATCTCTCTCTCTCACCCCGTCTCTTTCTCTCTCTCTCCCACCCGTCTCTCTCTCTCTCTCCCACCCCGTCTCTCTCCCACCCCGTCTCTTTCTCTCTTCTCCCACCCCGTCTCTCTCTCTCCCACCCTGTCTCTCTCTCTCCCCCCATCCCGTCTCTCTCTCTCCCACCCCGTCTCTCTCTCTCTCTCCCACCTGTCTCTCTCTCTCCCACCCAGTCTCTCTCTCTCTCCCACCCCGTCTCTCTCTCTCTCCCACTCCGTCTCTCTCTCCCACCCCATATCTCTCTCTCTCTCTCTCTCCCACCCCGTCTCTCTTTCTCTCTCTCTCTCCCACCCCATCTCTCTCTCTCCCTCCCTGTCTCTCTCTCTCTCATCCCGTTGCTCTCTCTCTCCCACCCCGTCTCTATCTCTCTCTCTCCCACCCCGTCTCTCTCTCTCTCCCCCACCCCGTCTCTCTCTCTCTCCCACCCTGTCTCTCTCTCTCCCACCCTGTCTCTCTCTCTCCCACCTGTCTCTCTCTCTCTCTCTCTCTCTCTCTCTCTCTTTCTCCCACCCCGTCTCTCTCTCTCTCCCACCCCATCTCTCTCTCTCCCCCCCATCTCTCTCTCTCTCCCCCCCATCTCTCTCTCTCTCCCTCCCCATCTCTCTCTCTCCCTCCACCTCTCTCTCTCCCTCTCTCTCCCACCCCGTCTCTATCTCTCTCCCACCCTGTCTCTCTCTCCCACCTGTCTCTCTCTCTCTCTCTTTCTCCCACCCTGTCTCTCTCTCTCTCCCACCCCATCTCTCTCTCTCCCCCCCCATCTCTCACTCTCTCCCCCCCATCTCTCTCTCTCTCCCTCCCCATCTCTCTCTCTCTCCCTCCACCTCTCTCTCTCCCTCTCTCTCTCTCACCCCGTCTCTCTATCTCCCACCCATCTCTCTCTCTCTCTCTCTCTCTCTCCCACCCCGTCTCTCTCTCTCCCACCCCGTCTCTCTCTCTCCCACCCCGTCTCTCTCTCTCCCACACCGTCTCTCTCTCTCCCACCCCGTCTCTCTCTCTCCCACCCCGTCTCTCTCTCTCCCACCCCGTCTCTCTCTCTCCCACCCCGTCTCTCTCTCTCCCACCCCGTCTCTCTCTCTCCCACCCTGTCTCTCTCTCTCCCACCCTGTCTCTCTCTCCCACCCTGTCTCTCTCTCTCCCACCCGTCTCTCTCTCTCCCACCCCATCTCTCTCTCTCTCTCTCTCCCACCCCGTATCTTTCTCTCTCTCTCTCCCACCCCATCTCTCTCTCACCCCGTCTCTTTCTCTCTCTCTCTCAACCGTCTCTCTCTGTCTCTCCCATCCCGTCTCTCTCTCTCCCACCCCGTCTCTTTCTCTCTCTCTCCCACCCCGTCTCTCTCTCTCCCACCCTGTCTCTCTCTCTCCCCCCATCCCGTGTCTCTCTCTCCCACCCCGTCTCTCTCTCTCCCACCCCATTTCTCTCTCTCTCTCACACCTCGTCTCTCTCTCTCCCCCACCCCGTCTCTCTCTCTCTCTCACCCCGTCTCTCTCTCTCCCACCCCATCTCTCTCTCTCTCTCTCTCCCAGCCCGTCTCTCTCTCTCCCCCACCCCATCTCTCTCTCCCTCCCACCCCATCTCTCTCTTTATCTCTCCCACCCTGTCTCTCTCACTCTCTCCCACCTGTCTCTCTCTCTCTCCCACCCCATCTCTCTCTCTCTCTCCCACCCCATCTCTCACTCTCTCCCACCATGTCTCTCTCTCTCCCACCCCATCTCTCTCTCTCTACCACCCCATCTCTCTCTCCCTCTCTCTCTCACCCCATCTCTCTCTCTCCCACCCCGTCTCTCTCTCTCTCTCCCATGCCGTCTCTCTCTCTCGCCCACCCCGCCTCTCTCTCTCTCACCCCCCGTCACTCTCTCTCCCACCCCGTCTCTCTCTCTCTCTCTCTCCCACACCGTCTCTCTCTCTCTCCCACCCCGTCTCTTTCTCTCTCCCACCCTGTCTCTCTCTCTTTCTCTCTCTCTCTCCCACCCGTCTCTCTCTCTCTCTCCCACCCCGTCTCTCTCTCTCTCCCACCCCGTCTCACTCTCTCTCTCCCACCCCGTCTCTCTCTCTCCCACCCCGTCTCTCTCTCTCTCCAACACCGTCTCTCTCTCTCTCTTACTCTCCCACTCGTCTCTCTCTCCCACCCCGTCTCTCTCTCTCCCACCCCGTCTCTCTATCTCTCTCCCACCCCATCTCTCTCTCTCTCTCTCCCAACCCATCTCTCTCTCCCTCTCTCTCCTACCCCGTCTCTCTCTCTATCTCTCCCACCCCGTCTCTCTCTCTCTCCCACCTCGTCTCTCTCTCTCTCTCCCCGTCTCTCTCTCTCCCACCCCGTCACTCTCTCTCTCTCTCCCACCCCGTCTCTCTCTCTCCCACCCCGTCTCTCTCTCTCTCCCACCCGTCTCCCTCTCTTTCTCTCTCTCCCACCCGTCTCTCTCTCTCTCTCCCACCCCGTCTCTCTATCTCTCCCACCTCGTCTCTCTCTCTCTTTCTCTCTCTCTCCCACCCCATCTCTCTCTCTCTCCCACCCCATCTCTCTCTCTCCCACCCCATCTCTCTCTCCCTCTCACCCCGTCTCTCTCTCTCCCACCCCGTCTCTCTCTCTCCCACCCGTCTCTCTCTCTCTCCCACCCTGTCTCTCTCTATCTCCCACCCCGTCTCTCTATCTCCCACCCCGTCTCTCTCTCTCTCCCACCCTGTCTCTCTCTCTCCCACCCCGTCTCTCTCTCTCTCTCCCATCCCATCTCTCTCTCTCCCACCCCGTCTCTCTCTCTCTCCCACCCCGTCTCTCTCTCTCTCTCCCACCCCATCTCTCTCTCTCTCCCACACCATTTCTCTCTCTCTCCCACCCCATCTCTCTCTCCCTCTCTCTCTCACCCCGTCTCTCTCTCTCCCACCCTGTCTCTCCCTCTCTCTCCCACCCCGTCTCTCTCTCTCTCCCACCCCGTCTCTCTCTCTCTCCCACCCCATCTCTCTCTCTCTCCCCCCATCTCTCTCTCTAAAACCTCGTCTCTCTCTCTCTCCCACCCCATCTCTCTCTCTCTTTCTCTCTCTCTCTCCCACCCACTCTCTCTCTCTCTCCCACCCCGTCTCTCTCACTCTCTCCCACCCATCTCTCTCTCTCTCCCACCCCGTCTCTCTCTCTCTCCCACCCCATCTCTCTCCCTCTCCCCCATCTCTCTCTCTCCCACCCCGTCTCTCTCTCTCTCCCACCCCGTCTCTCTCTCTTTCTCTCTATCTCTCCCAACCGACTCTCTCTCTCTCTCTCTCCCACCCCGTCTCTCTCTCTCTCTCCCACCCTATCTCTCTCTCTCTCTCCCACCCCGTCTCTCTCTCTCTCTCTCCCACCCCATCTCTCTCTCTACCACCCCATCTCTCTCTCTCTCCCACCCCGTCCCTCTCTTTCCAACTCACCCCGTCTCTCTCTCTTTCTCTCTCTCTCTCCCACCCGACTCTCTCTCTCTCTCCCACCCGACTCTCTCTCTCTCTCCCACCCCGTCTCTCTCTCTCTCCCACCCCATCTCTCTCTCTCTCCCACCACGTCTCTCTCTCTCTCCCACCCCGTCTCTCTCTCTCCCACCCGTCTCTCTCTCTGTCTCCCACCCTGTCTCTCTCTCTCTCTCTCTCCCACCCATCTCTCTCTCTCCCACCCCATCTCTCTCTCCCACCCCGTCTCTCTCTCTCTCTCCCACCTGTCTCTCTCTCTCCCACCCAGTCTCTCTCTCTCTCTCCCACCCCGTCTCTCTCTCTTTCCCACTCCGTCTCTCTCTCCCACCCCATCTCTCTCTCTCTCTCTCTCTTTCTCTCTCTCTCCCACCCCGTCTCTCTTTCTCTCTCTCTCTCCCACCCCATCTCTCTCCCTCCCTGTCTCTCTCTCTCCCACCCCATCTCTCTCTCTCTCCCACACCATTTCTCTCTCTCTCCCACCCCATCTCTCTCTCCCTCTCTCTCTCACCCCATCTCTCTCTCTCCCACCCTGTCTCTCTCTCTCTCTCCCACCCCGTCTCTCTCTCTCTCCCACCCCGTCTCTCTCTCTCTCCCACCCCATCTCTCTCTCTCTCCCCCCATCTCTCTCTCTAAAACCTCGTCTCTCTCTCTCTCCCACCCCGTCTCTCTCTCTCTTTCTCTCTCTCTCTCCCACCCACTCTCTCTCTCTCTCCCACCCCGTCTCTCTCTCTCTCCCACCCCATCTCTCTCTCTCTCCCCCCATCTCTCTCTCTAAAACCTCGTTTCTCTCTCTCTCCCACCCCGTCTCTCTCTCTCTTTCTCTCTCTCTCTCCCACCCACTCTCTCTCTCTCTCCCACCCGTCTCTCTCACTCTCTCCCACCCGTCTCTCTCTCTCTCCCACCCCGTCTCTCTCTCTCTCCCACCCCATCTCTCTCTCTCTCCCACCCCGTCTCTCTCCCTCTCCCCCATCTCTCTCTCTCCCACCCCATCTCTCTCTCTCTCCCACCCCATCTCTCTCTCTTTCTCTCTATTTCTCCCAACCGACTCTCTCTCTCTCTCTCTCCCACCCCGTCTCTCTCTCTCTCTCCCACCCTATCTCTCTCTCTCTCTCCCACCCCGTCTCTCTCTCTCTCTCTCCCACCCTGTCTCTCTCTCTACCACCCCATCTCTCTCTCTCTCCCACCCCGTCCCTCTCTTTCCAACTCACCCCGTCTCTCTCTCTTTCTCTCTCTCTCTCCCACCCGACTCTCTCTCTCTCTCTCTCCCACCCCGTCTCTCTCTCTCTCCCACCCCGTCTCTCTCTCTCTCCCACCACGTCTCTCTCTCTCTCCCACCCCGTCTCTCTCTCTCCCACCCGTCTCTCTCTCTCTGTCTCCCACCCTGTCTCTCTCTCTCTCTCCCACCCGTCTCTCTCTCTCTCCCACCCCATCTCTCTCTCCCACCCCGTCTCTCTCTCTCTCTCCCACCTGTCTCTCTCTCTCCCACCCAGTCTCTCTCTCTCTCTCTCTCCCACCCCGTCTCTCTCTCTTTCCCACTCCGTCTCTCTCTCCCACCCCATCTCTCTCTCTCTCTCTTTCTCTCTCTCTCCCACCCCGTCTCTCTTTCTCTCTCTCTCTCCCACCCCATCTCTCTCCCTCCCTGTCTCTCTCTCCCATCCCGTTGCTCTCTCTCTCCCACCCTGTCTCTCTCTCTCCCACCCCGTCTCTATTTCTCTCTCTCCCACCCCGTCTCTCTCTCTCTCCCACCCTGTCTCTCTCTCTCCCACCTGTCTCTCTCTCTCTCTTTCTCCCACCCCGTCTTTCTCTCTCTCCCACCCCATCTCTCTCTCTCCCCCCATCTCTTTCTCTCTCCCCCCCATCTCTCTCTCTCTCCCTCCCCATCTCTCTCTCTCTCCCTCCACCTCTCTCTCTCCCTCTCTCTCTCACCCCGTCTCTCTCTCTCCCACCCGTCTCTCTCTCTCTCTCTCCCACCCCATCTCTCTCTCTTCCACCCCGTCTCTCTCTCTCCCACCCCGTCTCTCTCTCTCCCACCCCGTCTCTCTCTCTCCCACCCAGTCTCTCTCTCCCACCCCGTCTCTCTTTCTCTCCCACCCCATCTCTCTCTCTCCCCCATCTCTCTCTCTCTCCCCCCCCACCTCTCTCTCTCTCTCTCTCTCCCACCCCGTCTCTTTTTCTCTCTCTCTCCCACCCCATCTCTCTCTCTCACACCGTCTCTTTCTCTCTCTCTCCCACCCCGTCTCTTTCTCTCTCTCTCCCACCCGTATCTCTCTCTCTCCCACCCTGTCTCTATCTCTCCCCCCATCCCGTCTCTCTCTCTCCCACCCCGTCTCTCTCTCTCCCACCCCATCTCTCTCTCTCTCCCACCTCGTCTCTCTCTCTCCCCCACCCCGTCTCTCTCTCTCTCCCACCCCGTCTCTCTCTTTCCCACCCCGTCTCTCTCTCTCTCTCCCACCCCGTCTCTCTCTCTCCCCCACCCCGTCTCTGTCTCCCTCCCACCCCATCTCTCTCTCTATCTCTCCCACCCTGTCTCTCTCTCTCCCACCCCGTCTCGCTCTCTCTCTCCCACCCTGTCTCTTTCTCTCTCTCCCACCCCGTCTCTCTCTCTCTCTCCCACCCTTTCTCTCTCTCTCTCCCACCCCATCTCTCTCTCTCTCCCACCCGTATCTCTCTCTCTCCCACCCTGTCTCTATCTCTCCCCCCATCCCGTCTCTCTCTCTCCCACCCCGTCTCTCTCTCTCCCACCCCATCTCTCTCTCTCTCCCACCTCGTCTCTCTCTCTCCCCCACCCCGTCTCTCTCTCTCTCCCACCCCTTCTCTCTCTTTCCCACCCCGTCTCTCTCTCTCTCTCCCACCCTGTCTCTCTCTCTCCCCCACCCCGTCTCTGTCTCCCTCCCACCCCATCTCTCTCTCTATCTCTCCCACCCTGTCTCTCTCTCTCCCACCCCGTCTCGCTCTCTCTCTCCCACCCTGTCTCTTTCTCTCTCTCCCACCCCGTCTCTCTCTCTCTCTCCCACCCTTTCTCTCTCTCTCTCCCACCCCATCTCTCTCTCTCTCCCACCCCGTATCTCTCTCTCTCCCACCCCGTCTCTCTCTCTCTCCCACCCCATCTCTCTCTCTCTCCCACCCTGTCTCTCTCTCTCTCCCACCCCGTCTCTCTCTTTCCCACCCCGTGTCTCTCTCTCTGTCTCCCACCCGTCTCTTTCTCTCTCCCACCCCGTTTCTCTCTCTCCCACCATGTCTCGCTCTCTCTCTCCCACCTGTCTCTCTCTCTCTCTCTCTCTCTCTCTCTCTCTTTCTTCCATCCCGTCTCTCTCTCTCTCCCACCCCATCTCTCTCTCTCTTTCTCCCCCCCCATCTCTCTCTCTCTCCCTCCCCATCTCTCTCTCCCTCTCTCTCTCACCCCGTCTCTCTCTCTCCCACCCCGTCTCTCTCTCTCCCACCCCATCTCTCTCTCTGTCTCCCACCCCGTCTCTCTCTCTCTCTCTCTCCCACCCATCTCTCTCTCTTACTTTCTCTCCCACCCCATCTCTCTCTCCCACCCCGTCTCCCTCTCTCTCCCACCCCGTCTCTCTCTCTCTCTCTCCCACCCCGTCTGACTCTCTCTCTCCCACCCCGTCTCTCTCTCTCCCACCCCGTCTCTCTCTCTCTCCCACACCGTCTCTCTCTCTCTCTTACTCTCCCACCCGTCTCTCTCTCTCTCTCCCTCTCTCTCCTACCCCGTCTCTCTCTCTATCTCTCCCACCCGTCTCTCTCTCTCCCACCCCATCTCTCTCTCTCACCCCTGTCTCTCTCTCTCCCACCCCGTCACTCTCTCTCTCCCACCCCGTCTCTCTCTCTCTCCCACCCCATCTCTCTCTCTCTCCCACCCCGTCTCCCTCTCTTTCTCTCTCTCTCCCACCCGTCTCTCTCTCTCTCTCTCTCTCTCTCCCACCCCATCTCTCTCTCTCTCCCACCTCGTCTCCCTCTCTCCCACCCCGTCTCTCTCTCTCTTCCACCCCATCTCTCTCTCTCCCATCCCATCTCTCTCTCCCTCTCACCCCGTCTCTCTCTCTCCCACCCCGTCTCTCTCTCTCTCCCACCCCGTCTCTCTCTCTCTTTCCCACCCTGTCTCTCTCTCTCTCCCACCCCGTCTCTCTCTCTCTCCCACACCGTCTCTCTCTCTCTCTTACTCTCCCACCCGTCTCTCTCTCTCTCTCTCTCCCACCCTGTCTCTCTCTCTCTCTCCAACCACGTCTCTCTATCTCTCTCCCCCCCCATCTCTCTCTCACTCTCCCAACCCATCTCTCTCTCTCTCCCACCCCGTCTCTCTCTCTCTCCCACCACGTCTCTCTCTCTCTCCCACCCCGTCTCTCTCTCTCCCACCCGTCTCTCTCTCTCTGTCTCCCACCCTGTCTCTCTCTCTCTCTCTCTCCCACCCGTCTCTCTCTCTCTCCCACCCCATCTCTCTCTCCCACCCCGTCTCTCTCTCTCTCTCCCACCTGTCTCTCTCTCTCCCACCCAGTCTCTCTCTCTCTCTCCCACCCCGTCTCTCTCTCTTTCCCACTCCGTCTCTCTCTCCCACCCCATCTCTCTCTCTCTCTTTCTCTCTCTCTCCCACCCCGTCTCTCTTTCTCTCTCTCTCTCCCACCCCATCTCTCTCCCTCCCTGTCTCTCTCTCCCATCCCGTTGCTCTCTCTCTCCCACCCTGTCTCTCTCTCTCCCACCCCGTCTCTATCTCTCTCTCTCCCACCCCGTCTCTCTCTCTCTCCCACCCTGTCTCTCTCTCTCCCACCTGTCTCTCTCTCTCTCTTTCTCCCACCCCGTCTTTCTCTCTCTCCCACCCCAACTCTCTCTCTCCCCCATCTCTCTCTCTCTCCCCCCCATCTCTCTCTCTCTCCCTCCCCATCTCTCTCTCTCTCCCTCCACCTCTCTCTCTCCTCTCTCTCTCACCCCGTCTCTCTCTCTCCCACCCGTCTCTCTCTCTCTCTCTCCCACCCCATCTCTCTCTCTTCACCCCGTCTCTCTCTCTCCCACCCCGTCTCTCTCTCTCCCACCCGTCTCTCTCTCTCCCACCCAGTCTCTCTCTCCCACCCCGTCTCTCTTTCTCTCCCACCCCATCTCTCTCTCTCCCCCCATCTCTCTCTCTCTCCCCCCCCACCTCTCTCTCTCTCTCTCTCTCCCACCCCGTCTCTTTTTCTCTCTCTCTCCCACCCCATCTCTCTCTCTCACACCGTCTCTTTCTCTCTCTCTCCCACCCCGTCTCTTTCTCTCTCTCTCCCACCCGTATCTCTCTCTCTCCACCCTGTCTCTATCTCTCCCCCCATCCCGTCTCTCTGTCTCCCACCCCGTCTCTGTCTCTCCCACCCCATCTCTCTCTCTCTCCCACCTCGTCTCTCTCTCTCCCCCACCCCGTCTCTCTCTCTCTCCACCCCGTCTCTCTCTTTCCCACCCCGTCTCTCTCTCTCTCTCTCCCACCCCGTCTCTCTCTCTCCCCCACCCCGTCTCTGTCTCCCTCCCACCCCATCTCTCTCTCTATCTCTCCCACCCTGTCTCTCTCTCTCCCACCCCGTCTCGCTCTCTCTCTCCCACCCTGTCTCTTTCTCTCTCTCCCACCCCGTCTCTCTCTCTCTCTCCACCCTTTCTCTCTCTCTCTCCCACCCCATCTCTCTCTCTCTCCCACCCCATCTCTCTCTCTCTCCCACCCCGTCTCTCTCTCCTCTCACACCGTCTCTCTCTCTCCACCCCGTATCTCTCTCTCTCCCACCCCGTCTCTCTCTCTCTCCCACCCCATCTCTCTCTCTCTCCCACCCTGTCTCTCTCTCTCTCCACCCGTCTCTCTCTTTCCCACCCCGTGTCTCTCTCTCTGTCTCCCACCCATCTCTTTCTCTCTCCCACCCCGTTTCTCTCTCTCCCACCATGTCTCGCTCTCTCTCTCCACCTGTCTCTCTCTCTCTCTCTCTCTCTCTCTCTTTCTTCCATCCCGTCTCTATCTCTCTCCCACCCCATCTCTCTCTCTCTTCTCCCCCACATCTCTTTCTCTCTCCTCCCCCTCTCTCTCCCTCCCCATCTCTCTCTCCCTCTCTCTCTCACCCCGTCTCTCTCTCTCCCACCCCGTCTCTCTCTCTCCCACCCCATCTCTCTCTCTGTCTCCCACCCCGTCTCTCTCTCTCTCTCTCTCCACCCGTCTCTCTTTTCTTTTTTTCTCTTCTCTCCCACCCCATCTCTCTCTCCCACCCCGTCTCCCTCTCTCTCCCACCCCGTCTCTCTCTCTCTCTCTCTCCCACCCCGTCTGACTATCTCTCTCCCACCCCGTCTCTCTCTCTCCCACCCCGTCTCTCTCTCTCTCCCACACCGTCTCTCTCTCTCTCTCTTACTCTCCCACCCGTCTCTCTCTCTCTCTCTCTCTCCCACCCCGTCTCTCTCTCTCCCACCACGTCTCTCTATCTCTCTACCCCCCCATCTCTCTCTCACCTCCATCTCTCTCTCTCTCACTCATCTCTCTCTCTCTCCCACCCCATCTCTCTCTCCCTCTCTCTCCTACCCCGTCTCTCTCTCTATCTCTCCCACCCGTCTCTCTCTCTCCCACCCCGTCTCTCTCTCTCTCCCCTGTCTCTCTCTCTCCCACCCCGTCCCCCTCTCCCACCCCATCTCTCTCTCTCTCCCACCCCGTCTCCCTCTCTTTCTCTCTCTCTCCCACCCGTCTCTCTCTCTCTCTCCCACCTCGTCTCTCTTTCTCCCACCCCGTCTCTCTCTCTCTCCCACCCCATCTCTCTCTCTCCCACCCCGTCTTTCTCTCTCTCCTCACCGTCTCTCTCTCTCTCTTACTCTCCCACCCGTCTCTCTCTCTCTCTCTCCCACCCGTCTCTCTCTCTCTCCCACCACGTCTCTCTATCTCTCTCCCCCCCCATCTCTCTCACTCTCCCAACCCATCTCTCTCTCTCTCCCACCCCATCTCTCTCTCCCTCTCTCTCCTACCCCGTCTCTCTCTCTATCTCTCCCACCCGTCTCTCTCTCTCCCACCCCGTCTCTCTCTCTCACCCTGTCTCTCTCTCTCCCACCCCGTCACTCTCTCTCTCTCTCCCACCCCGTCTCTCTCTCTCTCCCACCCCATCTCTCTCTCTCTCCCACCCCGTCTCCCTCTCTTTCTCTCTCTCTCCCACCCGTCTCTCTCTCTCTCTCTCTCTCTCCCACCCCATCTCTCTCTCTCTCCCACCTCGTCTCCCTCTCTCCCACCCCGTCTCTCTCTCTCTCCCACCCCATCTCTCTCTCTCCCATCCCATCTCTCTCTCCCTCTCACCCCGTCTCTCTCTCTCCCACCCCGTCTCTCTCTCTCTCCCACCCCGTCTCTCTCTCTCTTTCCCACCCTGTCTCTCTCTCTCTCCCACCCCGTCTCTCTCTCTCCCCACACCGTCTCTCTCTCTCTCTTACTCTCCCACCCGTCTCTCTCTCTCTCTCTCTCCTCCACCGTCTCTCTCTCTCTCTCCAACCACGTCTCTCTATCTCTCTCCCCCCCCATCTCTCTCTCACTCTCCCAACCCATCTCTCTCTCTCTCCCACCCCGTCTCTCTCTCTCTCCCACCACGTCTCTCTCTCTCTCCCACCCCGTCTCTCTCTCTCCCACCCGTCTCTCTCTCTCTGTCTCCCACCCTGTCTCTCTCTCTCTCTCTCTCTCCCACCCGTCTCTCTCTCTCTCCCACCCCATCTCTCTCTCCCACCCCGTCTCTCTCTCTCTCTCCCGACCTGTCTCTCTCTCTCCCACCCAGTCTCTCTCTCTCTCTCTCCCACCCCGTCTCTCTCTCTTTCCCACTCCGTCTCTCTCTCCCACCCCATCTCTCTCTCTCTCTCTTTCTCTCTCTCTCCCACCCCGTCTCTCTTTCTCTCTCTCTCTCCCACCCCATCTCTCTCCCTCCCTGTCTCTCTCTCCCATCCCGTTGCTCTCTCTCTCCCACCCTGTCTCTCTCTCTCCCACCCCGTCTCTATCTCTCTCTCTCCCACCCCGTCTCTCTCTCTCTCCCACCCTGTCTCTCTCTCTCCCACCTGTCTCTCTCTCTCTCTTTCTCCCACCCCGTCTTTCTCTCTCTCCCACCCCATCTCTCTCTCTCCCCCCATCTCTCTCTCTCTCACCCCCAACTCTCTCTCTCTCCTCCCCATCTCTCTCTCTCTCCTCCTCCACCTCTCTCTCTCCCTCTCTCTCTCACCCCGTCTCTCTCTCTCCCAACCCGTCTCTCTCTCTCTCTCTCCCACCCCATCTCTCTCTCTTCCACCCCGTCTCTCTCTCTCCCACCCCGTCTCTCTCTCTCCCACCCCGTCTCTCTCTCCCACCCAGTCTCTCTCTCCCACCCCGTCTCTCTTTCTCTCCCACCCCATCTCTCTCTCTCCCCCATCTCTCTCTCTCTCCCCCCCACCTCTCTCTCTCTCTCTCTCTCCACCCCGTCTCTTTTTCTCTCTCTCTCCCACCCCATCTCTCTCTCTCACACCGTCTCTTTCTCTCTCTCTCCCACCCCGTCTCTTTCTCTCTCTCTCCCACCCGTCTCTCTCTCTCTCTCCCACCCTGTCTCTATCTCTCCCCCCATCCCGTCTCTCTCTCTCCCACCCCGTCTCTCTCTCTCCCACCCCATCTCTCTCTCTCTCCCACCTCGTCTCTCTCTCTCCCCCACCCCGTCTCTCTCTCTCTCCCACCCCGTCTCTCTCTTTCCCACCCCGTCTCTCTCTCTCTCTCCCACCCCGTCTCTCTCTCTCCCCCACCCCGTCTCTGTCTCCCTCCCACCCCATCTCTCTCTCTATCTCTCCCACCCTGTCTCTCTCTCTCCCACCCCGTCTCGCTCTCTCTCTCCCACCCTGTCTCTTTCTCTCTCTCCCACCCCGTCTCTCTCTCTCTCTCCCACCCTTTCTCTCTCTCTCTCC